>NC_044001.1:16557130-16864822 GCF_902150065.1 Myripristis murdjan | reverse complement strand
AGTTCCTCACCATCATTTTAAAATGTATGCTGTGCATAATTGTTCTCAACACCTCCTGATTTTAGTGTCAAACCTGACTTGAAAAAACTGTCTCATTTACCAAAAAAGCTCCAAAAAACAAACAAACAACAAAAAAAAAAAGAGACATGGGAACAGACAGGGGAACTGTAGTGGACCAGTGGAGGCAGATGGAGAACACCTGGATACCCAAGTGACCTCAGCCAAGCTGGAGCAAGTCAGGTCTATCTCCCTTCTCACTGTAGAGGGGAAGATGTTCTTCAATGTCCAATACAGAAGAATGACTTCATCCTAAAGAGCGCCTACATTGACATCTAGGCACAGAAAGATGGCATCCCTGCAGTTCCAGTGATCAAAGCAGCTGAAACTGAGTGCAGGGGCCATCTGTCCATGTCTGGTGTCCAGCTGCCCTATGATGGCAACTGGATGGGCAGGGTTAGGAGCCATTCCACAGCCTTGCTGCGATAATGCCCCAAGGACGGATGCCATCTAGTCCTGGAGGAGGACCAGCAGTATGGTGGGCATGCAGCAGCAGGGAGCATGGACAAGGCGGGAGGGTGAGCTGTAGAAGAAGATATCCTGGACAGATATCTGGCAGGCACAACCCCAACAGATCAGGTTCATCCAAGTTCCAAGGTCCAAGCTGTGCGCGATGTTCTACCGAGCACGTCACATCTCCACGTCTGGGGCAGCATGTGCTCCGTGCCCCAGAAAAGGTTCACTTGAGCACATCCTCAGCAGCTGCCCAACAGCCCTGGGAGAAGGCTGCTACCGCTGGCAACATGACCAAGCGCTGCAGACAGTTGCAGAGGCCATCTCCAAAGCCGTGGCCAACAACCATGTATACGGCCAGAGGAACATCGCCTCTGTCAGGGCTGGTGAACAGCCTCAGTCTACAGCCCAGAGCAGCAGCTGGTCTGCTCACCTCTCTGCCAGACTGGGTGATGCCAGTCAACTTGGCGAGGCAGCTCAAGTTCCAGACTTACATTATGACAACTTTATTGAGGCCACAAGTGGTGCAATCATCTGTCCCTTCAAAGCAGGCACTCCTTATAGAGCTGACAATTCCCAGGGAGGACTTTATGGAAGAGGCAAATGAGCAGAGGCAATCCAAGTGCCAGGAGCAGGTGGATCAGTGCCAGAGGAGAGGCTGGAAGGCCCACTGTGAGGTCTACACTCTACTTGGCATCACTGGGGCTGCAAAAAGGAAACTCCACCATGGAGGCTGCAGAGAGGGCCTCCAGATGGCTTTGGATCAGGAGGAATGATCTGTAGGCCAATGCTGCGGCGACAGAAGCCCTAAATGGGTCACCAGAGCAAGGGTGTATGATGCTCAAAGACCCGAAACACCCGGTGACCTCAGGAAACAGCACTGCTGATGTGTCTCAGCGCATCCTAAGATGTATCAGTTTCTTACTGTGGGTGATTTAAAGCAGAGCATAACATGATGCACTCACTGATATGAAAAAAAAAAACTAATTTCAGGCACAATAAAATATTAAAACAAAGAAACAAAACCAAAAGTTTATATTTATGTTGATGGCTTATTTAACACAAATTTCTACTTCTGTGGAAATTGCTTTTCATATTGTACCAACATGAAAGGCAATAAACGGTTTCTTCTGAAGGGGAAAAAACAAAACCTAATATCTCCAACTATGCTGACTGTGTGCAGACACCAGGAGTAACGTGGAAGAAGGGGGCGACCCAGGTGATTGGAAAAGACTTAAAACATTAACAAATAAAACTAATGATTGATATTATTCTTTAATGACCACACCCTGACAACTTGGTTAGAAGATAAGTCACTACACTGGAACTGTATCAACTATATGAACTGTATCTACTGTTTCTGTGATAGGGAGTGAAGGCCTGTGCAGAATAACTGTGGGAGATAATATAACACACAGTAATATGCCTTCATAGCAGGCATGATGACTGTAAGGCCAAAATACCGAGGATTTAAAGATTTAAAACTGAGATTTAATACTATACAGAAATATCTCAATATCTTCCCCGAATGCATCATGTTTCTGCAAGGAAGTGTGTTACATTCTGGCTCACAGCAGTTCAGATTTCCATAATCTATACAATGTCACCAAAGCCTCAACTTTCATAATCCGTCACAATATCCAGGTCATACCCACTGTACTACCATACTGTGTTTACCTGACCCCTGCCCCGCTTATACAGAAAGCACAGCGCTACACTGCTGAATGGGCTACAATTAAGCCCCAAATGGGCACGAGAGAGAGAAAGAGAGAGAGAGAGAGAGAGAAAGAGAGACAGAGAGAAAGAGAAAGAGAGAGGGAGAGAGAAAGAGAGAGAGAGAGACAGAGAGAGGAGTGCTGCAGGTCTTAATGGCATTAATACCAACCACATTAATGTGCTTATGTTCTTAGCTAAACGTCCTGCTTGTTGTGTGCAAAAAGCTCAATCTCATGCCTGGCATCAGTTTGCGACGCTGATACGTTTAATTCACACACAAATATCACAACACAATGGCAGTGAATACA
Source organism: Myripristis murdjan (assembly GCF_902150065.1). NCBI lineage: Eukaryota > Metazoa > Chordata > Actinopteri > Holocentriformes > Holocentridae > Myripristis > Myripristis murdjan. The sequence goes on along the minus strand of NC_044001.1, from coordinate 16,862,288 downwards.
GAACACACACGCTGTATTTCCTCAGATGTGTCATTAACCTGTGTCCCAATACAAAGCCACAGCTGCCACTGACTGTAATTATATCAGTTCTACCGACACCAAAACAGCTATAGAAGACAAAAGGCCTGTGGTAATTATTACAGTAACACATTATTGTGGTAATGAGGCAACAGAGGGTTATATGTGATCACTGTAACAAGAAGTAATCACAAGGTAAAGAGGTAATAGGAGACATTATGAAGTAATTGGCTGTTGTAAATTTTCCTCCCCGCCCCTAAAGTTTCAATGTTTTATGCTTTGCTTACTTTTTGCAGGCAAATGTTTCAATTTTTAGATTGAAATCAGATAAAACCACTCATGAATTTTTGTTATCTGTATTTCTACCATCCACATTATTGTGGTTCTTTTCAAAAGTGGCACTTTTAAGACACCCCTAATGTAGGAGCGGCACAAATAATAATAATAAGAAAAAACAGCAAGATTCATGCTATTCAAGAAACAATAAGATTATTTCTGAAATATACAAAACTTAAATGTGATTTTTTTTTGTAGTTTGTACAATACACTACTCCATCTGGCTATCAGAGCTGACAATAAAGAGGGCTTAAGTTGTGATGCTGCTAATGCCAGGTCTTAATGGGCGGGCAGGCCCATGTGTGACCAGGTCAGCTTTAAGGAGCAGCTGCATGTACTGTACAGATAAAACCTCATTGTTTTTTTTTTTTTTTTTTTAAATTTATATCAAACCCCCACCCCTTTTCCCACTATGTCATGATGTCAAGACAGCCAGCACAGCTATCTGATCCTACAGCTGTCATCTGGGACAGCGGCAGCAACAAAACCTCCCTGCTATTAGGGATGTCACGATACCAGAGTCAGTACCACTAACAGTGAATTTCCATGATTCTCGACACCCATGTCAATACCACAGTAAAAAAAAAGTATTTAAGACTTCAAGTATTTAAAACAAACAATTAATCAACTGTGCTTAAATGACTTAAATAACTTTTTAGATTGCACAATTGCAGTATCCCGTGGCGACGTGAGAAAAATATGGAAATAAAAAATAGGCTTACACATAATTAGAAAAAGAAACAACAAATTACTTCGTTGGCACCATTTGCATGTTTTGTTTTGTGAATTTGTTATTATCCCCACACACTCCACCATACACGATTATTGGCATGGACTGGGTCCCAAGCATTAGTTCTTGTGACCTCCGTCCCTGCTATCACTCCATCTTCCACCCCTCCATCTCCTGGCAGGGAGGACTAACAGACAGACAGAGAGAGAGGTAGACAGCAGAAGGGCACTGGCCTGAAAAACTGTCATTTTAGCCAGAAGCCATGCTGTCTTCAGAGCCTGTGTGAATTAAACATGTATGGAGCCCTTACAGAGCCCTGCTATTCAGAGATACAATATGTGGGGCTGCAGAGTGTTTAGAGTAAAGAAGATGCTCAGTGTAGTGTTCACACAGCGGGCTGCTCCTATCAGCTGCATCTCTCTGGCAAGCGTCACCGGCTTTGACAAAAGATTTGAACAAGAGGGAGGAAAAAAAAAACAGGGTCATCAAAAAAGAGCAGAGTTGCTACAACTTGACCTCTTGACAAAGAAGAAGCCTACGATATACACACAATCTCTACAATTTATTCTATTTATTTGCAAAGCAAATAAAGCAATCCGTTTGAACACAATTACTAATCCAAAATAACCTCAATTCTGCAGCCATACGACAGTTTGTAGAGGCCAGATTAAGATTACAGATTAGTATTTTATCTCTGATTAAAAATACTACCGGAAAAGATTTGGCTTTGTATAACGGACCAAGATCCCTCTGCATTGCTCGACGCTTTGGCTCCACTTAAAAAACCTCTGGCACGTAGCATCTATGCACTCATCACTGGTATACACTGGAAATGGGGCCAAACACACAAACAAACACCCAGACAAATTTGCACAAAGTACCAACCTGACAGCAATGTGGCTGTAGAACAATCCTGAGTCGCTGACACTCTGAGGGAGGCAGTAACGCAGCACTTGGAGCCGATGGATATCCATTTTGGTGAAGGAAACAAGTAACAGCAGCAAAAAATCTATGGCACAAACCTGTTCCTGCGCTTCTCCATTACCTTTTAATGTCCTTTTTGTAAAATCCTCAAAAGCTATAACTCATCAAAAGCAGCATAACTGTCATGGCCATCGCCTGTGACATAAATGAAAAATGAGCGATTTCCATAAAAATGGCCCCAAAAGAAACAAACCATGGAAATGAGATTACAAACGTCCCTGTGTGATGAGTTCTTCTGTCGGTGCAAGCAGAGCCTCATATGGGCTGATGATCCATCCATCCAGCAACAAAAGAGATGACTGACTGACTGACTGACAGACTGGCAGAGATGAAGTCATTGACCAGCCTGTTGTCTGACCGCATAACAGATGAGCATGAGCCTGTGTGTGTGTGTGTGTGTGTGTGTGTGTGCATGTGTGTGTGTAATTGAACCTCTGTGCTACTGTCATATGGTTAACCCAAGGGAGATTACCTCATATCTACTGGACCCTGCCCCCCATCCAGATTCATACAGATCATACACACACAAACACACACACACACACACACACACAAATGCAGACCTGATGGACCATAAAGCGCGACTGTTTAGCGATAGAATAGAAGGGAGGGGTAGGACCCAGCCAGCTGTTGCCATAGCTACCCATACTATTGAATCACGTCAACAGTGGTCTATAATGTGTTCTGTTCTATTGATTGGGATGCCCTCTAGCTCAGGACAGATGTACTGGGCGAATACACACTAAAGCGTACAACACACACACACTCACTGGAGGAGGTGTGTGTGTGCGTGCTAAATTTCTATTAACGACCACTGAGCAACTGGCAACAGCCCCAACAGTCAATCGTTATTCAGCGCAGCAGGGTACCAATTCGAAAGTCATCAGCCTCGAATTTGGCTTGATGGACTCTCTGGCACTGGCACACACAGAACAACAGAGAAACACGCGCACACACTCACTGCGAGCAAATCTCTGTTTCCAAGGCCCAGTGTAATTTTTTTCCAGATATTTTCAAGCATTATTTATGATATTACTTCCTAAACTTGTACTATCAGATTATGCATTTTTTCCAAACATCCCAGGGGGGAATATTTTGGACATTATCCTCCTTTTTATGTCAAGGGAACAAAGTATGTGACTAATATTAATGCCCAAGCTAAAAACAGTAACACTGTTGTGTTACTGTTAAGAGAGTACCACTGGAAGCAGCTTGACTGTAACAGTCATTTCAGATATTAATTACCAAGTTCTATCGGGTTATGGATTTTAATATGACAGAGCCAGGGAAATAATTATTCTTTTTATGATGAGGGACCATGGGATTGAGGCAAAATGGAGATGAAAAAAACAAAACAAAACAAAAAAGATTAATGCCACACAGGACTTTGGAACCATAGGCTGGACATTTTTTGCTTCTTTCTCACACACACACACACACACACACACACACACACATGCAAACCTAAAGCCCAAGATTGTGCACTGTTGTTGACAGACTGCTACTCTCTGAACTCTGACCTCTCTGGTGCGCTGGCTGTGACCTTAACGACGGACCTCATCCGCCGCGGTGACAGCAAACAACACAGATGACAGAGTCACACCGCCGAGGGGCAAACTGGCACCATGTGGCAGAAAGTGCCAGCTGCGGTTGGTTAAATGAGGGTTACGGACAGTCAGCACTTGATTGGTTGAATGGGAGCACCAGTCAACACTGATTTGTTCTCGAGGCTCACATGAGGCCCGGGCCAAAGGAATTACTGATGGCTGGTCTGTCGCTGTGAGCGCCCGGCTGGACTAGAGCACACTCTCATGACAGGCCAGGCTACTGCTAACACGCTCTAAGCATGACATGAGGAGGGGATTTTCTGAGTTACCTGGAGGCGTAGCGACACTGGGCCAGCAGGCGACAGGTAAAACGCTCCAGGGCAGGTGAGCACAGTCAACATCGAACACATTACTGCTGCCAGGTAGTCTAGATCAACATCTGACCTACACTGACAATTTATACTGTTGGCTTTTAAACGGTCTCATCAGTGGTCTCAAAAAGGTCAGATAATTTTGAATTTTATTTTAAATTATAGTGGAGATCCCAAGGTTTCCAAATACACCAAATATGTCATTATAAATTACAGGGAAATGAATTTAAGTGATGTACAAGACACCATGATATTTTCTTTTTGATGCAATGATGCATCCTCAAAACCACGGCTTCTTGGCTTTGAATATTTCACTCAGTATAAGCGAGAAGATGAAAAATATGTGACATTATTCTAAACTATGGAAGAAGAGACTTTAGTGGGCTAATACATGAGTGAATATTTTTCAAATATTTTTCTGTTTCCAGGTGCACTTTAAATAATGGCTGGAAATTTGACAACTGAACAGCAGAAAATTACTATAATGACTAAAATTACACCACTTTGGTTTCATTATTATTAAAAAATTGTTCACCCACTTTTGAAACACTTATGTCAAATTAGTGGACAAACTGTAAGGATGAACTCTGCCAAGATTGTGGGCCTCTTTGATGAAAGATGGAGCAGCGATAAGTGGTCCTGAACCATAAAAGGACGAAAGTGCATCATGAAAATCTTCCTTTGTATAAGTGAGACAAAAGCTCACAGCTCCTATGGCTCCTATAGCCACAGCAAGCTCGCACTGCTCGGAAAAAAAAATCATTCCTCGAAGGAAGAGGGCTTACTGACCCCCATAATGACGTGACTTATTTATTACACACCCCTATAGATGCCAATTGGCCTTTAGGCTAATTGTCATAGATGCATATGGTTAGCAGCCCCCTCCCCCACCTCCTCTCCTCGCTCCACCCTCCTTGGTGCTCTCCTGTCACTAATCCTGATCCTTAAAGGGGAAACACCACTTCCGTTTGGAGCAAATGACTCTATAGGATACACAGCCCCGTGGGGGAGCCACGGCAGGCAGCTTAGCATGCACACATGATGTTGGGCTGAACCTTCTGACAGGAAAGAGCTGAGTGAACAAATTCCAGCCTGTTGTCATTTGAATAACTGTGATTTTCCGGCATGTGCAGCACTACATTAACCTGTGCACTTTGTATTTTTTTTAAGGAGGAGAGGCGCAAGGTGAGATGGGTGAGGGAATGAGTTAAGACTCTCACCGACTTAGGTTTGTTGACCTAATTTTTGAACACACCTTTAGGATCGGCGTCATAAATATGGAATGGCGAGAATTTCCTCTTCAACTTGCATGCTGTGCAGACATCCCTGCCCGTAATGTGTCAGCTGTATGACCGTGTCAGTATCAGCGCCCCCTCATAAATAATAAATATACTGAGAGAGACAGAGAAAGAGGGTTCCTCGTTGTTGTATTTCTGCAGTACTTTACTCGATTGCATGCTGCGAGGCGTAAAGCTCTGCTGTTATCTGCTCTGCTCCACATCTGTGTTTGAGCTTCAACAAATCACCATGTTCTGCAGTAATCTGCCAGGGCCATATTATGTAGAGAACCTTTTAGCCGTCTATCCCTCGATCATCTGGCTTTTGATAGTCCCACTCATTCACTGTCTCTCTCAATCTCTCTCTCTCTTGCTCTTCCTCTCATTCTTTCTCTCTCACACACACACATGCAATGAGTCAGATGGGATCAATCCTGTGGACGATCCAGAGCAGCTGAGCGGACGCACTGACAGACAGTGAAAAACTCATTCCTCCTACTTCCCCAGAAAAGATTGAACCAATCAGAGATTGCGGGGTTAACCAATCAGCTGTCTCTGCTAACAGCTGGCAAGAGTGATACAGAAAACACAGAGAGAGAGAAAGAGAGAAAGGGAAAGAGAGAAAGAGAAAAAGTCAGCAACTCCTAGAGGAGCTTTTCCTTTCCCCCCTTTTTCCTCACTTTCCCTCCAAGTCAACTGCATTATTCAACACCATGTAGAGCTGGAATGAAACGGAGAGCCGCAGAGAAAGTCAGAGAGACACAGAGAGGGAAACAGAAATACCAGGGTTTCTTACAGGCAAACAATGCTGCATATGCTGCTTGAAGATCCAAACACAGCAACACTCTGTGGTTACGCAGCTGAAAACGGAGCCAGGCTTTAAACAGAAACACTAGTGAGACAGGCAGCAGCATCATTACTGCACACTCCAAAGCCAGTTTTAGTCTTACTCACGCAAGAAAGAGAGAGAGTGAGAGAGAGTGAGAGTGAGAGAGAGGATGAGGATGACTTGAGATTCCTTACCCGAAGTCGTCAAGGGAATACATGTTGCAGAAGAAGACAGTCCTCTGACATGGGATGATGAAAACAGGTAGGGGGAGATTATGGAGGAGAGGGGGAAGTGTCAGCAAGAGAGGAAAGAGTGGTACACATGCTGTCCAGGGCTCTCCCCCGCCTTCACATCCTCTAAATGGTTTGAAAGTCCAGCAGGCAAACAGAGCAGACCCAGAGTCAGCATGCAAGAAGGAGTAAGACTGATAGAGAGAGAGAGAGAGAGAGAGAGAGAGAGGAGGAGGAGGAGGGAGCACAGGACTGTTGCAACGGAGTAAGGGAATGCAAGAGAGAGAGAGAGAGAACATGTGACCAGCCCAGACCAGTCACCTCGCGCTCCGCTCTGAGGATTGGAGTGCCGTCTCTCAGCCTCCAAGGAATCATTTCCGCTGGATGGAAATTACATGTTAACCTATATAGGAAACAACAACGCTGCTTATAGAACAGTGGTCAAAGCAGGGAAAAAAACGGGATGAAACTGTAATAAAGCTATTAAGTCTCGAGACAGACCAATCTACAAATTGAACATAACAGTGAGGAATGCGTGTTGGAAATAAGACAGTAACCACTGATTATCCTACAGGACAGAAAGTAACTGTATTGATTGCTTGAGCTCAGCGTGCACAAAAGGCACATTCAACTTCAAAATGAGCCACGTTTGAATATTGACCAGTGGAAGGAATACCGAAACAGAAGTAGGCGATCTTAGCTACAACGTTCTCATTCTTCCAGTGCAACATTTGTGGTTTCCTTGTGGCTTCATAAGAATTTGTCCTGAACAGTGGTCCATCTGGCTGAGGCAAACTTAGACTATTAAGCTGCTTTGCCAGAGCAAGCCAAGGTGTGGGAAACAAAGAAAGAGCATTCTAGTCTCCTAAAGATTATGAGGCTTGATGGGTTTACAAACTAGCCAGCAGACGTACCACAGGTCTAAAATCTTTTCAGCATGGAGGGTGAGATATAACATAATTTAACATTATCGTCTGTCATCAAGGCTAAACACAAGTTGGCATCCAAAATGAGAGTGCACAAGGGCCTATGACATAGCAAGTAGTGATCTGACCCAGACGTTTATATACAATATACAGTACTAAATTGGGGGTGAACTGTATATGGCATGCTGTATTCAAAAGCCTGGGAGTCTAAACAGAGAGAGAGAGAGAATAAATGCTTAGCTGGAAATGGTTTTCACAGTATTTGTCAGGGTCATTTGATACAGCCTGGCCGCCCTCCGTCAAGCAAAGAGAGGCACGATGTGGCTTCAGTGTTTAATCTGCACAGACAACAAGGTTGTTAAGTGCAAGATTTCATGCCAATGCCTAGAACACGGTGGAAAAACAGCAGAATACAACAGCACTATGCATGTAATGTTTTGTGGAGCACAATGCAGATGATTGAGCACAAAGTAGAAAAAGGAGAGTTGGAGGGAGGAAAAGGGGGATCACATGTCATGCAGTTTAGCTTATAGAGGCACCTACGCAGTGCAAATGTAATGGAAATCATCTAAAAGAATACAGCATGTAAATACAAACTCTGCAGCCAATTATGCGATCCCTTAAAAAAAAAAAAGCAATTCATTTTGAATTCGACAGCTGACTTGTGCTCATGTGTACTTGTGTCCCATTAAGTCCCGCTCAGCTGACACAGTAAACGCCACATTGCAACAGACCAGAGATTTACATTGTTATTATATTATTCATTGTTATGCAAGTGACTACAGCATTATCAGAACGGCGTGGATATATACAAGACCATGTATGATCGTAAAAGCTAGAGATGACTCTGTTTGCAAGCACACTTGGGTTGAGAATTTCAAAACTGTGCTTTGAGTTTCCTGTTTTCAAAAGGACATTTATAATGGCTTTTGAAGGTGAAACCGAGTGACCTGTTGGACTCTGTTGAAGGCTTGCAAGAGGCTGCAGCAGAGTGGGACACTTCTTGTCACTACAGCTAGTGGTGAGGTTGTGGGATGTATGGTTATAATAAATGGTGGGTATCAATGTTTTAATAAAGCCTGGGTTGAAAAATAGCCAACCCATCCTTTAAGTACTGATGATGACTATCTAGTAGGCCTTCCTGAGATATAGGCTAATGTTAAATTAATGTTATCACTGTCAGTGGGGAGTGAGGGAGCACTGGGCCTGGTGAGGCTTGCTCACGTGCAGCTGCTCTCTGATCAGGCAGCAGCCTGCAGTAAAACGCATAACTCAGCGTTTTACCTTCTGCTGGCTGGCCTCGCTCATTCTACCTTTCCTACGATGAGTCACCACAACAAGAAATCAGTCAGCATTAACCATGCCTCGCCTGCCCACCTCCGCTGTTTCTCCCCTAATTCCCTCTCAATCCCTCTCTCTCTCTCTCTCTCTCTCTCTCTCTCTCTCTCTCTCTCTCTCTCTCTCACACACACACACACACACACACACACACATTCATATCCAAACAGCAGGGCCAATATGACAGTAACCAGTCTGACAAGAAGAATACAGAAAGAACACAGTATGATGAAACTGCTAATGTTACCCAGGTCTAAAAATAGCTCAGTTCCACTCACATGTGTATACACACACACAAATCCACCACACACATACAGGCACACACTTTGACATGGTTGCACACACACATACTCATGCACACAGGCGCATGCACATACACACATGTACAGAGAGGCAGCAATGGAAGCAGTGGGGCTGAACAAACCATCTCATTGAATTAGATCTTATGTCTTTCTGCACAGAAAAAGCCCAGTCACCTTGTTGTTTCGTTGTGGAGATTTAAGACTTCCCTTTTGGGCCTGAGTCAAAGAGCAGATCTGCCTCTGGCAAAAACACACACACAGGATGGGACGCAAGCAGAGCAGAGCTGTACAGAAAAGAGGAGTCGGTGAGTTGATCCAGCTAGACTGGAAGATATGAATCTTACATGTTTACTGTCTCCCAGAAGCAAAATACTTGAGCCACTGGCTGTGGGTTGTGTGAAACAACATTTGGATCAGAATATGTAACAAAATACATCCAACAAGGGGGACAGGAGCACTTCACATAGACGGTCCAGATTAGAAAGTACATAGCTTTCTCCATTTATCACTCCATCTGTCTAATTCTATTTATTTTTCTGCCTGTCTTCAAAAGTCACATGCACGCGCCCTCCAACACACACACACACACACACACACACACACACACACACACACACACACACGTACCCACACACACACACACGCAGACACTGGTAGCTACAGTAAAAACAAGGAGTGTGCACAGTGTCTGAAGAGAGCTGTCAGAATAAATCGGAGGCCGTAAAACAGAACGGTGCAGGCTGCAGAGACACAGAGGAGTCACCACGGGCAGGAGGAAAGAAAGGTTTCATAATTAGAACAGAATACAGAGACTTACTGCTGCTGGAGAGGATTTGGGCCTCACTGCATTCTGCATACCAACATACCCAGGCAAAAGCTCAAAATATTATGGCTTGGGGGTCGATTTAGAACAGGGACTTAGAGCACTTACACACATCTTAGTTTTCCACAGACTATGGTGCATATGGGCATGGATTTGTGAAGGTATTATGGTGTAGGCCTATGTAGGGGTGTGTGTGTGGAGGGGGGGCTACGGGGGGACTGTGTGTGTGTGTGTGTGTGTGTGTGTGTGTGTGTGTGTGTGTGTGTGTGTGTGTGTGCGTGTGTGTGAGGGGGGGTCTGATAACCTGCCTGGCAACCACCAAGATAAACACCCTCCTCCTCTGGAAGTGCCTAGAATGGTTATTTGTGCCTAGACGCCTCAATCATCCTATTTCCCTCTGTCTCCACGCAGTGGGTTGATGCATCAGTCACATTCAGCTTAACCAGCATTTTACCAGGTACAGCCTATTGCTCGTGCAGAGAAATACATGATGCTGTCGTTTCCATGACAACATTATAGCCGGCCTAAATCCCGCATTCAATAAAATGGGCGTGTCCGGCTATCACAATAGAGGTCTAATTGTGGGGGGAAAAAGACTATTGGTATAAATGAATGCACCTCGTATGGGCAATGGCATTGTAAAGCGAATTGAATAGGATGGCTGTTGAGCAGAGGCCCGGTGGGTGGGCCCCCGGATGGTCAAAATATTGCCTCTATGGGCAACACAATAAAGTATAGGTTATCAACGACACTGCAATTATTCAATACATACACAGCGTACATCCTTTTGAAATCAGTGTATGGATGCAGAAGCAGACTGGAGGCAGAGGGCTGAGTGTCGGTGCGCATCTGTCATGACGCGTCAAAGCCGAGCGCATGGTGCTGGTCGCCGCTTACCTCATTTTCTTGTCTTTTATTCAATGGGAGATGATGGCACTGATGAGGCTGATCAATATGACCAGCAGTCCCTCTTTTTATCTGGGAGTGTGGAGCTCGCGATAGGCTGTGATGGACCCGCCGCTGGGCAGATAACAGCCTAGCAGCCTCCACCTTGTGTCCTACGCGTCTATAGGAGCGGTAACAGGCTGATGACTCGGATTGCTGAAACGCTAAGCGAGAATCCAAGCGTTTTCTCCCATCTGCTTTGTGCTCCGTTGTCTCTCGCCACACGCGCCGCTTATCCGTAAGTCCATGTTCACGCGATGCTCGCGGTCGGTAAAAGACGGTGAACTGTGTTTGTCGGCCGCCGCCTCCCTGTTGCCGTATTTTCTTCCCATTCGGAGTGTTTTGGTGAGGTGGAGATTTGGAGGAAAATGTTATTACAGCGTGCAGAGGAGGAGGGGGGGAGGGATCCGACCGGCTCAATGCTGCCCACTTGCGGTCAAGACGCGCTAATGCACGCCACTGACACCCCCCCCCCCCCCCCCCCCCCCCCCCCTTCCTTTCTCATCCCCTTCCTCCCCCTCATCCTCCCAAATGTGACACACTAAAGCACAGGCTTATAATATTCCTGTGGTACACAATAGTAACTGTATAGGGAGCTCATTTTACTTTATAGTATTTTTTCATCTGTCATGGTGTTACATGCTGTTCCTAATATCAGTTTTATCACAATTACTTTATTGTGGTGCATGTTTCTTATGTAAAAGATCACAAGTGTTGCTAATAAAATTGCATCTATGAACCAGTGACACAACAAACACGACTGGAGCACAATAAGACACAGCTTCATAGGAACTTTCATGTTTGCATTTACTGTCAGACAAAGTGGTAAGTGTTCAGTGGCATCCCGCGGTAAAACAAATCAGTTTACATTCACTCTATTGAGTGGTGACGTCATATCACTGTCATCAGAGGCCAAGTGGTTTTCCTGACAAGCCAGCAAAACAATGGAAATTACACCTCGTGTTAATGATAGTCATGGTCGTACTCAAATCTGTTTAATCCCAATTGTTAAAATGTCAAATAGCTTCCCTTAAAAATAAACCAGGCTTATTCATGCATCAGCACTCTTGGCCTCCTATTAACCACGAGGAGAGGTCTTAATTACTGTATAGATCTGACTTGCTGTTGCATAAAATGGAAGGTTGAAGATATCATTAACGTGAGAGGAATTTGGCTTGTGGAAAGCTTCACTAAGTGCTTAATGGTGATTTGCTTGTTCATACTGTTGATATAGGCCTGCTGTAGGTTTATCAGACTGAAGCAGTGCATAATATAAGAGACACCTATCCTCAAAGCTTGGGTAGGTTCATTTTTTTTCATCTTATCAGTGGCTGACGGTGCACCACCGAGGAACACATCAGAAGTAAACAGTTACAGTGCAACGGTCTGATCTCTACTCCTCCTTCAACCGATCTGGGCAGAGTACAGATACGGATCTGAAACAGCTTCACATGATGGAGGCGCTCACCACGTGCTTGATTTTGTTTGGTGATCTTTGCAGCTATTCCTGCCTGGGCAAAATAAATCAAGCACATCACAAGTTATTCCAAACATGTGGCTGTTTCAAATACACATGCCTACATTTTGCCCATATCTGTTTCAAACCTCTCAGTCTATTTACACATCTAGGACAACACAGGGTTTTTATTAAAAGATAAAACTCAAAAAAAAAAAAAAAAAAAAAAAAAAAAAGAAGTGAAGTCGGCAGTAAAGGATGAAGCCCATGATCAATAAATAATGATAAAAGGCGCCTTTCTGGCTATAAAGACCTGGAAGCACAAACAGTAGGAACGTCACCAAATAATATTGTTGAAACAGGTTAAATTCTTAATGCTGTACTCAGAATGTGATTAATCAGCACCATAAATTCTTTTTCATCAAACATCATGGAAGGTAACACTGTGGTAAAATGCTGGAAGCCAAATGGAGAGCGTGTGTCTCCCATTTAGCAGATAAAGGTGTGTGTGCTGGGATAAGTAACATGTTTTTGGGGGCTGGATCTACAGTATTCAACATAATGACATACAGTATGTTTCAATCCTTCATTTTAGTTGCTGTATCTAATGCAGATCCCAATTTATGTGCGCTGACTATCTAGTTAGTATTGGCCAACACAAGTAAATCATTAATGGTTGAATAATAATTGAATATATTAGTTATGGTCAATAGCTCTGTATGTTTTAGCGAGGCAGGGTCATGCCATTGTGGCTGAAAAAGACTCATTCTGATATGTCTTTGTTAATCATAATAATAACAGGGACTTCAAATCCTGTTTGACTAGTGCTTTCCTGAGTTGTTAAATATAAAATAAAATAAACTTCAACAATTAGAAAATCACTATGTTCTGCCTGCTGAATCTTTCCATACACAGTTTTTGTTCCACTGCTCTTGGATCATCCAACTACGTGTTGGGAACCACAGAGAATATGCGAGTGATTCATCCTCTTCATGGCAATGATATTCAGGCTGGAATGGTTCTGATAGGCAGGAAAATAAACCTCTTCAGTCCAGAGTCTGTAGCAGGGATGTTCACAATACAAGAACAGTGAAAGCCAATCTGTACAGTTGCAGTTGAAAGTCAGAGCCTTTGGTTCTGTCTAGTTGGATTTGATCCGTTTGATTTGTTTTGTCTTGTATCATTGGCATGCACAGTGAGTGAGAGAGAGATTTTTTTTTCAATATGTAGAGTGGAAAAAAGAAAAGGAGCAATATTCTGATTTACTGTAATTCAAGCAACCGCACTTACACCTCCAACGCTTCATCTCATTTGGGATCTGAGTGCAGAGCAGGAACAAAACCTTTTGGACAAGGTTCCTGCTCTGTCGAGTCACATTTCACTTTTGCTCAGCTCTCAGTTCAGTTCAGTTCAGTTCAGTTCAGTCATGCTTGATCCACTGTTTGAGCGTCTGAATTAATTTACTTTGAGTTTGGTTCGGTTCAGTCTAGTGCAGTTCACTTGGTTCAGCTGAGTCCCAGCGCATGGTAACAGTAGGTGGCCGACGGTAAATATTTCTGTCCCAAAACTCAGACTATCCTCCACTGCATCACGCTCATATCCTTCCCTCCTGTCGACACCAGAAAACTGTCATCATACAGGAAGTTCACATTGGTCACGTGACTGCTGTGGCCGCCATAAACATGGCTGGGAGCCTGGAACAGAAAACAACAGAGACCGACAAGAAAAATACATTTAATACTGATTTAAGACTGATTATTATTTATTTATTTATTTATTTATTTATTTATTTTTACCAATGTTGATTAGTATTTGAAATACACACACTGCAAAAACCCCTCCATCTTAACAGGCCATTTAGTTTCATTCAGGCATGAAACAAGGGTAATAAGTCAGCCAGTGGGATGAGATAATCCCACTTATTTCCAATGCTTATAAATTTATTTCCAGAATTTTCTTGAACCAAGTGTCATTTTCTTTATACTTGTGTGCGGATCTGCCTTATTCTACCTCTTTTCAACATCATTATGCTTTTCCCAGAAAAATTGCTGAAACATGTGAAAAAGCATTGGAACCAAGTGGAATTATCTCATCCCATTTTTTCACTAGTTTTAAGAAAAACACGATTATAGACTAAATGACAGAGATTTTCTGCAGTGAATAAATTCTACAATTGTTAATGCAGAATATTTGTGGAGGAAAAGAAATGATCAACTTTATTATTGCTTCACTTTTCCATAAACTGTAAGCAGACATGTGACATGAGCTTACTCTTATTCTGTATGAGGCAAATATTGACTGTTACAGATATGACTGTTTTTCTCATTAGTGCAGCGTCTCACCCTGAACTGTGAACAGGGATATGAGAAGAGGTGAACCTTCCCAAAATCGTCTCCGGTAACCAGAAGGCTCTTGTCATTGGACCTGCACACAGCGTTGATGTCGGTCCCATCTGAGCCGTCGGGCCACAAGCCTGAGGAACAGGAGGCAATGATGATGTCTGATAATGCTGCTGCATGTATGTACACACACACACACACACAGACACACACACACACACACACACACACACACACACACACACACACACACACATGTAGAGAGATGCGCAGAGAGCATATTCACTTACCAAATACCTGGAAGGCCAGAGTACAGGTGCAGGTGGCCCAGGGGATATCTCTGGTGGTCTCCACACTCACCACCTGTTTACACACTGATGGAATCCCTAGGAGACCAATGAAACAAACACACACACACACACACACACACACACACACACCGTGTTTTAGCCAACTTCACGTGTCAGTGGTGTAGCATGGACTTGCTCTGATCTTGACAATAAACCGTGATACCAAATCATGGTTGACTGGCTATAATCAGCCTAAAGAGCCATGTGCACAACACACTTTCCTCACTTTACTGTTGATACAGTTGATATGAGTCAGTGCTCAGAACTATTAACAGTGATTTTTAGCACTGACTGATTCTCAGCACTGACAGTTTTGCACAAGGTCAGTGTCTGGTGATTTGCAGAAAGCACCAACTCTGAAAAATGTGAACAGTAAAGAAATTGACAAGTTGTGGAATTTTTAAGCGTTGCTGTCACGTGCGCTCATCAAAATGCTGCGAACATGAACTCCTCTGTAGCTGCTCAAATTTAAACCAGTGTGTGCACTAAAAACTCTTCTGAGTAGGTGACAGGGAGCATACTTACAGTAGAGTATCTCATAGTCTCCTGAATTTGATACCAGGTACTGAGAGTCCACCGACCAGTCCAAATGGGTGATGAAGCTCGAGTGACCCTGAGACAAGACACAGAGGGATGAAGCTGCTTCAGCTGCACTCACAAACACACACAGCAACACACATAATAACAACTCTGGCATGGAAACAATATTGTGGTTTTTCAAGTACCTGAGATAAGCCTACAAACTCTGATTTGATTCAATATAGCAACCCTTAGTCACTCTGTTTATTGTGTATACACAGCAGTGTGTGACTCAGCTCTATACCATTTTACAGTGAGTGCTTCTCTATCAACACACACACACACACACACACTGAAGGCAAAGTGTACTGAGACGAGGAGAGAGCAGAACCAAATATAGGGCCGAGGACGGAACTATATATAAAGTTGATGAGGGAGGAACTTCAAAATAAGGGCGCTAACCGATGAGGGGGGACTATAAATAAAGGTGCTCACCGAGCACTTCCCCACTCGGCTGTATTTCCTCCCATTTTCCGCCACAGCATAGATGTAGATGTAGTTGTCATGGGAACCGATGGCCAGGAAGTTACCGTCTAGATAAAACAACAGGACAGGAAGTTTGGTGTACAGGTGGGTCATCTGAGGTGATTAGATAAAACCTTTTCAGTCATTCAGTCAGTTACAGGATCCAGCAAGGCAAAACAAATAGACTGTGAGCACAACATAATATAACATTAAAAAAAAAAAAAAAAAAAAAAAAAACAGTGGAAAAAAACACATAAAATACAATAAACCAGAAAATTAGATGCAACATGTAAACATGGAAAGGAAAACATATTTTGGTGTCATTCAAATTTGTTATGCAGACTGTATTGTTTAGAAATATGGAGAGGAGTATGGATTATTAATGCAGATGTTACACATCCTGATTTTGCTGAATGTCTCAGTTATTTTTTAAATATGGATTACAAAATTGGAATATCATCAATATATAACAATGACAATGATATAATGATGATATAGCAATATGAGGTGCAAATCTGCATCATATTTACATCATATTTAGGTATACGTGGTGGCAGTATGACACAAACAAGAGTATCTATGTGCCTGCAGCTCAAATATCACCACCTTTACCCCAGATTACCACTTTAGTGAATAGTGAAGGTAAAAGCCTCTGAAAAAAAGCACCTGTTTTATTCTTTTGCACTGGAGCTAGTAGTGCTAGTAGTGGAATAAATGACCACTTATCATTAAATAACCAGAATGTTTTTATATTTAATGGTATAATTAATGAGAAGTGCTGGAAAGTATCCTCCTGTAAGGGGCATGCTCACACTGGGGTGGTCCTGTTAGATGTTTGCCCTGATGCTTTGAGAGACACGTAACACCTCAAATCATGACTTGTCTTGTGTGCTGGCCTGTGTTTGATGCCTGTCATCACCTTGCTTCGCCTTAAGCAACAGCAACCACAGCAATGGGCACAAATTCAGCATTTTTTTGTTTCATCATTGGCACTTTTTTCTTGGCATAAATACATGCTCTGTGCTGCAAAATTTCCAGGAAACTAGAGAAAGTATAGTCCATGAGAGACTGACACCAGCTGTGGACATACCTGTCCCATAACGCATAACAGACAGCTGCTCGTTTCCGTCTGTGTGGACTGTGACCAGATCCTTAGTGTCAGTGTCCAGCACCAGCCACCTGTGGGATTAATAAAATGATGAACAAATAATCTGGATACTTATCACTTCAACATAATTTAGGTCTGTATAAGATGCCCACGGCTGTAGCATCAAACATTTATGATGTATTCGACTGAAAGTGTCCGACATGTTTAATTGTTACAGTGACTGTAAAACTGTGTGGTGATGGGATTCCCCTACCTGCCCGTCTGTGTTCCTATGGCAACTACAGCTCCAGAGGGGTGGAAGCCTGCTGATTGGGCGGCGTCCTGTCGGAAACAGGAAGTAGAGGGTGTTTGAAGTCAACATTAAAACGACAAAAGGACAGGATTCGCCAAATTCACCCACAACAGAAACCAGGCATACAGTTCACTGTATCGTCTACTTGCTTGCAGACTTTGACATCATTCACATCTCCCTGGTTGTTTCCACTCAAAATCTACATTTTAGAAGCTAAATTACACTTGTTCCTTTCATTGATATCATATCAATTAATAACACAGTGACCAAATCATTGTCTTCTTTGCATTTTATGTAATTCTCATAGCTGTCCCCAGGGGGCAGTGTTGACTATACTTACTTCCATGTTCTTGGTCCAGATGGGCTGATGGGAGCTGGAGTCCCAGAGGCTGACCTGCCTGTCGTAGCCACAGGTTAGGAACTGGGGCTTCCAGGGATGGACCGCCAGACCCCACAACTCATCAGTATGGCCCTGGAAAGAGGAGCAGCAATGTTTGTTTGTTTGTTTGTTTGTTTTCTGAAATTCTAGTCTTCAATTTCTGTTCTCCCTTCATCTGCTGCAACATTACAGTGTTTTAAATTGAAGCTTCTTATTAATGTCTATTATCCTGTGAGGAGTGAAGAAAAGACAAACAGCTAGTGCAGCGATTGCACGGCTATATTTGGGAGGTGCACCCACTTGTGTTATGGGCGTGAATTCTCCGTCCAAACTGCCTTGCAACACAAAGTTCTTTGTGGTCCCGATGAGCACGCTCTCCCCTCTCCCCTCGGCCACCGTCCGGATGGGACCAAACAACTCGGGAACCTGATGGAAGTGAAGATAACCACCTACATCAATGGGTCACTTTGTGCCACGGTGCATTTTCAGAGTGTTCAGAGAACTTTTTTCTTTTCCCAAGTACACACTGAAATAATCTTTGGCGGTAAGAATCAGCCTTTTGAGAGCCAACCAGGGCTTATGTGATCATCATTTTCACCACTTAATATCCACGAGCCCCATCCAGAGCACAAACCTGCCTCATCATCTGTATTATTTATGATACGATGCCGTGTTCTGCATGCAGAGTCCGCCTCTCCGGGCAGCCGTGCAACTGATAGTTAATGTGTTAGAACGAGACCTACTTTACCACAGGGAGCTAGATCTGCAGTTATGCATATTATTTATATTAGCAGACTGTGATGTAGCTGGTGAGGCCATTAGGATGAGCCTGCAGCCATACATTAAACCTCATGCCAGCTTGCAATTAAATCATTTTTAACATCGGTAAGACTCCAATTTGTGATCAGCCTCAAGGTTGCAAGTCAAATTTTTCATTTTCATATGCAAGGCCATGTGTTAACGCCTGTAATTCTGTATGCTTCACCCATTCTTATTTTCTAATTTTAGCATTGAATATTTGTTTTTTGGTTATTCATCTGCACAGTGTAAAAAGCCTGAGGGATTTGTGTTCCTTTTCCGAAAGTGGCGGTCAGCTTGAACTGGATCCCCTCACCTCCACCGTCTGTATCTGCTGGTAGGCGCCGTCCCATGAGATGAGCCTGCGGTCCTTCCCTCCAGACACCAAGGTGCCACTCCTCAGCATGCACAGAGCAAAGATGCTGCCCTCATGAGCTCCTTGGATGACTTGGCTGATCCGGTTTGTGCCTGCGTGACACAGAAATACACAGGATAAAACAGGATGAGACGAGACGGGACGAGGGGCTTCATTCTGAGACAGCGTCGGACATAAAGGCTTGAGGAGGGGGCGTCAGACAGGCCGAGAAATAAAACTACAGATTGACTGCAAGAGAGAGAGAGAGAGAGAGAGAGAGAGAGAAAGTGAAAGAAATCATATCATAGAAGAAGCAGAGGATGAGATGCAGATATTTCTTCCATGTGGTCAGGAGTGGTTTCTCACAAGACCAGGCTTTGCTCTATTTTTGGCGTGACCCTGCCCTGCCCCCGTCCTCCTGACAACTTTAATACAATGGGACGTCTTAGAGCCTCTGACCACAAACTTAACATGTAGACACACACACACACACACACATGCACCTTTTGATTCCTTTAGCATTTTGTCTTTTTTGCCCCCTCGTCTCACTCTTGACTGAAATGAAAGCTTTGAAACCTTTACAACTTCATGGATTTTTCTCACCTTTCTCTCTCTCTCTCTCTCTCTCTTGCTGAAGCGTGCAAACTTTAAACTCTGTCAGCATCAACCTTGCAGATGTGCTGGTGTGTGTGTGTGTGTGTGTGTTTGTGGTGACAGTACCTTTCCCCCACACCAGTATATTCCCACTAGAGTCTCCAGTGATGGCATCACCGTTTTCTGCAAAAGTCACACACAACACAAACTTGGGCTTCTCCTGTTTCTGCAAGAAACAAACACACACATGGTTTGGTTTACTTGTGGGATTCAGGCAGCAAGGTCCAGTCAGAGAACACACACACACACACACACACAATTTATATTTTCACTGATTGTCTATGCATTTTCTCCATACACAAGCACTCCCATCATGTCACAGATCATCATGGATGTATTCATTCTGCGGCTCCAGATTTATTATTTTAGGAATGAAGGTAACAGAGTTTGTCTTGTGTTCTACCTCAAACAGTCCTTGTTTCTTGACCAGCATGCCTTTCTCCAGGCTCCAGAAGTAAAGATGGGATTTGCCACATGTCACTATGATGTTGCTGTCGGTTGGGTGGAAATCGGCTGCAAACACCGACTCGTTGGAGCACTGCCGGCAAACACACAGAGCAAGAAGAAAACAATTAACAAGCACTTCATAAAGAGTAACCACGATGTTATCCATGATACCTGTCTCTTTCTCACACACACTCTGACACACACCTTGACCTCAGCTAGTCTGTCTTCTCTCTGCCAGTCCCACACAGATAGGACGTGGTCGTTGGAGTCGTCTACAACACACAGCGTGTTCCCTCCATTCTAAAAGGCCAAAACAGACACAAGTCCGTGTTTATTACCTGGAAAACTGTTAAAAAATCAACAAACATGCCATAAACATAACGTAGAGCAATTTCAACAAAGCCAGTTCATGAAATAGAGTCACGTACGCAGCCAGCGTCGAGTGTGTTTGTGAGAGTTTTCTTACCGACTTGGAGAAAGCCAGGCAGACCAAGGCTCTGTCAAAGAAGCCTGCGCCCAGGACGTGGAGGGTGTTGAGGCTGACAGAGTCCCACACGCGCACATGAGGGGCTAACTGCTGCCAGGACACACACACACACACACACACACACACACACACACACACACACACACACACACATTCATGGGCATAGAACCAGGGAGATACATCATCAGCATGACACACTGTAAGGGTTAAGCATTGCTCCAGTGCACGCTGAATTCAATGAATATGTAAGTGAACAATGGGTGAAGGTGCTGCAGTTTCTGCCAGCGATGAAACCTTATTCTGTGTATTTAGCAAAATTGTCTGAACCAGCTGAGCAAACATGATTCCTTCAGGGAAATGACAGAAGCATTTTTCCTATAATAGCCTCTGTATTTGAAACGTAAGATAAGAGAGGTTCAAATGTTTCCCGTCAAAATGATAAAATATCAATAGAAGACCTCTTACTTTGCCATCAGAAGAGGTGCCTGCCACCTGCCCGGTTGCTATGGTGATTTTATCGGGGTGGACAGCCAGGCTGGTGAACAGAGAGACAGAAACACAGACAGGAAAACAGTTAAAAGGCTTTCAACATCAAACGGGCGATTTGAATAAAGATGAGGAGCGAGAACGTGCACACAGCACATGAAAGGCAGCGTCTTTTGAGGCTGAATAAGATATTCACTGGAGCTATTACATGCTGTGGATATTAACGTATGGGCGAAGATGGATTCATCTTCTCTGGTGATGCAGTAGAGCGACGCTCCTAAGTTGTTCTGACATTTTATCTGCTGCGATTCGTCCTTTGATCCGTAAACCAATCTGTGCATTATTAATTTGAACCTGAGTTAACCCCTGAATGTGCCACCATGGCCGTGTCTGTTTAAGGCTTCCAGGCTCTCAGCAGCCCAACATTTTCTCTTACAGTCACACTTTTATGCTTTCACACACATGCCTGCATGCTGACATAGAACACCCGCCCACACACACACACACACACACACACACACTCATACACGTACATGTGCACAAACACACACAGCAGCCGAGTACACCTGTTTACCTCAAACCTTCCCTGATTATAGTGGAGCTATCCTGAGGAGGGGAATACTGAACAGGCAAACCTTGGCTCTGACTGTGTGTGTGCTGGTTTTGTGTCAGGAAAAAAAATGTGGTGATTACAGTGAGCCTTTGAAAGAGCTCCTGAAAAAAGATCATTTACTTTAAATCCACATCACCATATTCAACATTTTAGGTGATGCACATTCATTTATAAGTGTTACAGGTACTTTATGAGTTCATAATAGCTTACAATGGCTTTTCAGATTTACTTTTTAATATGCTTTTAAGGTCTGCGCATGCTGTATATGTGTATATTATGATATCTTGCTCTGTTTCCATGTGTCTAGAACCAGCATGCTGTGTGCTATGTGCATTGTTACATCCAAAAGCATTGTTTGTATATGACCAACTTTTTTTTTTTTTTCATTTTAGAGTTTGACATCAACTCAAAACTGCAAAATAAATAAATAAATAGATAAATAAATAAATAAATAGATAGCTATATAGATATATACTACAATCATTTTTGGTTTGTGAAGTTTCCTATCTGTGAAACATCAGAATTGGTGAAACTGATTAGAAACTGACAAGATCTTACGTATTTTATTAATAACATCCACTTTACTGACATAATCATATATTGCTATCATTGCCCCCCTATTCCTCTGAAAAGCCATCTCATTACACTGATTCGGGTCCAAGTCATTTCCACCATTTTGGAGAGCTCTGGCACTTTTGATACTTTTTGCAATATTCTTACAGTTTAAGTTTTGTCCTGTGGGAGAAACATCTGCCCCGGTGTGTGAGGGGTGATGTTTGGGGACTCTCCCTGTGAGGAAACTGACAGGAATGTGAGGCCCGCTGCTCCTCACAGTCAGAATAAGAGACCACATGCAAAGGCAGTGTGTGTTTGTGTTTGTTTGTGTGTGTGTGTGTGTGTGTGTAACAGTGCAGCAACGTTTGTGTGTGTGCATATGAGTGGATGTGCAACATGTCAGCCTCACCATTTGATATCGTCTGTGTGTCCAGTGTAGTGTCTCTGCAGCTGCTCGTCCACGTTGTACAGGACCACCACCGAGGCGATGAAATACACCGTTTCCCCAGTGGGCAACAAATAAAGGTTGGAGCGGCAGTCTCGGCCGCGGTACCCGTAGCTGAGAATTTAGATGGTCAAGGAAAAAAAATAAAGTCTGAAGGGTGAAAAGATCAAGAATGAATGAGAAACGGTTAGAGATGCTGATAAACCTTCACTTATAAAATGCTGCTCTATAATTGAATAAACTGGCAACTACAAATAAACACTGACTGCGTGATTGCAGTGATGCAAGATCATTTTATCTACCATGTGGATTTTTATATCTAACCTTTTCATGAATCCAAATATAATCTACTGACGTGTAACTCAATTTATAGTGGATTTAAGACACGTTGCGTAAGCCTGCATCTATATAGCTGTAGATTTTGCTCTTGCCGTGGACAAAGCTTATTTGAGTTGGGACTGTATGAGTGTGTGTGTGTGTGTGTGTGTGTGTGCATTGCCATTTTCAAAGTGAAGATAAGACTTGTGTTTTTCTCCTCAGATTCAATTTCATTTTTTCTTTGTTTTCTCTATAGTGTTATCCCTTTGGGTCTCTGCCAGACTGAACAACACATTCATTCATTCTTTCATCTTTCTGAGAGAGAGATTCAGAGATAGGGAGGCAGAGATACAGAGAAAGAAAACAAGAAATAAAGCAAGGACAAACGAAAGCGAGCAAGCAAGCGAGAAAGAAAGAGAAAGAAAGAAAGAAAGAAAGAAAGAACAAAAGAGGGAAAGAAAGAGAGAAAGAAGGAGAGGAGTGCAAATACACATGAAGCATCCTAAAAATAAAGGAGCTGCTGGCTGGATGTGCCTCAGTCTGCCAGCTGTGTTCAGGTTATTACTGGCTGCTTGCTGCTGCGGCAGCCCTGTGCACTGGAAATGATCATCTGAGCAGACAGATCTACTCTGACATGCAGGGGAGAGGAGACGACACATCCATACCTTCCCCTCTCAAACTGCATCACAGCCCAATCTGGATTTCCTTTCCAGAGAAAATCACTTTTCAAAACTTTTCAAACCAGAACTGTACTTTCTTCCCCCCCCTCAAATGAATTCCTGGTGTGGATTTCTGTCAGAGGTAGAATCTTACACTGCATAAGACAGAGACTTTAAAACTTTTCCATGTTTCAGATCCCTGTGTTTACTTTGATGAAGTCGCAGACCCCCAAGTGATGTGATTTTGCCCTATAGACTTTGATATGAACAGACAATTTCAGTTTGCGTCAAATGTGTAATTGTTCAGAAGTCAAACTTGATAACTGACAAATAGAAACACAATTGCTGAGATTAAACCATGATGTTAAAATAATCAATGATACAATTTGCAGTGAATTAAATTACGGTGAAATTAAACCACTCCTCATTTTGCTGGAGACCCCTTAGAAGCACCCAAAGTTATTATGAAGTTATTATAGCTTATATTTTTCATTTTGAAAGAGCTAGGCTAATGATCCCTATTGACATCAAGTCTTAATGCTAAGATAACATGAAATGCTACCCACAGGACCCAAACCACTGGATGAACAGAGGTGAAAATGGTACCAAACATCTTGTCTCAGTCTCAGTAAGTCAGAAAAAGAGTATTTTGTCCAAAACACTGACTTGATGGTTGTGTCCCCACTCTGTTTACACTTGCTTGTTGGAAAGTGAAGCATGCACAGCGGTAAAGGATACACCCAGTCCAGTTTGAGCTTGTTGCTGGGCAGATCGGTTCTGGCCTCCAGGCAGTAGCTGTCCACCAGGTCTTTGGGCATGTACATGGTGATGGGACGACCCTTCAAATACATTTTCACATAACCTTCCTCTAGAAAGAGCAACAGACACAGCCAGTGAGTAGACAGTCTTAATATGCATGTAAAAAGTGTGATAAGCAAAATGCTAAATGCTGGGATTGCTTTATTAATTTTTTTAATGGTAATATGAAAGATGTTAAAGCATTAATTCAACACTGAAGAACAACACAATGTGCTATTACACAGTAATCACAAATAATGATTACAGTGTGGGAGACAGAGAGAGGTAAATGACAATGGTGGGAATGTAGGATGTTATTTCAGTTCATGTGTGACAAAATTACAGGATGAGAAGAGAGAGAGGTGCAAGTAATTTAGGTTATTATGAGATATTATGAGATGAAGCATGTTTTATTTTGTTAAGAAGGACTCAACTGAAGACAATAAACAGAACTTGCAAAGACAAGCAGCTCAGCTTTTTTACTGATTTATTTTATTAGTCATTTCAAATACATTCTTGTAACAACAAAGGGTGCAAAATGAACAGCAAAACAGTTTGCAATGTTATGAAACGTCAAAGCTGATAAATAATTCGGGTTATTGCACAGGTTAATCAACATTAAATGCAGACAGAAGCAGAGCAATGGAATTGTTATGGGGAAAAAAACAGATCCAAGCCAAAAAAAAAAAAAGATAGAATAAAGAAAAACTGGAGTAATGAGACATAAAATGGGTTTAAACCATGCTAGTATTGAAAAAGAAATCACACAGAAAACATCAAGGGAACAATAACAAAAATGCACCATTCATGTCTATATATGTTTTTTTTTCTTTTCCCCAAGTAAAATATTTGCTAGTGTGATAATGAGTATAGATGAATATTTCCTTAGCTTCCTGGAGCTGATATGTTGGGGTGACTGAGAACTTAAAACCTGCTTTCTCGATGTGGCTCCTCTAGATTACAGATCACAGCTGACAACAGCAGGTATTTTACACAAGATGATAAAAGTCAAATCCACCTGCTGCTTCACTTTTCACCACCACAAATGCAATCTTTTGATTTCACCAAGCTGACTTGGACAAGGGTGACTTGTTTGCTTGCTGTAACAAATCATTTTATTAATGTGTTTGGATAAGTTTGAATATAGACGTCGCCTCAGCGTGATGGCTTCTTCAGATCTGCTTAGTAGCAAATCTGGAAGTACTGGCTGGGAGACTTGATGGGGCTGCGGTAGCTGGGCGTATCGAGGGGGTAGTAAGATGACAGACTCCCCGACTTCCTCAACTGGAGGGTAAAACCCGGGGGCTTTCTGACCAGGGGTGTCTTGGCAGCGCTGCCCCTACTGGCTGTACTGGCCTTGCTGCTCTGTGGGGTGTGGTGTTGGTGGGGGGGTTTGGACGATGAACAGGACGTTACAGCCGAGGCCGCGGGGCTGCCGCTGGCTCCAGTCCGTTTGGCAGAGCGGCTGAGGCAAATCTGTACTGTGACTATTGCAGACGAGGGGGAGGGAGGGAGCAGGAGACACAGAGTCGGTGGAGGGCGGGAGGGGTTGGTGGAGGTGGTCAGGGCCGGTGGGGTGAGGTCGGACAAGCAGGGTGAAGACAGTAAAGGGTGGGAGGTTGGTAGAATGGTGCAAGTTAGAGCGATGTAATGGCTGCTTATGTCTTGTGTTACTATGCATTTTGTAATGGCACCACAACACCAGACTGGCAAGCTATCAAAAGGGGACTGAGCGAAACAGATTCCATTTACATTACAAAGTGATGTTCTGTATTAGTAAAATAAAAGTCTGCTATAATATCAGCATAGTCTCTCATTAGCAAGAACCTCTTCCTGGTCTAGATCTGTTATGATTAATGACAAAATCTTCCAATTGTATCTTAGAAAATGGCCCTTATAAGAATTACTGCAAAGACTGAATAAAAAAACACTAGGATCTGTGAGGAAATCACTATGGATTTTACTTTGCTCTTTTTATTTTAGAAAGCTTTGTGAATTATTGGTTGCAGGGGACTACACAAAACATGACGCTCCAGGTCGTGTGAGAAAAAACACAAGCG
This sequence comes from Myripristis murdjan, assembly GCF_902150065.1. NCBI lineage: Eukaryota > Metazoa > Chordata > Actinopteri > Holocentriformes > Holocentridae > Myripristis > Myripristis murdjan. The sequence continues at coordinate 16,835,989 of NC_044001.1, read as the reverse complement.
GCAGCAAAATCAAACAGGTTTTTGGCAGGAACTTCTAAACAAAAAAAAAAATACAAGGAGCGTGAATCTGCTTGTAATGCAAATATTATTCATTCTGAAGGAGGAACATAACAAGAGAAGCAGCAAATCTACTCGCTCTGAATTGAAGCGCGGGATCTCAGATCAGAGGGCTTAAGAGTTTGCAGAAAAAAAAAACTAAAAGTGTCTGCGAGGAAGAAAGCGCCACCATTCTTTGTGTGGTTGTTACTATGGTGACGGAGACTAAATGCCCAAGTCGTGCGAAGTGGAGCTGTGAGCAAACAACACACACGTCTAGGAAAAGCAGCAGTGTAATCCGCAGTTAAACAGCTAGTGTGGCGACACACAGGTGCACTGCAACCACTGCAATCTGCCACACGCTTTGACACACCTCGCAGTGTAGGTTAGGTATGTGTGTGTGTATTAGTTCAGGCTCATAAAAAACATTAAGGGGGGGGGTAACTAGCGCACACACACACACATTGTCAACCCGCCCCTGCCCCTGTGGATTGACAGCTCCCTGATCATTGCACCAATACATACCACTAAAGCCAAATTTCACAGCACTAATAAACCAAGATTTAACATAATATTTGTGGAGGAGAATCAATTTGACACACGAGGCTACAGCTCAGAGCAGGGGGGGCAATGCATGAGCTGCACAAAGGTCAAAACAAAACCAAAGGGCCTTGTGAGTGCTGCAATGTTCACAGAGCTGTGGAGGCCGGAGGCGTCAGGGGAGGGGGAGCCTACCTTTGCAGTGGGTCACACGCCGCATCCCTTTGTAAAGGTCACAGAGAGAGACAGAAGCACCAGGTGAGGGGTGACATGGCTTCCTCACTTCCTGGTTTGTCCTAATAAGAGTTCACTTCCTGTTTCCTGGTGTTAATGAATAGACGCTCCGATCCCAAAATGCCTTAATTAAACAAAACTCTTTTCCTGTGTGACAGTAGCCCTTCCCTTGCTCCTATACAGCAGACAAGAGATGAAATTCCCCTAAAATTCTGACTGTTTTCCTGAAGTCACCTCTCTCTACAGTGACAACCCCCAAGTCGTTTAGATTTGTTTCACTGTTGCAAATGAGCTGATGAAGAATTTCTAATTGTGTTTCTCCTGTAGAGTTGAAGCTTGTATAGAGCATTTTTTTATATATTTTGTTTCATCAAATGAGCCACTTTGCATGTAATCACCTCATTAATTGCAGGACTGTTACAATTACCTATTTGTATTGCTATTAGCATACTAATGGTGGTTTATGTCCACGCTGTTGCCCTGACCATGCAGCATTGCAGAGGTTTATAGGTACGTAATTAATTCAGATGCCCAATAAGTGATGTAGTAATTATCCCTGTAGTGCACTTTTCCTAATTGTCAGCATCCCATGTCAGATAGCAGTCTGTTCATTCCACTCAGCAAAGAAGCCAGACACAAACAGAGTCACATCGTAATATGTGATTTATTACTGAGGCAGCAATGTATCATCCACAACAACAATAATGTAATACTAACTAATAGCATCTATTAGTCATAAATGGTTCTGCAGGTCAGCTAAAATCAGTCATTTGACTAAGCGGACTGTTTGCTAGACAGCGAACCAGCAAGCAGGCTGCGCATTTGCATTATTTTAGCCTTGCAAAATGCCTCTGGCTGAGCGGGAGTCTGTGGAGTCGAGCTGGGCTTTATTAAGGCTCTCAGCTACACTGAAGCAAGCTGGAGCCAGGTGAATAAACCAAATGAAACCAGCAGTCCAATTTAAGCAGAAATCAATGACATGTTGCAGATGGAAATTGTGATCAATACTGTTCTCATTTGAAATGCAGTGGCATCGTCTTGTTACCATGTGTGTCTGACTTTCCTTTTTTTTTTTTTTTAAAGACCAAGACAAGAGATGGTTCACTTGTCTTGGGCATGTTGTCGGAAGCGCTCATCCCGTGTTTTGGCAGTTTTCATTTCCCTGTCTCAATTGTCTGACAACTATCACAACAAGTATTGAAACGGCTTCTCCAAACTGTCAGCAAGACAGGAGAAATGATGAGCAAAAGCTCCTCTGCCATGGTTGGACTCTCCTGTCTTCAGGATAAGACAACTGTGTGTCAGTGTTTGCTGTCTGTTTTTTTTTTTTTTTTTTTACTCCAACTCAAATTTCTTGGACTTTTAACAATGTACACAAACTTATTAAAACAAAACGGTGAGTGGAAGATTAGATGTGAGTATATGAAGGTGGATGAGGTGGCTTGGTTACGTGTGATGGATGATGGTGGAGATGTTTTTGATGCGTAAGACACAGCAGCACGTAGAGTAGCCATAGGCGGTCCTCTGCGTGTAGGAAAGAGGTCAGAGCACTGATGGGGTTAAAAGTATTGAAAAATGCTTTTGTTCAGTGCACAGTTACTCTGATAATGTTCGGCAGCATCTGTTTAACTTCAAGGCATTCGTTTTGGGAATAAACAATGAATAATTGAAAAGAATAATTGTATATTTTGAGTGTTCCTCAAAAATGCTTTGACCTCCGACTCACACAGACCCACTGAGCATCAGGTGTATAATGAGCTCTCAGCGGGTTGTATTAGTATGCGCCTTTCTGATTGAACTGATGTACCATAAAAGAGCCTCTGGTTCTTACCTGCATTGAAAACGGGATCCCTCTGTTTGCTGTAAAATAAACAGGAAAACAGACAAATGTCACCCAGTATTCAATCTATCTCAGATAAACCTTCTCTAGTTCTGTCTCCTTGATTTCTATGTCTTTTCTTGGTTCTTCATAAGGTGAGAACTCCATGTTACAAACCGCTGTCACCTGATGTGTCAAACTGAAAAAAAATCCAATAAACCGGTTTTATTGAGGGGCTCCGAAACACAGCGAGTGTCAGTGTCTATGAAGATTAATGTGTGCCACTGAGGGAGGGGGACCATTTCGCCGTGAGGTCCACCTGTCATTGTCATGCGTTACCTGTCACTTCGTTTGCCGCTGCAATTGCTGCCAGTGGAGCCGGCGCGGGTTCGGTTGCCCTTGGAGTCGCCTGAGTCTTTCCGTGTGAGAGTCCCCACGTGCTCGTTGGAATTGGCTCTCCTCACAGTGCTGGGGAGGCGGGCGGGAAGAGGGTTGGGGTTCGAGACAGAGAGCGGGAAGAGAGAAACAGATGGAAATCGGAGAGGTAAGAGAAATAGGTCATGAAACTACCTGACGCTGCTTTTCTAAAAATTCTCTCCAGTACAGCTCCATCCAAGGAACAGCTTTCAAAATAAGGGAGATTTATTATTTACTGTCTCACTACTCTGCTTATTCTCATCCTGAAGTACTTGCAATGGCAAAGACAGAGGTTGTAGTGCTGTGAGCATACTATTTCCATTCCCACTTTTACAAGTATTTTACTGTGTGAATCTTTAAAGCTCTGCCAGGGAGAATTGGCATCAAAGTAACAGAGGGACAGACGGAGAAAGAGCTAAACAAATGGACAAAGAGATAATGAAAGAGAGATAAGGTGATGGATTTTTTGTTTCCTCCTATTGTTCTTCCTGTTTGTTCCACTGTGTTTCCTCTATTGTGCCAATTATGACTACAACACAACTCTAACACAACCTGTGCAGAGTTACATATCAACGGTGTAGACAGCCTGCCCATTCACACAAAGAAAAGACCCCATCAGCAATCCAATGGCCGGTAGAGCCAGTCACACCTAATCCACCCTATGGGAGAAAGGTCTATTCAAATCCTGCAATGGGCTGCTGGCTGTTACCCCTTCTGGAGCATTTCTGTGTGTGTGTGTGTGTGTGTTTGTTTGGTAAAGAGAGAGTGATGGAGAGAGAGAGAGAATGGTTGTATGCTTTGTGATATCCCATGAGGAACCATACTAATTGGACCGCAGGGTGTTGGGGAAATCTGCCGTGTGTATATGGCAACACCAGTGGGACTGTGACCAATCCACACTTCAACTAATCCCACACGCAGACAGCAAACCACACAAACACTGTTCCAAAGCATGTTGGTTTTAACAGCATACAGTGACTGCTGCTGATGACACAGATGGTAAATAATAATTTAGTGATGGCATGGTGTCAAATATGTGCTGATGAGGACAAATTACTCATCCTCAAGTCATTAAGTGGGTTGATTTAGGGAATGGGTGATAACTGATGAAGTTTAGGATCGAAAAAGAGAAACTGTGATGTGATGATCGTGTTATAGTGTGACCAGCAGTATATTCACCTGAGGGGCAGATAGGAAATTCTGGCTGGGCCAGACACAGAGGACAGAGTGGACATCACAGTGCAGGTGGACAGGACACACAGACAGGACAGAGCATCACAGTGGGAAAGGAAATGTCATCAGAAAGAGACAATACATGAAAGACATGACACATGCAAAACGGGGAGGATGGGAAAGAGAAACAGAGACAGCATGCAGAGATAAACAGACAAGAGGACTGATGATTATTCACTCCAGTTATGATTCGATTGTATCGGAAACATTAACTGCTTAATGGAGAGCTGATCTCACAATCTGGACTGATTAACTCTCTGCACTGATTGCCTCTTGATTTGAGAATTAACCTTCCACTATTTGAGTGTGTGTGTGTGTGTGTGTGTGTGTGTGTGTGTGTGTGTGAGAGAGAGAGAGAGAGAGAGAATATACGTGTGTCATATACACCAGAGCACACTGGAGGATTTTTATGCTCATCCTATTAAGTCAATATTGAAAAAAGCCCATTCAGCACAATACAAACAAAGCTTGTTTATAAGCTTATTTCTCAGCCAAACACAAAACCAGTAATGGGCCATCAAGTGCCAAACAGGTCAAGAAGAGGTCAAATGCCTTTTGAGTGCAAGTTCAAAGGTCGACACTCTATTAACTAGCAAGACAAACATTCATATGAATATCAATGGATGAAAAGGGAGAAGCCGATTACTGAGGCTTCTGCTGTCAGACATTTTGAGCCTTTAGCAGAAGCTGCAGTCTTCCCAGTGGACAAGAAGCAAATACACAAGAACAAATGACATTTCCTGCACTCATATTGATCCAGTGGTTCCTCGTAGATTAGGGTTAAGGCAGTAAACACCGCGCTGAGAGGCAGTCCACATTAAAGGTATCAATGTTTTCCTTTGGGAAACATGCAAGACACACAGAGGAGTTAAGAACTGAGTTAATCCCTGCTGATTATAATACCAGACCAGATTTGTGGACAAGGCTATTGTTCCCCTGACAGACAGGATTGATAACTTGAGCTTCACATGCATATAACTCCCCACTCGCCTGAACACACACACACACATACACACACACACACACACACACACACACACTCAAAGCAAGGTCTCTTGGCTGAAACTAAATGTCACGACAGAGGAGCAGAGGTGGCGACGACAGCACCGTTTCTCTGTTCATCAGCCATGGTAAATGTCAGTGACTACGGCTGGGGAAAAAAAGCAATAGAATAAGAATATTTATGAACAAGGTTATCAGATATGATGGACTGAAAGACAGGACAAAACAAGTAAACAAGAAATATATATGGAGAAAAATGAAATATCATGTGTCGTTTGACATGATAATGCCAGCGTATAGAATTAGAATAGAAAATTAGAATAGAAAATTTATTGACATGTACAAACAGTGATTTGGATAGGTGTCTCTGTGTCTCTCTGCCTCTGATTTGGGGTGGAGAGATACAGTTTGCTGGTGTTCTTTGACAGGAAATAGTTCCCAGCAAAAACCTTCGCCCCTCAGAGCTGTGGATTATGTCAGAAAATGTCATTGTTTTTAGAAAGAGCTACGTTTATGACGGTTTGGTAGACTGGACACCTCACCGAATCACAGACAGATAGAATGCACTAGGATAAGTGGTAAAATATATTTTGGGTGAACAATTCCTTAAAAAAAAAACAAAAAAAAAAAAACATGAGGTAGAATTTGAGATCTGTAGATGCACCCAGCCAGTAAATCATGTTAACTATTATGCCCTTATGCGGCTTGTGCAACCCAATCTTTATGGTGCTGTGCAAAACCTCATATCCTGGCTAAATGCCAGCCCTAAATCTTGTTATCTAGATTCAACACATGGTTGCTATACGGTGTTAAGGAGGCCTGAAGGTTCAGTCAGCCACCACAACACTACAACACGCTGCTAATTTTGGCATCCAGAGCAGCAAAGGACACAACACTGGACCATGACTTTTTAATAGGAAATCATTAATCTCCCTACAAATGTGCACAGCCTAGAAAACAGCATAGAATAGAGTAGAATTACAGAATGGGGTAGAAGAGAGCAGAACAGAGCAGAATGGAATGGAAACAGAAGGGAAGACAACACAACACATTTCACCACACTGAATATCTTCTCACTTCTTGTTGGCTGGCGTGGCGGCGTCCTTCCTGGACCCAGATCCAGACGGGGAGGGCAGAGTGCCGCTGCCTTTCTTTGGTAGGACCGTCCCGTTGTTTACTGTGGGTCGTAATGGCAGGGTGGCAATCATTGGCCTGGCTGCAAGAGAAATGACAGCCGGGGAGAGGGCGCGTGTTCAGAAAGAGCCAACAAGTTTCAGAGGGTCAGCTGCTCTATCGCCATTACAGTAACATCAGCTAGAGAGCTAAAAGATCTACAGGAAACTAAAACGATTTCTGCAAATTAAGAGCAGGCTGTGGCTGGAAGATGCCGTGCTTCATAAAAGAGGTACAGCGGATGCTGACGGGGGGAAAGATGCTGAACAGTGACATCCATATCTGATGCTACCATCCTCTTCGGTGAGGCTCAAAATATACACAATTAGCCATATGAATTAAAACAGAGGCAGCATATGACCTGCTTATATAAGAGACACCAAATCCTAATCTTTATTTACAGCAGTGTTTTTCTGCTTGATGCTTTCTCATGTTCTAAGCATCTATACGGCTCAAATTTCACTGCGCTTGAAGAGAATCTTTCTGCTGGTCAGACTTTGTTAAAAAGATGCCCGATACTCACAAATCCTGAAAACATTAAGGAGCTAATAAAGATAAATGAATGAAGAAAATAGACTCATTCCTCTAAGTGGATTGACTGGCCTAAGTTGCACATACACACACACACACACACACACACACACACACACACATCCTCACACATTGCCCTTGTCCATGTTAACAAAATTACAACCCCAGTTTACAGCAGTGCAGTGTATTTACTACATCACAGATAAGGGAGCAATTTGCGCACATATGTGTGTGTGTGTGTGTGTGTGAGAGAGAGAGAGAGCATATGTGTGTCTTCTGGATGTAGCAGTGTCTATTAAATATTTATCACTGCAGATAAAGCTGCTACACGGGTTTGTTATTCTAGGCTTGCCTATCTGGCTGGTTGGCTGGCTGACTGGCTGGTGTGTGTGCGTGCATGTATGCGTGCATGCGTGAGTGTGTGTGCGAGTGTGTGAGTGTACATGCAGACACACAGAAGAAAGATCAGAATTAGATCAAACAACGGCAGAGAGAAAAGAAACAGTGAGAGAGGATTAGTTTATGTGTCAGTGTGTACTTGCATGTGTGTGAGTGTGCCTGTATTTGTGTTTGTGTGTGTGTGTGTGTGTGAACCTGCACATGCTATCCTGTACATGCACATTTGTGTCGTTGCACCCATATATTTGCATGAGTGCCCATGTGGAGGATGTGTGCACGGGTTAAGCTCTCTGAAGCAGATCCTAGTGCTTTAGCGGAGGGAGCCAGACTGCTGCCAACCTCGCAGCACAACAGGGGGGGGAGAGCGGCTCTGAGTCATCCTCCAGCTCCCACATCAAACAGGCTCGCACTGAAACTCCATCCATCCACAATCACTCAGGAGACTGAAACCTGGGAGCGGCTCAGAATCATAATCTGTGTCTGTTTCATCCCTCAGATGCACGTTTCGGGACATGAAAAACACGAGGTGTGCTTGGTTTCACATGCGTGGTTCATCAACCGTCGGGGTGAACGTGTTAACATGAAACCCAAATTACATCAAACACACTTAAATTGAAATTCGGCGCATTTAGCACTGCTCTGGTGACATGCAGAGCAGTAAAATCATCACAACAACTGAGGAAAAGTCCACCCACAGTTCAGCATCTATCATGCTGCTTTTTTCGGTGCATCCACTTTCCCTAAACCTGCCTCGTATTGTTCTATTTCAGCTGGTGATTTCCTTCATTTCCTTTCAAGAAACCCCAGAGAACAGATGTGAACTTGTTGCATCCAGATGTGGGTTTTATGTGTAGGTGGAGAGAACAATAGCATCAGTGATAGTGACAGCATAGCAAGGAAGATAAAGACGGTGAGAGCTTTTCCTTTCCAGAAGAGCACTCCTAGCTCAAAACACAGCTCTGTCTTGTGGCTGCCCTGCAATACAGTGTAACATTTAACCTGACATTTATTGTTGATGTTTTAGCCAAGGTTTCCTGCCATCAAGCTCTGTTGTAGTTACGCCTGGTGCGACATCACATTGTCCGCATGCGGTCAGTGATCCATGACGGTAAGAAAAATACACTACCAAACGACAAAGATGACTCAGAATAGCAAGGCACGTTGTTGAATGCTGTTAACTAAAGAGCCCCCCCTGGAATCGGCTGAGAAAAAAAAAAAGACCTGTGTGTACATCTGTGCTCTTGGTTTAGGGCTTGTGTCCACTTAGCGTCTTTTTCTTTTTTCAATTGTGCCCAAGAGGAGAGAGAGTGTACGCGGCAGGCAGCATGCGGCCGCCAAGAGAAAAAGCACTGCACCCGGCGTCTTTTTTTCAGAGTGCTTTGACTCTCTTTTTGGGTGGATTTTTCCTTTATTTATCGTCAGGCATTATAGACAGAAAAAAAAACACAACAAAATGCATTGCATACTCAGAGTTTGCTGCAAAGTGTTACTGGAAAACTACTGGAAATCGACCAGAATGTGTTTGGGATCACATGAATATGCCTGAAAGTATATGCCTGAAGTTCCTAGACGGCTCAGACTCGATGCTCGATGATGACACAACATTCATCTCAGGCAGTAAAACACTGAACACAACTGTGCGCCTCCATCTGAGCACATCTGTGTTTGACACGAGGCTGGCAGGCAGTGACGGAAATGTGCTCTGCAGGTTGGACACACAACACCAGGCCTGGTTAGTGGGGGACAAACTGCACAGTCGGCCTACCTGGCTTCCCAACATTGCTGTCTGCTGAGGGAGACTTTCTCATCAAAGCGGGGTCTACACACATACGCACACACAGCACAGTACATTTAACAGAACAACACAGGCCAAGGAGAGGGAGAGGAAAAGGAGATTCATAACGAGAAGAAAATCAGTGGGATTTGAAGGAAACGTCATCAGGATAGAGAGACAAGCAAATGGAAAAAGGAGAGAAGGGAAAAAAGATGTGTGTGTGTTTGTAACTAAGTACATGTGTGTGAGCCTTTTGCTGGGTCTGTGTATGTGCTTGCGTGTGATGTATGTATTTGTATGTGTGTGTGTGTGTTCATGTCCTCCCGTTTACCTGCATAGGGTGCATGCAGCAGAAATGCAAACTAGAGGAGACCAAGGCTGGTAGAGGCACACATTTTTTCTTTCACCTTCCAGTCTCAAAGCAGACTTTGAAGTATTGATTTCAACTTGACGCTGTGTTTCTCAATGGATTAAATTAAACATTAAAAAAAATCTGACCTAAAAATCAACCGCTTTTTAGTTTTTGTTATTAGAGTCACCCAATTAATTTTTAAAAAATGTTCAAGGTAGCAAACTTTTAATAACAGTATAATTTTTTACCATTATTCTTTCTGGGTTAATATCGTTAAATAACAGAAAACGCTGAGCTTTTATTAATTCAAAATTCATTATGTGAGCACAGACGCTGGCTACTGTCCATGTGTGTGTGTTACCTTTGGTGGGCCCCCTGCGTGTGCCCATGGCCTGCTGCTCCTCAGAGAGGTTGAGCCTGCGCACCACGTCGGCCAGGGCGGACTTCAGCAGCTGGATCTCGTCCTCCTGCATCTGCACCCGCTGCTCCAGGGAGGCGATGCGGTCAGTCACCTCCATACTGCTGGCCGCTGACGCACTGTCATCTGACCAGGAGAGAGAGAGAGAGAGCAGAGTTTGATCAGAGGTGGGGAATTTAAACAACTAGAATTAGACGGAGGTGTCGTCAAAGTAGATATATAATCAATGAAATCCTGAAGGGTCCAAACAGCGATTGGTCGGATTTTTTAAATATGCATGCTGTTTTGGTACACAAAGATGAGTTCGACATATATGTGTGGTTATGTAAATTCAGAGAGTTTCCTACATGAGAAGTGCATGCATGCTATGACATTACCCAGCAAACATTAGCATGTCACCAGCCACTAAAACTACTTGGTTAAGCTTAGGAACAGGTCATGGTCAAGATTGGGATATGTTAGCTACCATTCACTAATATTACTTAGCGACCTAAAAACAAACTCCGCCAACCCCTTTAAGATGGACATATACTTGCTTTTAACCGTGTGTTTGTGTTCACGCTCACATTCACTAAGACAGCCGTCTGTGTTGTGAATTGTTCACATACTGTGTGTGTGTGACTTTGGCAATTTACTTGCTGCCTTGTGTATTCCACGTCCGTTTGAAGATTTGCGTTAAATTTTGAGGACGATCACAGCCAATGCCCCAAATGGACACAGGATACGTGAGGCAGCCGTGCAAACACACAGTTAAAAGCAAGTATATCTCCGACTTTACACGGCTTTTGTTGCCTCCATTATACTATACCAGATTGCCGTTATGTACTGGACTGCTGGAGGTTGCTTCCCTTTAAAACGTAACCACAGGTCAGAATAAGTTGCTTGCGCAAACAACCTGTGGGGTTGTGTTTTACTGGAGGACAGTCTCCAATCAAATCCTGGAAAGTACAATGGAGATTCATCCTCATTAAGTGCCACATTATAACATCATGGTATAGGAGGGTGCAACGTGTCAGCATTTCTACCTGACTGGTTTTGTGGTATTTTTGCTGTAATATGTTGTATTTAGCGCAGAATGGGCTCAGATTTAATTTGTTCTTACTCTCGCTTGGATCTATGGTTTATGGCCCGTGACTGGTTTCTGATATGCTACTGTTCACAATTATATTTTTTGTGCCATTTATAAAGGCAGAGACCAAACTGTTGAGAGAAAAAGAGAGAAAGGGAGAGCTGTGATGAGGACGGGTGGAATACAAAACAACAAACACCTTACAAGCCAACCGTGTGCTGAGTTGCATCGCACGCTTCTGTAGAGTCTTTGTCAGTGAGAAAAGCCTTTGCTGTGCATGAGTACAAAGGGCTGAGGGCTTTTCCATGAAAAACCTTTAATCATGGGCTTCTCTGTCGGTGTGCTTTTTTTATTCCGGCTGTCTGTTCTTTGAGGTAAAACTAACTTTAACACACGATTAGCACCCCTCCACCTGACACCCTGATGGAGGCCACGCAACGGCCACCAGGGTCCACTTCATTAATGCAAACACACACACACATACACACACACACAGAGTGCACGAGGTCTCCTACATTAAGACTTTGATGTCAGAGTGGCTTGATGAAATATTAATGTAAATCACTGCTGTGTTTTCCCTGCAGACTTGCAATAACAGTCTGATGCATTATGCATTAGAGAGCAGGCATCTGGTGATTAGGCAAATCTACACACCGTGTTCCCTCTGATGAATCTGCATTGAAGCCCGACAGCCCGGGAAGGTTAAGGGAAGCCAAGGAAGCTCTTGACTTAAATAAATAAATAACATCTCTCAAACAACTGAGTAAAATTGTGCTTTAAACATGCTGAATTCAATTGAAAAAAAAAAAAAAAATCTTGTGAGGACAAATGAGTGTGATAAGCTCTTGAGTCTCTTAGCTAAACAATATCTGTCTGGGGACTCATGATGTTCTTGGTCATGGCTTATTCCTAGATGTGTCCTCCCAAATAGATAATTAAATACATGCGTGCGGTATTTATACCAGAGAGAGCAGCAGTAGACACTTGAGACACAATACGCAACATCACTAAATGCACTACATGTAAAACCAATTAAAAAGGCCCAGAGTTCAAGGGAATGAGGAGTTTTCCGTCTTTGCCAGGTGGCCAGTGATATAAATGATATTTTGTTTTGTTTTAGCAAAGTTAACCCACTTTCTCACATTAATTTAAACACTTATGCGCTAAAATTAGGTATACATGTGCAAATGCAAGAATGAATCGAGTTTGGCTTTTGCCTAAATTGTCGGTTGTTCATGTGTGATTCTCACCATGGAGTTAGTCTCTCTTAATAATAAAACAAATTAGTCACTGTTAATAATAATAATAAAAACTGAACACATTACCAGATATTTTATTGTCACATTTTAAAATGTTTGATGTTGTGTGGTGGTCTCCAAACAGTCATTTAAAGTAACTTTTAGTCTTTAATTGGATAAGGTCTAGGGCAGGCCTTTGAATTTAATTGGCAGAATATGCAGTAAAAGCAATTTTACAGATTTGTTTATTGAGTGGACAAATTCCATTAGTGAACGAAATCCCCTGACTGTTAGGCGGCTATGAATTGTTTCAGTCAAGGAGAGCCTACATGAGACGGGATAGTAAATTGGTGCATTAAGCAGATGGGGCGCTTTAGGCTTATAGCAGCAAATGGAAATCTGAACAGATTCATAATGGCTGAATCAACCAATTACTGTTCTGGCAGCACTCACACAAGCTCATGTACGATATATTCATGTACACACACACACACACACACACACACACACACACACACACACACACACACACACACACACACACACACGCACACACATACACACACACACACACACACACACACACACACGCACACACATACACACACACACACACACACACACACACACACACACACAGTGTCTTCCACCCCTTTAACTGTCTCTTTATTCATTGTTACATCCATTACTGTTGCCCTGTGATCAATAGTCCATTGGGCAGATAAGAGGAGCACATAACTTTTACTGAAAATTTTACTGCAAAGTACTCGTAGGGATAGTCTCTGGGAAAAGATGTAAAGCTGGGTTACAATCCAAGGTTCAGATGGTTTGATAGGCCTCCTGGTTATTATACGAACAGCCTGAGAGCACCTCGTTGAGATCTTGTCTGTATGCATTGTCTGAACAATATATTCAGCTCCCTGTAAAGTGAACATCCCATAATGAAAAACCCCTCCTGGAGAAATGGGAACTGCAGGTTCACAAGCTAATACATTACAGTGTCAGCAGCGGTGTTACAAGTACGATGAGGAATGTGTCTACTTCAATTCCAATGCTGCGACATTCACTAACAAACAGCTTTATAAAAAGAAAATGCTTTCTTGTCTCATCATGCACAATGCCAATTCTTTCCCCCCCATCCAAAAACACAAGGACAAAGCACTTCCCTGAAATAAAACAATGTCTTGATACAATGACTACTCTTTCTCCTCACCTAAAATGCTTTCTTTGTAGGGGGTCCATGCTCATATTCATGTGTGAGTGTGTGGCACAGAGAGGATCTCCGGAGACAAAGCCTTTTTCTATCTGCTCAGCATCTGCTGTGGGTCTGCTCCTAACACTGACACAATGACAGCATGATACCATCAATCGTTGAAATACAATGACTGGCTGTCACAGGCCTGATTCCATGGCACTGTGCTAACCCAGCCAAACATCCTCCGTCTGTCTCCCCGCTCCCCAGCTACTACATCTGTGGCAAGTCAACACCCGGCATTCTGCTGGAGGCTCAGGGCCACATTCAGGGAAACAAAAAAGAAAAAAAGTTGAGTTTAGATTTTGGTTTTGTGCCGCGCTGACATCAGGCTTGGGCTGATAGCCGATAATATTAAATATCACAATATTTTCAGCCATATGTGATATGGCATTTTATACTGTATCAGCAGCTCTTTAGCACAGAGGCTATTTGATGGTATTATTCTTTAACATTTGTACCAGTAGGTGCCATTGTTAAACATCTGTTAATAACAGGAGTACTGTTAATCCTGGCACTAGTGCTTCTTTGATTTAATGAATGAATGAATTAATATATAAATTTTTTCAGACTTTTTAAATTTTTCCATTTAATCTTAACTTTTTGGCCACTGCCACTAGTGGCAAGTTACCTGGATAACAACTGAACAGATGACAAATGTGAGTAATGTGCGATTCATGTACATAAACCATTTAAATTGTGAGATTTTATAAGAAGAATATATAACATAAAATAAAGGATTTTAAAATGTTTGAGTTTTTTTTTTTTTTAAAAAAAACTGTGATAACATCAAATATTGTTATATCTTACAGAAACAATCCTGTGTTACTGAATTTTTGATATCGCCTGCAGCTACTTGGTCCTGACTGTGGGTGTTCAAGATGATGCTGATGTGCCTTGCAGGAAAAGCAGCTAAGTAAAATGCCAAAGCACCGTCAGCACTGAGTCTGCAAAATTTTGTGATGATGGGATAACACTCTCTGGACCTTTGCCTACATGGCATCAGTGAAGTATCAGTGTTCATTCAAGGACAAATCCATCATCATACATTGGCCTGACTTGATTTTAATGGCTTTTTTAAATTTTTTGTTATGCAGCACTTTAGGCAGCGTTGTGTTGTATTTAAATGTGTTACATAAAAAACTGTCTTACAAGTATCTTATGACTTATCATGCACACTCAGGTCACCCAGGAGCCCCACCCAGCACCTTAATACACTGATCATCACTGCCACCTGTCTCCAGCTGCACCCTCAGCCTCCATCATTTGACTGCCTGAATTACTTATTTCTGCCAGTCTGTCTTCCCATCATCCTCTCTGTCTGACTCTCTCACCTCTTTCTCTCTGTCTGTCTGCACTCCATTAGCCAAGATGTGGCTATTTCAGAAATTCGTGACCGTCCGTTACCTCTTTCTGAGCCTATCTGTCTCTTCACCCACATTACATCTCCTTAATGCATGCTGGCATTCTGCTCCCTATTATCCTCCTCCACAAGGCGATGTCACTCTGCTGGACCACCTGCCTGCTTAAGTGCTTGTCCATCACTTCAGCCATGGAAGGGCAAACAGCAGACGCCCTCTTTCCTCCTTTTTTCCTGCCCTTAAAATCACATTCATACCTCACTTCATCTCCTCCCTCTTTCTGAGTCATTTACCGACCTCACTCTGATGAATAATGAATGCTAGACGTCTGGAGCATCAGCCATAGGGGTCGATGCATTGAAGGAATAGAAAATAAAAAGTCTGAAATAGGTCTGTGATCAAAACAGAGGGAGCACTTTGACCTTATCTTTAAAACATTTGCTCGACCTGCAGGGAACCTGACAGTCCTGCGCTGATCAGAGCTGCCTATAGCTTTCTTGCTGACTCACTCCTTCATTACCTATGCACATTCACACACTTCCATACACGTGCACTTGCTATATAAAACCACAGGCAAGCCATGTATGAGGATGAATCACACACACACACACACACACACACACACACGTATGCACACACGCCTAGAATAAAAGAAAAATTATGTTATAAAGACTGCCACTTTAGGATTTCAGGAAATGTCATCAAGCCGGCTGTCTCACCATTTCTGCGTACTCCTATACACTTCAGCGATAATGCACTCACAGCCAAATGATTGATTCCCATTTTCTTTGCACTCAGCAGTCCAGGCAAGCCTGACAATGGAGCTAAATTGCCTTGATGGGAACGTCAGCTGCCAGGTTAAGCTGTGCAGCACAGGGGGGCTTTTTAGAAACCACAACCAATGATTGCATCAGGCCGGGGATCAAGGGACCAAGAGAAAATGGGAAACGTCCTGTCACAACATTATGACTGTGATTCCTGTGTTTCAGCGACGGAGAGGTGGCACTGATACCACACTGCTGGCAGACACGATCTGGTTGCCGGATGCAGATAGCAAAGGCGCAGCTCAGCAGCGTCCAGCCAACCGGGTTTGATTTCATAACAGCGAGCGGAGCGCCAGGTGGTGGGCTGCCGTAGTGCTGGTTCAGCTGCTGCAGATTATGCCTTCTGGACAGCCATTTCTCCCAAGACCAATGAGTCACACTTATTGAGAAACATGACTTCAGACTTCTTCTGGCCTCACTCTGATTAGGCATAATGCAAATCTAGCAAAGAGCAGCTCTATATCAAATCTAATCATAATAATGTGGTTGACAGTGTTTAATATTAAGCCAAGGAGTCCGAAGTTAGTGAGTCAGAAACAGACAAATGGAAAGAGAGCTGAGACAAGGAGAGATGACGAGCTGAAGGGAAAATGAAAATGAGACGGTGAATATTCTTGGCTATTGCATTACAAAAAAGCTCACGTAAACAAGTAAATGAATGAATGAATAAATGAATTAAAAAATTAAAATCCCAGAGGGTTAATTGCTGCTGCATGGCAGACCTTTTAGATTTTTTCTATCATCTAGAAAGAAGTAAAAACCCTCCTTTATTTACATGTTCCAAATGAGAAACTACAACAAAAAACTGAGCTAGAGATCAAATAGGGGGATAGAGAGAGGGGGAGAGAGGAGGAGAGAGTTACTTAAAGTCCCATCAATCCCATTTGCCACCTGCAGTGAAAGGTGGCTGAACTGACAGAGGTGTATTAGCTAATCAACTGGGCAGATTAGGCGGGCATTTGGTTTACAAGCTGGGCCTCGCTCAGCTCCTGCAGGACGGGGGCTTAGGGACTATAATAGACATGGGTGGATCAGAGAATCAGAGAGGAAAGCCCTCACGCATGACCTGGGTAAAGAGGAAACAGGAGCAAACAGCGTAGAGAGAGAGCAAACGAGAGTGAAAGATGGGGTGGGGGGAGGATGTTTTCATGTTAGAAGAGCAGCATTGTAAACCTCAAAAAAGGGGGAAAGGACACAGAAAGAAGCAAAAGGCAAGAGAGCGCAAAGAGCAAAAGAGTGAAGAGGCAGAAAGGAATAAAAAGAGAGGGAGTTGTGCACATCTCTATATGTGTGTGCATGTGTGTGAGTGTGTGTGGGTGGTGATAAAGAGTGTATGTCTGGGTCAAAGAGCAGCAAAAATGAACAGAGGCCAAACGACCCCCTGGAGAGACCCTACTGTCCTTGTAAACCATGTTAAAGCCTTCTTTCCATCGGCAGCATCCTTCCTCAGGTCACCCTGAGGTCAAATGGGAAGCAAATCCCCCACCCTGCCTCTCGCTCCCTCACACAGCCACACACACGCACACGCACACACACAAACATGGATGGAGCTGCTGTGGCCAAGAATGTAGGGAGGAAAAACCATTGATATGCAAAAAGTGCCTGGTGTGTGCCGCCTGTCATAGGCCTAGTGAGGGGCTGAATGCCGGATCAGATGAATTTTTAACAAACATCACAGTGAATTCGGGGTCTGTCTGCCTGCCTGTACAGTGTCCTAAGGCCATTCTGAGACAGTATCAGGCATAATGGAGGAAAAGGGAAGGGAAGGGAATGATAAGCAGGAGTAGAGACAGCCAAGGGGAGACAGAGAAAGTAGAGAGACAGGGCCAGCTGAGCCAGAATGACTGTCTTTCCTAAGTTTTTGCACATGCATACACTAAACATATACTGCTCCACATTCCCCCCAGCCCCCTGCTCAGACAAAAGACACACACACACACACACACACACACACACACGTTCCTCTGTCAAAGAGGAAGTGTTCACGGTGTGGTGGAGAGGATTATGCTGGATATGTGGAGCAGATCTCGCTCAATGCTAGTGATCCCTAAACTCAGGGGGTTTGGGCTTAGCTGCAGGCTGGATTTGTATTCTCTTTCTCTCTCTCTCTCTCTGTCTCTCACCTCTTTCAACTCTGTATTTGTCTGTCTTGCTCTCCCCCCCTCTATCTCTCTCCCTCCTTCTCTCTCTCTCTCTGAGCAGTGGTACGATGGATTCATGCAACTCGACAAGGGGGCCAAAGGGGAGCAAGACTGAAGGATTACAGTTTGAGACAGCAAATGTTTTTATTGACCTTCTCTTAATATTTATATTCTCCGGGTATGTTCTGCGTTGCTCACCCAGAATGAGAGATTAGCTTTAAGTGGTGCACTGTCTTGAAGGGCACGCCGACTTTAGAGGATGGGGTATTTCTAAAATAAATTCACTAAGCTATGAAAGCATCCGTGTAACTGATGTGATGCAACAGCTACACAGTGACCCATAACAGCAGAAGTATCTTTCCTCAGTTGTTTCAATAAAGCCTGAGCAAATACTGGGTGATTTTTTTACAACCTTCACTTTTTCAGCCTTTGCAGTACATAATTCCTGCGTAACCATGGGATCAGCACAATAAAAGCTACAAGTACTCATTCACTACAAGGACTCAGACACATGTTTTGTGCAGAACAACACGGCTATAATGCGTTAAATCACAAAAAAGAGATTATTCAAATAAGAAAATAAGGCAGTCTCCAGACACACTATTATTTCAAGTACCCACAGGTCTTATGAATGTTGCAAAAAATCATTTGGTGCCTATAAATTATTTATTTACTGATGGATTTTTAAAAATAAAACATGTCAAACAAACCTGTCCACTGGTTCATTCCTGCATGTCAGTGAAGATAAACACAAGTCTATTGTTGTCCTGCAAACTGTTTATGGAAAACCAGGCAGTTCCAGGAACGGTTACGGTGTTTAACAGTATCTGATGTTCTTTTTTTAGTTAGAAGTTAGCAAGCAGATGTTTAACTTCCCTTATTCCCTCTGACTAAATCATAGATCAAAGCCGGGATAAACAAGACAGGTATCTCTGAGCCTCTGAATGGCAATGAGGCTCTTTGCTGAGTCATCACTAGGGAGGCAGAAGCAGGGCAGTGGTGATAGTAACAATGTTCAACACAAGGAGGACCTCAAGGACTCACACATAAAACACAAGCTTCATATGACCTCCATGGCTGAATTAAGGCTTAACAAGCATATAATCTAATGAAAAAAATACATAAAGAAGTCAATAAATGGGCAAAGAAACACATAAAATCCTCACTGCTGTGACATTTAAGGAGGAAACAGGCCGCAGAAGCACCAAGTCATGCCTGGCAGCGGCCCCGAGCTCTGACACAATGCTCTGTCTCAGCTTCAACCAGAGCAACCTTTCTCCACATAAAACAGGGCTTTGTCCCCCAATAACAAACAACCAGGAAGGAACAGGGGGCGGAACACTTGTTCCATCCAGAGTGTGTGTGTGTGTATGTGTGTGTGCGTGTGTGTGTACGTGCTAATGTGCTGTTCTACTCAGTGAAAGTGTTGTTATGGGAAACCAGATTTCCATGGTATAAGAAAAGCTCTTGCAGAGAGAGACAAGAGGACAGGGAGAGTGGGAGAGAGAGAGGGAGAGGGAGAGAGAGAGAGAGAGAGAGAGAGAGAGAGAGAGAGAGAGAGAGAGATAGTCTTTAGTCCAGTGTCTGACACCATGCTGCACTCTGGCCAGTCATATGTCTGCCATCTGAGCTGGGGAGAGTGCAGCGCTGTTGGCAGCAAACAGGATCATTACAGAACATGACTAAGAATCGTTACGAACTCACAAACTGGTGGTGTGAGATACAAAAAAATACTCCATCCACAAATGCTCTCATGTCATTACACATCCTCAGTCTGTGGTGTTTAATGCACTCCAGGAGTTATTTTGTGATGAAGACTAAGTGTTCTTTGGTGTGTGCACTTCATGCCTGCCTCGTCCAGTTCTACCAGAGATGGTTCAGACGTGAGACGGCACGACTCCAAGTCTGTGTCAGCAGGTCTCCAGTCTATTCACTCCAAGACTAAATGAGGACAGATTATGACTGATTCTTGTGTCCCTATGGTTACCGAAATAAATATTGGACCCATTTCTCACAGGCCACCCATCTTCCAAACAGTCGGATATTAATTTGGTATTTTTCAGATGTTTAGTATTTTCAGATGTGTAGTATTTTATTCAAAAACTTCTCTGTTTCATTTAACCTGCTACCTGTCGGAGCTCCCTGCTGCAAAGATGTCGCAAGGCAAGAAAACGGCCAACCACACCCACTTATGAGACAGGAAGTATATACCATAGCAGCTTATAATGCATCATCTTCCTAAAGCATCTTCAGGTATTGATTTCATGCTCAGACGCCCCAGAGGATGTTTCTGATGTTTCTCTCTGCTATATTCAGCTGTAGGCTTTATGTGGAGGTTCACAGAGCATTACTAATAGCAACAGGATAGTAAGAGCAAGAAAGAGTTGCTCCAGCTGAGCAAAAGGAACCGTGGACTTTGACTGACAATCTCGTGGCTGCATTGCATCATGGTATATTGAGGCAAACTGGTGTCTTTGCCTCTTCCTGTCTGATTGTTGAACACTGGGGCAAAATGGTGATCCTAGAAAAAAACAAGTCTTTATTCTTCTGTGTTTGATTCTAACAGACTGACAAAAAATCCACTGGTAATATGTTCTGCTAACGTAAATGGAAATATCTTGATGTAATCTCATGGCATCTACATTTGACGAGTTAAAGGTACACTGTGCAGAATCTGATTGAAATGAGGACCTTTTAGATTTAACTTATAAAAAAATGGAAAAAGCACATCATCTTTCAGTGGTCTGACAATGAAAACTATGCCGACTCGACCATCAGATTATGTGCTCATTCCATGTTTTTGTCTGCTGAGTCTCAGGGGTCCGTGATCCTGGAGAAGTCTGCATGGTGTACGTTTAAAAAGATACAACACCAAACAACAATATTGATCTGCAGAAATGTGGCACATTACTCAACTCAATTTAATTCCCTCTCTTAAGTGTTTTAGGATGGATTTTCTCTTGAACTCTACTCCAAACTAACAAACTAACAATAACAGAGGGGGGAAAAAAAGCAATGCAAACCAAACAATCAAGTTCATTCCCTTTCCTCTCATCTCTGCACCTGTGCTCTCATTGATGAATCTATTTTTAATGGAATTTCTAATGGGAATCTCCGCTCTTCCCTCTCCATCTGTTATAACCAGGCTGAATGCATGCAATGGGACACACACACACACACACACACACACACACACACACACATTGGGCTTCCCTCTTGGTTCTTCCATTAACAGCAGCTGTAAGAGACCAATTAGATTGGTGAGTTACCTCTGGGAGGTGCACCACAGGCACCGAGAGGTTAATTATATCTGTTCAGATCACAGCTGGACAAATGAAAACCTGACCAGGATTTGGAGATGAGATGGGCCAAACCGATGGACTTTGGCTTTAGGCTCGCAGGAGACAATATGCAAATGGGTCTCATTACCATAAACATAATCGGGCCAACACTCACCTTGTCAGAGTAATTGAATTAATCTTTAATTAATCTGAAATACCTTGGTGAGGTACTGTGAGGTTAGCAGAGACTTATGCACACACATGCATATGCATAGATATGGATTAACACACACACACACACACACACACACACACACACACTGATGATCCGTGCAAGAATCATTTGCATAACAATTCTAAATATTACATTTGAATAATGGAGTTAGCTGTACTTGACATTTACATCATACTTCATATTTTACTTCCACTCTCCTTTGCCGTCTGTGTTCAGGAGGGGATGAAAAAGCTGAGTAACACTGCGAACACCACGAGCGTCAGGCAATAAGAACAGAACAAGAACAATGGCATCTCCTTGGGATTCTGCAGCTGACTTGCGTGATTTATCACCGTTTCCCCTCCCCACAGGTAGGATTCACTGCTCTGTTGAACACATTTGGTGTTACCATGCAGAGTGGAGTCATTCGTCGTTCAAGTGGAGCATACCCGTCCATCTCTGACTCTTTCATGGTATTTCATGGCCACAAAGCCATGCTCAGGGACTCATGTGGCTGAATTCCACTGGCCTTCATGCCTCCCCTGACCTTCCAATGGCACACACACATGCACACGCACACGCACACTCGCTGGCACACAGTCACAGAACTTGAAGTCTCCCCACACACACACACACACACACACACACACACACATGCATGCATGCAGAGAGCACTTCCCTCTCACCATATTGCAGTGCAGAAAGCATTAGTTACACAGACACACTCAGTATATATATTTAGCACAGCAGCCCCCTCACAAGCTCCTTTTTTACATGGCTGACTGTTTTAGTGGGTCATGGGATGAGGCGGTGCGAATGTATGTCAGTGGAGGAGGAGAAGAACTGCGAGCGATAAGGGAGAGAGAGAGAGAGAGAGAAATATTCTCTCAAACAGCAAGGGCACTGGAACAAGACATGCAAGCGAATGGCGTCCTCTGCTCATCGGTTCACCAAGAGGGCAGATGTCCATGTGCGTGCTGACTGATACCCTTGATATTGAATAAAACATGTGTTTACAGTTTAAGTTGTATTGGCAATCAATTCAATAGAGTACTGCACACAAACACCATGCATTATGTGTGTGACTCTTTGTGATTCAGGCTGATTCACAATTCACTTGACGATTCAGTGTTTCTTTTTTTTTTTTTTTTTTTGAACAATTCACTTCTATTTAAGTTTGTAAACCATGATTTGAGTCAACCATTTGATTCAGCACTTCTGACCAGAATTTAATACCCATTTAATAAATATTCAGTAATATAAAAATATGTTTTTTCTTCAGGAATGTGAGAAGAATCAAATTCAAAATTAAAAAAAAAAAAAGAAACACAAACCAGTTGCAATTCATTTTATGCTCACATCTTTTTTCCCCCCATGAATCATGAATGATTTGATTCCAAGCATTTTCACACTGACTGAGCCCAAAGACTGAGTGATTCTGTCTAGTTGTTTTTTTGCGATCAATGCAGTTCAATCAGTAGAATTTATAACTAATGCAATGAATGAATTGCTGCACCCGTGCTATACATACAAGAGATTACTAGGGTGGTCCACATTTCTGTTAATGTCCCCTCCTGTGTAACTGTTAATTATTCTGCACCACAGGATCCGGGCTCAGTTTGATAAGACTGTGACTCCGTTTAGCATAAAGGCCTCATCCAGGCTCATATTATGCAGCTCAATGTGCTATACAGATTATAATTCATCTAATTATATGTATCTACAGAATAAGAGCACAAAATCTGAGTAGAGAGCAGCAGGGTTGGTACTATGTGCATGTCGGACTGTTTTCATTACATAAGTGGCATCGTTTCTCAACTGACAACAGGGGCCGGCAGCCTGCTGGCTCCTGCAGATCTCAAACACACGCAGCTTGACTCTGCTGCAGCACAATCTGCTGCTGTAGACAAGACAGCACAGGAGAGGAGAGCCTCTACCTGTAGTTTGTTCAGCAGAGAGCTGCACACTCAGTATATTCTTAATATGTACTCATTTTATGAGCATGTTGCTGTTAGCAGTAAAAGGCTCACTATTCTCCAGCATAACAGAGAAAGAGCAGAGCCAAGTGTTATCAGGAGAAAAAAGCAGAAAAGAGCAAGTGAGATAACAAGTCTGAGAGAAGGACAGCATGACTTGTGAGTACAGCAGCCCAAACCGCCCTGCTCCATATCGCACTGCCAGGAGATAAAAAAAGAAAAGCGCTTTTAGCCACACTTGGGGCAGTCATACAAGATCAAACGTGGAATGTGAGCAAGTTGGAGGGAGAAGGGATGAGAAAGAGAAACACACTGCGAGAGAGGAGAAAGAGTGTTGGGAGACACTGATGGAAAGTAAAACATGGAGAGGGACAGATACGCTGGCAGGAGGAGTGGAGTGAGAGCATGAAAACAGAAAGAATGTAGAGAGAAGGAGACACGAGGAAGTGTAGAGAACCAAAAAGGGAGAGCGGTGTGTGCTCTTCCTGATACAGCTATAGGAAATCAATGCCAACCTTTAAATGAATCAGCAGTAGCTGGTGAGTTATCTCATTCAGGTCGATATTTATTATTATATAGCTCTGATGCACATTACAGTTACTGATGATTAATGACAGAGGGACACATGCATTCCTCCCTCTCCTCTCTCTCTTCCGCTCTGTCTCCCTCCCTCTTTAACATCACTTGTGTACAGTTTTGGTTCAGTGGACACACAGGGAGCTCTGTCAGTGCAGATCAGCTGCCTGATGAGTTTTATGAGACACTGATGGATCATGTAAGTAAATGGGAGGAGAGGAGAGAAGGAGGTAAAAGATGAACAGAAGCAAAAAGTAAGAGAGACAACGGCAGATTTCCTAGCAACTAGCAACTGCACACATGATGCTGTGAAGCTTGTGGGCTGCCCTGCGTTTCTCATTGATATTCAAGCAGCAAAGAGCCAAAACTGTGACTTTCATCTGCACACAGCACACATAGGGTCAACCTCAACACAAAACAATGTTGGGATTAAAAAAAACCTTTAAATTCAGTCAATGCAGGATGTGACCTTTGGATATTGTCACATTCATTATCCATAAAAAAGGATAATCTCTCCATCATAGCTAAGTGAATTGTGCTGTTATTTACATTTTTAATATAAGGAAGCAAAAAGGCAATGGATGCCAACTTTGGTCCCAGGCTGCTCCTTAAGGTCCCAGAATCCTTTGCTGGCAAACACTCAAACACCTCCCTCCTCCCTGCTTCCCTTCCTCCTCTGCTGTGTTTGGTAACGTGAGTGGGGCTTTAATCCTAATCCGTCTACATGTGCCATCGTCAGTAAGGGTTTAGATGGAGAGAGAGAGAGGGAGGGAGAGAGAGAGAGGGAGAGAGGCGGCCTAAAGGGGGAGGAGACTGAAGCGAGCCTACTGCCTCTATTGTGTTAAAATGCCTCCAACAAACATCAAGCAAGCCTCCACCTCTATTTACGCCTCCTTCTGCTCTGTGTTTCCCACCTCTCTCTATTCCTGCTTCTTTCTCTCTCTCTCTCTCTCCTTTCGGTTGAAGCGTTTCCATTCAGATTCTGTCGAAAGAGGAGAATCAAAGAAAGAGCACAAAACAAGGCGCTCTCTAACGGCCTCATTGTTCATGTTCATGGTTTAAAGGAACAGTTCACCTAAAAATACAAAAAAACAGAGATGGTTTCCCACTTGGTCCTAGTGCAATCCATACATTCAAATTATTCCTTGTTATTTGGCGAGGTTTCCGCTCTGCCGTTATCTCCCCTGTGTCTGCTCACCCCAGTACAATGGAGCTGGATGGGTATTCATTTGTGGAGCTCAAGTCATCAAATTTGATATGTGAAAAACTCCACAGCAGCGGCTCTTTGCTAAAACAATGCCACAGAAACACAGCATAACTCACAGCTCTCAGGACTGATGAGTTTTGTTGGGAACTATTTCCTGTCGGAGAACACAAAATCTATTCACCTCTAATTCATGCTCATTGGGGGCGGATAGATGAAGTTGGGGTAGCTGGTGTGTTTTAGGTGAACTATTCCTTTCAGGCCACACTTTTACTAACCGACCTTCAGTCCTCTCTTTTTCTCTCACACACTCACATACTCTCTCCTCTCTCTCTCTCTCTCGCCCTGTCTCTCGCCCGTCTCCCTTTTTCTCCCTGCGCTGTCTAGTTGGCATGGTTTGGTGCCGGCGTGGTCGAGCAGCAGCGCCAGTGAAAGTCCGTGCTGTGCCAGCATGCCTGTGGGCGTGCAGCGGGAGTGTGGAGCGCGCAGATAAGAGCATGTCTGATCCAAATCTGAACGCACATTATTAATTCACCAGGTAAATGAACAAAATCACATGAACGAGGGCTAGCAAATGGATTTGTTTTGGTGTGCAGGCTAAGACTCTCTGTCTCTTTGAGGTGAACACGAGCGTTTGATCATCAGTATTACGGAGCAGTAAGAGAACTGGATTTACTCATTAACGGATCAGCCGGTACTTACTGTAGTCTCTTAGTACATCATGAGGTGATGAACGGTCAATTGTACTAAATTACTTTATTGCTACCTGCGTCATGTCAAACAGTGACATGATTTATGCCCCTGGGTGCAGCTGATATGCTATATCCCACTGATAAACATAAAAGGATTGGCTGAGCGGTCGGAAAAACATCAAACACTGGCTTTCTTTCGCTAAAAACGGTTAAAAAAATCAATAACAACTGGGCCTATTTGATGTCAGAGCCATGGTTACTGCTATTAAAACATCAGAAATGTCATTACAAGGCACTCATCACAGACTAATTCGATCAAGAAGGTCCTCTCCTCTGGATCTACTACAATCTAAATGTGATTTCACCTCAAAAGAAAGCTTCTCTAAGGGATTCCCATCCTTCATCAGCTTCAATCAGTGGGAGCGTAGGTGTGTGTGTGTGTGTGTGTATGTGTGCGTTTTTGTGTGTAATGGGGCTAATTTTCAGTTAGCCTGAACTAGCCTGATCTCCTGAGGACAAAGTATGCAGTCTATGTGTGTTTCTGCAGTTGAGCTGACCTAGTCTCTGAACATTAGTCTGGTTGGATGCTCCACAACACACGAACTGGGCGAGAGAGAGGGAGAGAGAGAGAGAGAGAGAGAGAGAGAGAGAGAGAGAGGGAAAATGAATGACATCATTGCTTTCTGCTTAGAGAGTGGATCTTGGTTCAGCTGGACTGCAGCGGTAGAATGGTATGATGTCATTCTGGCCTACAGGCCCAACACACACACACACACACACACACACACACACACACACACACACACAGGAACATACATGGACACACATGCACACATATGCCAAAAGACAGTATGCACATTTAAAGTACGCACATACTCACACACACACTTCCCTGCATATCTGTATCCATACTGCACTATGGCACACACATGGGTACAAACACACACCCTCACATTAACTAACACTCACCCAATTAAGCACTCTGGTGGAACAATGAATGAGGCGCTGCTCTCTCGCTATGAGCCTACGCTTTTATTGGGTTTGTGTGTGTGTGTGTGTGTGTGTGTGTGTGTGTGTCCTGCAGGAGAGAGGAAGAAGCAGGATCGAGGTTGGAAAATCCCTGGCAGCAGCTCCTCAGCAGCATGTCTTATTTCATCGACTTTCTTGTAGAGAGGAAACATGACATCGTGAGGGATTACAAACAACCTCCCAGTGCCAACACAGCTCACATGCAGGCCCTCTCTTTTGCTCTCGGTCATGACATGGCAAGAAGTACAAAGAGGAATCAGACAGGAGACTCAGCATAACGTCATGACAAGTGACCAAACGTTTCCC
Organism: Myripristis murdjan; assembly: GCF_902150065.1. Classification (NCBI taxonomy): domain Eukaryota; kingdom Metazoa; phylum Chordata; class Actinopteri; order Holocentriformes; family Holocentridae; genus Myripristis; species Myripristis murdjan. The sequence continues at coordinate 16,808,898 of NC_044001.1, read as the reverse complement.
ACCGCCGCTGGGAGTGCAGCCTCAGTTGAAAAATTGCCGTCTGGACTCTGTAGATCTCAAGCCAAAGGAGTCCAGCAAGGGGATTTCAGGGAGAGGGTACGATCTGTAGCCAAAGCTGACAGCATCGACACCAAACTACTGACGACTGTCACCAAATCACTGGTCCTGAGAGGCGCTGACGCATAATGCCATGTTGAACAGAGGTACCTGGCACTAACTTATAATTTATGGGACTTTAAAAGGTCAATGACTTCCTCAGAGGAAGTCGTAGAGCAGGAATCGTCAACTGGCGACATGCAGGCCACGAATTCAGAAAGCACACCGCCTCCTTGGCAGAGGGTGCACTCTGCTGAGAGCATTTTCTAGTTAAGTAGCAATTTACTGTGGATCTCCATAATGGAGTTTCTGTTCACACTGAAGCTAATATAAGCTAATAAAAATAACCTTAATTTTGCATGAAATTCAAAATATTAACATTAATAGGCTAATTAAGCCTCAAGAAATTAAAATTTTGTGATTTGAAAGTCCAGTCTATTATAAAGCCTGGGTTTACGCCGCCATGGTGACAACACCTGTTTTTCAGGTTAATCCTGTCGCATGCCTCAGTTATCATCCCCGATGCTCTCAGCACCTTGTTCACAACACAACAATGCGGAAATGCTGCATGCCCATATCCTGGATGGCCACTATGTTTAGCTAAATCTCTCCTTTGTCAATTACTTCTGATTTTATGAGTGTATTCTTTAAGCCTTACTTTTTCAGTATGCGCTTATAACATGTGGGACGCCCTGATGGCTCAGGTAATCTAAGATGCAAACCATGTGCTGGACTGAATCTGGCTTTGTCCAGCTGCTCCCATCTTTTCTGTGACTCTAACATACATTAACTGTATAAAAAAACAGATGTGCAAATAAAACTGTAAAAAATGGTTTCAAGGGATTCATTACCACAGGTCCTACTCTATGCTGAATGTTTAAGTGTCACTCCAGTGCCATGCTTTGCTCTGCTAGACAAAGTGTAGTAAATGTCATTGATTTTTTCATCATCCACCAATGGCAATCATGTCATGGTTCTATGCTGATTTCTTCCACTCAGTAACCAGCACCATACACTTGCTGTAACTGCAAAAAATAAAATCCTCAAGAACAAATCCTACCCCTACATTACAAACAATGGGGACTGCACACCGAAGGGAACAATTAAGTCCTAAAGGCAAAGGCGAAACTAAAGGCACATGTTGTTAGCCACCCTGCATGAGCTGAACAGCTCCGATCTGATCCTCGTTTAGCTGGTTCAGTGAAGCACTAAGCAGCATTACAACCTGGGCAAAAGTCCACCTGCGACAGCAGCGCTGCACTGTCCAGTTTCCATCAGAGACACAGGTCATTGTTTGGATGATCCCCTTTGTGTGGCTGCATGTTGTTAATGTGCCGGCAGCACTGCTGTCACCCAACTAGAGTTTCATTCCAAAACTAAATGCTCGCCATTTGAAACATAAATCCTGATCACATGTTTGCTGGCATAAAAGTTATATATGATGAACTGTATTACTGAATATTATTGAAAATAATATCCAACTTATGACCACTGCAGATTTTTTTTTTGGTTTGATACGTTGTATCATTATTTTTGCCATTTTCACACCTATTATTTCTGGAATATTAAGTACACATGAAATAGTGGTTTTCAAAGATTCATTTTTCAGAATGGACATAAAGTTCCCTGGACTGAAACGCCTCAGTGACTGATGGAGATCAGAATGATGTGTCATGCTGCCTCCCTTGTTCCCTGAGTCACTCACTCCCAGCCCATAACACTAGTGGCCTTGAGGATGGTTTCTCCCTCTTTTATCCAATAAATTACATTAGGGCAGCTGACAATATAGGCAATAACATCTTGCTCTGTCTCTCTGTCTTTTTTTCCTTTCTGGCTCAGCAAGCCGATCCCAATCAGCTGGCAGTAGAGAAATACATTCATACCACACCACTCCATATCACATCATCCACTAAAAGCAGAATAATCAGGGCAAGCGCTGAGAGCTAAAGACTTCCTCGTCCTTCCTCCTCTTTGTTTATTACCCCTCTTTATGGCTGCTGGCTTGCATACACTGTTGACATTAATCTGGCCTAGATTCCAACCTCATCTTCAAGCCTACAGTATTTCTTTTTTTTCTGTAAATGATTTAATTTAGTCTCAAATATTAACCAAAAGCCTGCATTTGTTAAAGCTTGTATTCAAGTCTGATGAATACTGCGTTTAAGGCTGAAATGGGGCTAAGCATTAGTGCTAAATCCCCTCGATGTCGATTGCCTAATCTGTGTTTAAAGAGTAGATGCCAGGTTTAAACAATGGGGGGGCAAATTTCACAGTCATGCACAGCAGCACCTTGTAAAGGATAAACTCGGACTTTCACTCAAGACATGAGAGCTGCAGCTAAAAAAGCCTCACACAGAGACACACACATGCACACACACCTCTACTTGGTGTCAAGTTTTGCCACAGTCAGCTATGGTGACATGTCAAGTCCAGAGAAACAACATGCAGCAGGAGGAAGAGGAGGGTGAGGAGAGGATTAGTTAGTGTTACCATTGCAGAACTGAAGCAGGGAGGAGGTGTCATACAGGCTGCTGTAGCTGGAAAACCCGTCCTCCATTCTCGACCTCTGTGCCGTTCCTCTGTTATCCACCACTCCTTTGCTCCCTTCTCTCTCTCTCTATCTCTCTCTGGTGACTCCCCTCCGTTAGTTTATCGTTCACTTGGTGGCCAAGGCGCTCCCTCCATTCACTCTCCACGGGTCAGGCTCCCTGTGTGAGTCACCATGGCAACCCATTCACTCCGATTATGTCATGTGAACTCCAACCCCTCGTCTCCTCTTCTTCCCTCTTCCCTGGCTTTTCTTTTCCTCTCCCCTGAGGGAAAAAAAGGAAAACTCCCCCGGGTCCTGAACTGCACCGGCAAACACTACCTAAGGAATGAAGGGCAGACAAAGTGCACAGGAGGGAGAGAGAGAGCGAAAGAGAGGCAGAGAGAGAAGTTGAAAGGCTGCTGGTGGTTTGTTTTCCCCCTGTGCTTGTCTCCTCTCCTCTTTCCTTCTCCTCCTCCTTTTCCACTCCCTCTGTCCTCTTCAGTCCTTCCTCTGTCTTCAGCAGCAGCAGCAGCTGTGTGTCGTTAGACTGAGCGCTCTCACTGATCTCCAGCACAAAAACAGCTTTAAGAGGGCTTGAGCTGAGAGCGCAGGCAGGCAAGCAGGCTCTGGCATGGGCAGCCAGTATGTGTGTGTGCAGATATGTGTGTGTCAGAGTCTGCGTGTGTGCGTGTGAGTGTTTAGATAATGCCTGGGACAGCCCAGCCTTCCCCTGTCACAGAGTGTGGACGAGTCAGAGCAAAAGGGGGCTGGGCCTGTCGAACAGATCCTCCCCCTCTCAGTGGTGTGGGAGGGGAGGAGAGGAAGAGGAGAGGAGAGGATTTTAGGATTACCAAAACCAGAGACAACTGAAGGAAATTGAAACAATTGCTACAGTTTGAAGAATAACCAGTGCACTGCGGGTCTTGGTAGAGCAGTTTATCACCTCAGTGTCGCACACAGATATTGAGGCACACACACACATAACACAATGGTGTGGAGTCACACGGGGACACACACCATACCAAACTGCACACCTGACGTCACATATTTTCAACTCGCAGCTAAATATTGCCAGAGGATCTCCGCTGCGGCTAAACATGATTATCATTCTGTCCTCTGTCTGTCTTATCTGGCCCGCTGCAGCCTGCTCAGAGACTGAGGGATCATCAAAACAAGGACAAGAGGGGGAGAGAAAGGAAGGGAGACTAGGGGATTGAGAAAGGGGAGAAAGAAATGGGATAAAGGGGGAGGGGTGAGAGAGAGAGAGAGAGAGAGAGAGAGAGAGAGGGAGGGAGAGAGAGAGAAAGAGAGAGAGAGTGAGCTTGGGGAGGTAGGGGATAGGGCCAAATTAAAAAGTGAGTGAATGAGAGTGAAAATGAGGAGAAATGGTAAGGGGGGAGAGAAAATGAGAGCCTCTTAATTTTGACTGGGGGTTTTGTGCAAAGGCATTGGGGGTACAGGAGGGGGGCCCACTGCATTATTCATAATGTTGCAAATAAGTCCATGGAAGACGGAGTGTGTGGCCTATATCCATGTCTGCAGCAGATCACAAGAGGAAGGAGACAAATGAAAAGAAAGGCACTTTGTAAAGACTGCGACTGCACGGACATGGATTATTGAGACCGATACCAATATCCAATATGCTCCCACCTGTGACATCTGATGCCCTATATGGAGTCTAATATTCAAAACAGGTTAAGCTTTTCAGACAGTCCTCACTTCAGATAATTGGGTGTTTTTTTTTTTTTTCAACTAAAGACCAGGCTAGTTTTATCATCCATTCATTTTCCTACGCTTATCCAGGTGGCAGCATATACACAGTAACTAGCATATAGGATTACACTAGTTTTACTGTGTTGCTTACGGTTGTATGAAATGACACACCTCAATAAAAAATATTTCACAATCAGCTGAATCCTGACACCAAAAATTATATTGGACTGACACAATATTGCTTTTTAAGGCTGATATCAAATTGATAGTCTCTTGGTATACCGGTTCATCCCTAATAAAAGGCTGCAGCCGATGAGACTGTAAACTCATGGATTTGTTTCTTGTGCTACTCTAGTCCCAGCGAGATGCACCCCAGAAAGAGCGGGATCAAAGAGCAGCGAGGTGCCTCTTAACGGTTGAGAGGTGAAACTTTGATCAGCATCCTTGATCTATTTATGGTTCAAGGCTCCCCGTGCTGTTGACCTCAGAGCTGCAGCCCTGGTATTCCCTGGTGGTCTCTCCCTCTATCCATCCATCTGATAACACACACACACACACACACACACACACACACACAAGCATGCTCTTCTCTCTCCCTGAGGACCACACTGCACTCTGCTCCATATATTATACAACAAAATCAAGTCATCAAGGCATCTATCATGTTGCTTTCAATTGCAGCTTGGAGAATGGGAGAAAAAAAAGTTACAGTATGAGAACAATGTTGCATTTTTATGTTCAGCTATACCTGCATTGTCAAAAACATTACAAATAAAACACTTGGGATGTAGAGTTAAGTCGATGACCTTTTCATTATCTTTTGGTATACATCTGCTTCTGCTGGATTCCCTGTAACACATTTAAAATGTGTGAATAAAAATGCAGAAAGGTATGTGGCATTTCTTCTGATAGTGAGAAATGACAGCGCAAAACTCCACAGCATCCAGTGTTTTGATTGAGATATACACAGGAATGGCAGGCAGCTCATAGTTCACAGCATAAGCAACAAAAACAAACATCCATTGTATTTTTGTGCAGATGCTGCTAAAGTCAAAGCGGCGTTTTCCCTAAAGGGGCTCAGATTAGGGACTACTGTAAATCTCAGGCTGGTGGCAGATTGCGAATCTAGATTAGGGACAGGAGAGCAGGAATGGAGATGGATTTTGGGGTATATCTGTGTGAACACATATGCTCATGTGAAAAAGAGACTCAGCTCAGACAGGGGTACCCCCTACCCCCACACCCCCCCTCCCATGCCCCTAAACCCCACCTACCGCTGAGCCGGTGGCAGGTGGTTGGACCTCTGCTCCACCCCTCCTCCTCCTCTCTCTTAACACATTGTTCTCCCTCCCTCACCACTCGCTGCAGTCCAAGGGGTACACACACACACACACACACACACAAATGCACAGACAAAAAGGTGAGTGGGACAGCCCTGTGTTGAGGATATCCCGCTCCTCCACACAACACACTACACACATATTCCAGGGCTTCCACTCAAAATAGAGCTTTGTGTTGAAGGCACACTGCATGCACAGGTAATTAATTAAGAATTGTTTCATTATTATTAACTTAAAATGATTTTACACCCATGTTGCTGATGCAAATGTAAACAATGCAGGAGGAAAAAAAGGTCTTATATTCATATATTTATTTATTTATTTGTTTTTTTGAGAACCTGAGTGTAGTTGGGAGTTTGTTTTCTTTGCATACGCGTAGGGGTTCAGCGTCTTGCTCAAGAGCACTCTGAAAAGCCTTGGCATGGCCCTCAGGCCTGTAAACCTCCATTCATGAGCCATGCTGACTCTGCATTAAGTTTTCTACAATAATAGTCCTCAAGAGACAGTTGAAGGTCATTAAACAGAGCAAGACATTGTTCATTTTTTTCTCCAAGGAGAAAAGAAACTGCTGAGAATCTCTTTTATCCACAGATGATCAGTCAGACTGTCAGTGGGCCAGGATTACACACAATCAAATCCAGAGCCAGAGGAGCAAACAAGGTCAATCCTCCGTATGATCCTGCTACCATCTGCTGGGCCTGTCCTGGTTATTGGGCTGTTTTTGGGTTTACACCATGAATTAATCCAACCTGGTGGCATAATGATTTGTATACACACTGAATTTAAACAATAACCATGTGTATTCACAGCTGGTTTGCTGGAATTGTTGCCTAGCAGTCAAGCTAAATAGCTCCATAGTTCAAGAGTCTGTGCAGTTTAACAGAGTTGTTTTGAGGTTTGAACCGACTGGATTAGATAAACATTATGATAAATTAGTGTGACAGATTGGGACAGTCAAAGATGGGATTAAACATGCAAAGGGTTTCATGTGTGTCCCTGTCAAAAGATAGGGGAGTAACAAATGAATAAACATGATATATGGATTCTTAAAGGCATTCTATCCTGAGGTGAACATAGTGATTCGGATGCTCTATTTTTCACACCAGCAAGTCAGTGAAAGAAAAACAAGAGCTCAATATGTGAAATCTCGAACAAATTTTAATTGCAGCTTGTGACAAAGTCCATCCAGTGTAAGTCTGCGCCAAGGGGGGTAGAGAATGCCAAAATAGGAAAGTTCTGGCGTATCCTCACAATGAAACCTCTTTTATTTGTTTTTTTTCCCCCGGTGAAAACGACATGAAGTTCAAAAGTTCAGCCGTCTGGTCATCATGCCAACACATTGTCAGAGTTGCAAGCACCAGTGAGAGAGCCCAGGGCTGAGTGTCATTGCAGAATTAAATTTATACTCTTTTTATAGACATGGAACAAATACAGTGCCAGTGCTAACAAGCACAACTTCAGATTCGGTATCTTCAATATCTGCTTCATTTTATGCATTTTATCATCAACATGTTCAGTTCATTGTATGATCTTCCAACATGTTCCTTGTGCTTTTATTATTGCATTTCTACCTAAATCCAGTTCATTTTCTGCTTAAATGGCATAATTTACCGACAGAATCATTACATTTAATCTTATCTAATCTTGCCGTTCCTTTTGGCTTTAGTTTATACATCAAAGATCAATTCTCAAGGTGTGACAGGATGTCTCATAACAGTAGCTGTGCTATTGATGCACCTTGACGGCAAAGAGCGACCAGACTGGCAGAGGAGGTAATACTGTCAGTGACAGGCAGGTCCACTCTTTTTAATAACCGTCTGGACAGGAGAGGAGAGATAGAGATAGAGGGAGACAGATTGAATGTGAGAGGAGCGACTAAATCAGCTGAATGAGTGTTGAAAATACATTATTCCCCACCTGCTGGGGAAAATAGCCTGTCATTCCTCATACATGGTTATCAGAATATGTGTCAAGTCGAAATTGGACACATTTAATGGTGATGAATTAGGAAGTCAGGCCAGTCATGTGGCAGATTATGAGCTACAAGAAACTGCAGTATAGAGGGAAAGAGAGTAAAGTAGAACTCATTTGAAATCTGTGAGGCCGCCACTGCTCATGTGATGTCTGTTTCTATTATTTCTGTGATGTCAGCATCCAGTAGAACAGTCAAGACTGTAATTTCAGATAGAAAATAGGCCCCGTGGTGCAGACAGAAACAGGACGTGTGTGTGTGTGTGTGTGTGTGTGTGTGTGTGTGTGTTGTGGCACAATATCATCAAGGTAGGAACTTAAAGGGCTGAGAAAATCCACTCAAACGTATTTCTATACATTAGCTGGTTTTGAGAATGTTATCCTGAGCTCTCAACCTCCTGGTACCTACAGGATTAATCCCATCCTGTGGTAACTGCTGTCTGCTGCTTGTATACATCTGTGTGTGTGTGTTTAGGTGAGTGTTTGTCAAAGAGAGAGAGAGATGGAGAGAGAGAGAGAGTAGGAGAGAGAGGGACTAGCTTAAATGGACAAAAGCCACCAGCATCCGTGAAGAAGAATCATAGTCGGAGGCGAATTCGTCGTGATAAATTGTGTAGGGGAAATGTGACCTACATTCTAAAGAGGCTCCAAATCCAACAGAGTGAAAATATTTAGTTCACGGCTCTGTCAGGGAGCCAGGCAGGATGGAGGTGGGGGGTCGACGAGACACAACATATGATCACTCATATGATAACGCATGAGCTGGGTGCAGCCCTGTGCCATAGCAGCATCACAGTCATCACAGCACTTACAATACTCCTGTAACGAGCTATGCATCAATTTTACCGTACAACGTCACGGGCATACGTGCATCAATACTTAATTGTACCATATGCAGCATCAGATTCAGATTCAAAATTGTGACGTGACAAATGAATCCGGTTAAACAGTAAATTTTTTATATGAAAGCAAAGCTAAGTGATAAAGAAAATGGCATCTATAAAATGCACTGTGCACTGTAATGAGCCACACCAGCAGCAGCAGCAGCGGCGATGCCAGTTACTAATGTTATGATTCAGGGAAACTGGGTCACCACTTTTGTTTTTGGTACAGTCTTTGGGCACGCTTTCTAATAGCATTATGTATGTAGAAATCCACTGCCAGACTGTGGAATATCTACAGGGACCCCCATTTACCCCGATTTAAGAGTCTTAGAGCGGGAAAGAGTGCTGGGCCTTAATATTGCATTGGTGATTACTGTACGATTAGTGAAATGTATTTAAAGGAATACTCCAATGTTTTTTTCCATCTTACCCAGACTGAGACAAGATGTTTTATACCAGTTTCACCTCTGTAGGTCCAGTGGTTCAGTCAATTTGGACAGCATATTTGTGTTATCTTAGCTAATGACTCCCACAGACTTCAAGCCTTTATGCTAAGCTTACACAAAATGGTATTGACCACCTTGTCTCAGTCTTGTAAGTCGTAAAAAGCGTATTTTGCCCAAACCGTTGGAGTATTCCTCTAATGATATCTCATTCTTGTTCTGATATATGGTCAATTTTCCTACTACTACTTCCTATCGTATGGCACCGCTGCTGTGTGAAAACCTCGTACTCACAAAATGTCAAACTGTCAGAAACGAAGAAAAGCAATTTCATTCTTCCCTGCGTTTATCAGTTTTCAAAATGTGGGGCTGCAGAAATTCCCCAAACCACAGAGGACTTCATAATTCGTCCACAACATGAAAATCATCTAAATTGGAGTGACAGGGGTTTCACCTGTCAGCAGCGTTAGGTAAAAGCGGTCAGATCACTGCTACATCAGCACTCCAACTCTGCAATCCTAAAAATGAAACTGTAAATAGAGGCTCTGCGGCAGTGCTGCAGCTGCCAACACTGCAGCTACACTTATTGTAAGTGGAACACTAACATTCATGTGGGATTCAAGGTGAACGATGGTATTGGAGAGCAAATATTTGGTGGCTCAGGCTTCAAACAAAGCAGCCCTGTCCCCTGATGAGTCTCCTCTGGGTGCCCTGTCAAGTCAGATCGCATGGAGGAGAGGGAGAGGGAGAGAGAGCAAGAGCGAGAGGATGCATGTGAGTGTGGAAGGGGAGAATCTGCTTTCAGGCTGTAAATAGCTCCTAATCCTGAAGCTGTAGAGCGGCATTACATGTCCTGCTGCAGCTACTCATCGCTCTGCTGCAGAATATATAGCCGTGTCAGGCGTAGGTCAAACAGCACAGATACATTACCTTATGGACCTCTCAACCACTACCTAAATAGTGGTTAAATACTGAATACTGGAGAGTAAATGAACATCTTAGGGGTGAAAGAACAAACCCAATGAAACAATTTAATTCTGCTGAACTTCTTGGTGTAGTTTCCCTTGTGGGTCACACATAAACTGTATGCATATGGGCCAGCTTTGATGGCAGATGCTGTCAGTGCACATTTGCTCTCATTTCAGTCAACATTTTCAAAATACAATGCTTCTCACATTGCAAAAAGTCTGCATTTAAACAAGTTATTAAATCACATGCTCAGTCATTATTTTTCTTGAAAGAAGCGAAAAACAATCTGCCAGTGGGATGAGCGGATAATCCCACTTGCTTACCATGCAGTTTCACTTTTTCTGTATAAATATGGTGAAACAAGGCACCATGAGGCCGATCAGAAGCACTCGCAGCGAGACAACAACACAAGTCAGATTATCTCATCCTACTGGCAGATCTTTTTCACTTGTTTTTGCAGTGCAGAGATGACAGATCCACCCTCTGACGGTCCAAACGGCGAACATGTCCTCTCTGTTGTGACTGCACAGTGAGCCCTTTGTTGGAGCTACATCCAAAGCAGAGGATTACATTTTCACTGGGCATCATGAGAAGCCTGACGTTAGCAGCTCTGCATAAATAGTGAGAGACAGTGAATAGTGAAGTAAGGGAGTGCTGGAATATTATTCTACACAATGATATAACACTGCTAACATCCTGACTCCATACTAAATCATACTGTGGGCACCACTTAAACCCTCATTGCCTCTGTGGCGACCTTTAATACCGCTTCGCACCTCCTTCCCAGTTGCCTGACCTCTGTGCCCTCCCGTTAATGACGCCATAGAAGTGCGAAATGGAGGTTATAAGCCATAATGATTTCTCTACATTTAATCTACATGGTAATGAAGCATGGCTTTGACACACAGGCGGAGTGGTAGAGATCTAATTCAGTGGACTCCTGTATGGCCAGCAGAGAACAGCACAGTGTAGACGTTTTGCCAGTTTAATTCATCAAGTCTGAAAAAATGTGAAAGTGCCCCATTTATCGAAAGGATAGCAATTTAGACCCAGCTCTTCTCTACCATGGAAATCCTCTCCAAAACAGTAACGGTGGTGTTGCACTGTATGGACGCACACACACAACACCCACACTCCCATACACACTATGTATCTCGGAGCGTGCAAGGCTGTGTTCTCTCAAGCGACGACAACATTAATCACATCTGACTTGGCCACTGAAACGTCCATGTACTCCCTTCCCCCATTTCCTGAACAGGCAGGAACTCTCCCTCACTCCCTCCCTCCCTCTCTCTCTCTCTTTCTCTGTATACTCAGATACATCTCTTCTCACACACAAGCTGCCAGACCTGGGCAAGGATGCAAGGATGGCAATGCACCGTTTTCTCTTTCTTTATCTTTTCATGCATGACCTCCTGCAGCCCTGCAGATCATCCAGTATCTTTCCTTTCACTTTCACGTTCTTATCTTTGACTTTCTTTAGTTTCATTTTCCCTGCATCGAAGCACTCCTGCACTAACCGCACTTGCTCATTTCTCCTCTCCTGCCATCTCCAAAGTCACAGACACACTCTGTCCGTCGATCAATACAGCTGAAAATAAACCATCTGCCTGGGAAATCAGGCACCCGAGCACCCTCCTGCTTTACTGCGAGCGTCATGCAAACGCAGTCTGAGTATTGGTCGCACTCCTGTAGCTAGCATAGATCTAGTGCTACAGGCCATTCAAATACATGCATGACACTATCAGGCAAGCCAGTGTAAGTCTTGGTTTTAGAGGATTATTGCATTATTATGACAAAATCCACGTCCGCTGACCCATTTTCAGCCAGGTTGCTTTTTTCACCAAATGTTAAAATAAGAAATGGGTTTAACATCAGCAAAGCTACTCGTCCTCATATTGTGGGAGCAGATGGGGGGCTGACGTCAGCAGGGCGATGATGCCGGCTTCATCTCCCATCTACATCTCTCTGACTACACTCACTCACTCACATACACACACACACACACACACCATTCTATGAACAGCATCTGTATCACACTGGCCAGGGGCTGGAGAGTGTATGGCAATGGCCTTTGGTCGCACACAGGCTTGTCAGCTCTGCTTGTGGCCATCATGCATCTCAGTTACATGACACAGATCAGCCAATATTGCTTTTCATTCTCCACCCTCCTAATCTTCTTGAAGCCGGCCGCCGCCTCTCTCTTCAACCACTTCTTTCTCCCTGTCCTCCATACCTCCCCCCACTTCTTTCATTGCCCACCCACTCCTCTTCTTTCTGCATCTTTCCTCCCCCATTTCTTTCTCTCGCTCTCCTCCCTGTTTTCTCTCTTCCCTCATACCCACACAGCATTTTCTTTCCTCACCCTTTTTTTTTTTTTTAATTTCATGTCCCACTTTTCATCATCCAGTGGTTTTCCTTCACTCCCTGAAAGGTAGCATCATTCATAAACCATGTTTATACTGCCACCTGCAGGAATGCGGTTGAGATGCAGCGGTCAAAGCTTATTTTCTCCCAGTACTCCCTAAAAGCCAGTACTGGGTATGTTTTGTCTGCTTTTTGGGGCTGTTTCTGTTTGTTTCAATGCCACCGTCTGTTTTTGGTTACATTTATTATGATTCCATTTCATTTGATTCATGGGATTTGATTTGGAGCTCATAACTTCCCACTCATGTCTGTCTTGGAAGGGGCTTCTCTCTCTCTGTGATCCATCCCAAGTTTTGTTCCTTTTCCCCCCTTTTGCCTTTTTTCTCTTTGCCCGCTGTCTGGGTTCAGGTCAGTGGGTGCTGTTATGTTTTCTATAAACTTTCTATAAAGCCCTTTGAGACTGCAAACAGTGATTAAGGGCAACATTGAACTTGGCAACTAATTTATTTATTCATAAAAAGAAACTATCAATAAAATCCAACCAGCACTCTCAGCATCTAACCATATCCTGGCCATAATCTGTTACACATGTCTTACCCTATCCTGAGGACCACACAATAGCAATCCTCTAAAAATACATGAAATTGGCCATAAAAAACTCCTGGAGATTGAAAAAGGCATTTCATATGACTTCAAAATGAAAAGCTTAAGAACATCCATATATACTCTAAGCTTCCAGATGATACATAGATACTGTGGTGAGTCATATACAGACAATATGATGGGTGTTTCCATTGTTTCTGAAACAAGACAGGCACAATGTCTAGGTCTTAAAATTCCTTTTTTTATTGTTGTTCATGAATCTACTGTCTACTTTCTTTTCCTTTATTTACATTTTCCTTCTCTGTTTGTCATTCTGTTTATTGTAGGGCACAGAATGAAGCAAAATACAAGTATTTATTTAGAGCAACTACAGTGAGTGACTAGGAGTGTGTGCTCTGTGTTTCGTCCAAGTCGTGTAACTGAAACCTTCCCACTGGTCTCTCTAACCCTCCCAAACAGCTTAATCAGATGGGATGGTGGACTGAACTGGGACAGAATGCAAGTCACACTGATTTAGCGTGCCATATTTGATATTCATGGAAAACGCAGCAGGGCGTGACATTTACGATATGGTAATGGAAGCGTGGCGAGAAGGTGATCGGACGCCAGTCAGATACAGCAAGTGTAAAAAAGTCCTGCTTGTTGTTGCCAAGGCAAATGTTTGTGTGAGCTAAAAAGTTCAGGCAGTTCTCCTGCTGCCAGATAACTTGATTAAAACTGTAGAGGGAATCATGAAGGGAAGAGGAGCCAGAGAGGGAGGGGTGGGACAGAGAATGAAATAAATACTGAGAGTCAGAGAGAGTGGATGTGAAGGGAAGGGAAATGAGTGAGTGAGTGAATGAGTGAGTGAGTGAGTAAGTGACAGTCAGGGAAAAGGCTAAGGTTTCTATTTATAACTGGATTGTTACTGCTCTTCTGACAGCTGGGCGGGCTTCAGCTCTTCTTGCAGCTCTTGTGGGAAATGACCCCTCACTCAATGCTTGGCCGCAATACACACACAAGCGCACACACACACACACACACACACACACACACTCAGTCACACGCCCACACTGACATGCACACCCAAACACACAGATGCGCATGCACATCCACACTCCAGATCTTGATGCCATTTGCCCCCATTACCCAGGAACAGCCCAGCGCCACATGTAGCTCTGTATACACAAATCTCTCTCTGTGAGCTGTGAGGTCTGACTCTCACAACTTGCTATGAACCATCTGTGGCTTGTTACACAGCTTGTTTACCTACAGTACCTCCCTCCATCCATCCTGACCCTCTTTCCACTTTCCCGCTTTCACCCTGTTTATCTCTCTCTTCCCTCCTTCTCTACCCATCTCTCATTAAAACAGCTAGAAAGCTCTACAGAATTTCACTTTGATGAAATATGAAGGAATTTGCTCCGCCATGTTTCCATATAAGGGCCCATACTGAAGGGGCTCGTCTTTGCAGTTGAATAGTTGCTGGGTGAGCTGTCCCAGTGGTCGGTTCAGACCAAAACAGGATGGGGCAAGGGAGACCCTTCCTGAAACTTACACACACACACACACACACACACACACACACACACCCATGCAAGTATGCACGCACATGTATCTAAAAATTATTTTATGGGCATGCATGCACAGAAACACATGCATACACATTCAGTTACACATGCAGTTGAATGAAAGTTTCTCTCTCTTTCTCTCTCTCTCTCTCTGTCTTACCCATAGGTAGCCCTTCACAGTCAGACATGGCCAAAGAGAGATGAGGATCAGGAAAGTGCCTTCACTTGTCGGCTGAATTTTCCAGCCGCCTGTTGCTCGCTCTGAAACTCTGCCTCCCCCCGTCTCTGATATCTCTGGTTCCCCTCTCTACTTTAGTCTCCTGTTAAGCCTGTTCTGCTTCGCTGTCTTCCTCCACTTTGTACTTTACTCTCCCTCTCCCTCTCTCCACACCATCTGACCAGCACTGGATGCATTAAACCCATGTGATTACTGGCCAGTGGGTGTGCCAGTCAAACATCACACATTATGCTATTGGACAGTAAGTTTGTTACAAACACTCTTCCCTTGAGATTCCCCTTCCCACAGACAGGCAGGACATAAAATTGTGGGCTTTCTCATGTCCCAACTACAATCTTGTGACTACTGAAATAAAAAAGAAAGAAACTGCTTGTATTTTTTAAATAGCCTGCAACAAATTAAGAAGGCCCGAGCCTCTCCTTTCAAACCAAGAGGGACTTTTCAGAACCACAACTGTTTTTCAGTCAACATGCCCTTATCCCGTAATGCAGAAAGCTCTGCAAGTTCCAGTAAACTCTCAGGCCCCTTGGGAGGCAGGTTGGCCAAACCCAGCACTGCTCCAGAGGGTTTAGTATTTCTGAGGGTTTAATTGCACTTTAATGCCACTGGGGGGCACTAGTGTCACACTGAACTGTTGTTGTACCAAATCAGGAGGGACAAGACATCTGCTGTTGAGTTAAGCTCTTAAAATGGCCTAACTACCACAAAATTTGCAGGATCGCTTCACTCCATGACTCAAACACAGTTATGGCAAAGTTGAATGTTGATATATTCATTTTTAGCACAAAGAAGATAGAAGTGTTGTTGAAAGGCATTTACATTTTTTTTGCTTATTCATTCCCTCATTGGGAGAACACAAATGGAAATACAGATAGATATGCTTATGCATGTTTTCAAACTCATACTCAAGCCGGACCAGCCGCTTAGGTTTTCAGTGAAGAATGACTCATCAAAGTCTCCTCAGTGCTGCTGGGTCACCTCCACTCTAAATGTCAACACTCTGCTGCCTACCCATCAAGATAAAATTGTAGGTCCACATTGGTATCTCTTGTATCTTGTACAATTTGTTGTTTTTGCTTGTCTTTCAGTCCTCCAGACAGAGCTCTTGGGGAAAGGTGGAGAAACGTGAAATGAAGGGGCAAGACAAAGAAAACAAACCAGTGAAACCGCTGAGGGGGAAAAGAAGGGGAAGAAGAATCACTGCCAGCTTCGTCTCTCTTTTGCAACAAAAAGACAGGAGGTTTAAAGCCTTTGATGACAGAGGAGACAAAGAAAAGTGCTTGTCAGGCGCTTCATAATACTCTACAGATTACTGGCCTACAACCTGAAATGTTCTTAAGAGCGTTGTTGTGCTATGCAACTTTCTTTTAGCCCAGCCTTTTTTTTTTTTTTTTTTAAAGCTCATTCTTGCATTACTTTTCAGCTGACCTGTCGTCACATGATTGGGAGGATTAGCGAGAGGAAAACATCCAGCATGGGTCTAAGCAGGGTCAGGTGGTTTGCTGCTTCACAGGCGCACCAGTTTTAAAGAGGTCGGGACTTAAAGCCGGGCTTACTTCAGGATTTCAGGGTTAGAGAAACAATGGGTGAGTCTCTCCAGAGATGTAGGTGCAGAGATGTAGGAGGCTGTCCTGCTCAGCTCCCTGTCCTCAAGCCCTGTCACCCCCCCACCCCCCAACTTAACTAGGCTTTACACCCAGACCAGCTTTGATGTTTGATCTCCACCTCTTGTTTGTAGAGCAGCTAGAGGGCCCTTTGCAAACGTAACCTAAACCTTCACCCTATAAAAACCTCTCAACCCCCCTGCCCTCCCTCTCCCTGACTGGCAAACAGAATGCAGGCCATCCAACACTGACTGTTTTAACACGCTAATAATCATAGGCCATTACTTCAGCTGAGGTAATATACTCCGCAGTATCCAAACTGGCACCCCAATTATGCATAATTAGATTGTAAAGTGGTTTGTGCGTTTTCAGGCCACATCTTGCATTGCTTATGAACTTGTTGGAATCTTTTTGTTGAGCATACTTACTTTGCCAAAGAAATAAAAAATCTAGGAAGTGGTTTGAGATGCCTTACTAAGCCTCCACTGGTCTCCGCCTCTCCGGTCTGTGCTTAAAATGTAACATTTTCCCTCAAAAGGATATAGCATTAACTCAGGGATCTGTGACATTTTATTTCACGCACAACTCCAGGGTTACAAACAAGCCAGTCCCCCCTCATCATTTTAGAATCACTACAGGCCATAGACAAAAATTAGCATAATTAATATGACTGTAATGGCGTGTATTTTACTGGGTCTATGTTAATGACCCTGCAGAGGCAGCAGCAATTGTATGCACGGCCACTAATGAACTCCTAATAGTGTTAAATCTAACAGCTCCAGAATGATTCCACTAACTGTTTTATGGCTGTGTGGGCAGAGCCCTAATTGGGGACTTGTGGCAGAGAGCTGCATTTCACAGCTCTCTCCCCAGGTTTAACAGCCAGAGAGGGAGCTTAAGTGAGACTGCAGATTACTGCTGCTTTTGGAATTGTGCATTCGAATGGCTGTCAATTACAGGCTGGAAAAAAAAAAACAAAAAACAAAAAAAAAACAGGGAAAGGCATGAAAGGTTATGGACTAACAGAGGGAAGAGGTTTGTTAAATGTGTTAAGGAATTTTCAGGAGAACAGCTCAAAGTGTGTGACACCTCAGGGATGCTGTGTGTGCTGTGCTCGAAGGCCTGGCGAGGCTGCTTAACCCCTTTGAAACCTGAGCAGATTGGCTTGATCTTGTTCAAAAATATGACCTACAAATGTGCAAAAAAATTAGTTACAAGAAAATGACCTGGAAATTAACTAAGAAGAAGAAGAAGAAGAAGAAGAAGCAGAAGTAGAAAAAAGGTATTTAAAATTACAGGAAAAAAACATTTCCTTTAATTGGCTAATTTTCACGTCATTTTTCATTTGTTTTTTGTGTCTATATTTGTTTGTATATTTATTTTTTTTACTTTTTGGTTGTTTAATATTGGGCTATTTCCTTATTTTTAACTTTTCTTTGCTTTTATGGCTAATTTTCAGGTCATTTTCTTGTGAAGTTGCTCATTGTCTCTCCCACTGATGGTTTTGAAAGAAAGCGAGCGAATTTGCTTGTTTCAAAGGGTTAAATGCTGGGCTGTGTTCAGACTCCTTTCACAACATGTAAACACAACACAATGTGACGTCCATCGAGGTTTCAAAGAGTTAAGACAAAATGAAACATGTCCGATGGCAGGGTGGGGACTGGAGATGAAACACAAGTAGAAGAAGCAGAAGAAATTTGTGAACAAGATCATGGAGATGGTGTCTGCTAGAATCCCAGCGGACAAATGTGACTCCATCCAGGACAGAGGGCACGAGGCATGGTCCACCAGCTTAAGATGTTAAGATGTTGAGATGTCTCTTTGAATGTTTAGGATCAAAGGTGTGGCTCTCATTTCACTGTGTAATTCCAGCATGTAAATTAGAGAGCAGCGGGCATCATTAACAAGAGATGAACATGCGGTCAAAACCAAACTCTTCCAATTCAGTGAATTAAAGGAGTAAACATGAGAGACATCTTAGAGGATGTCCTCTAACAGGTTAAATAACTCAGTAACTTGGTCAGTATATCTCTGACTGTAGTGAGGTAGAAGATTAACTGGAAGGAACACACACACACACACACACACACACACACTCAAACACACACTCTCCTGGCTGGGGGCAGTTGCCCCACTGAGAAACGGCCGGGTGTGACTGAGGGGATTCCACAGTACACAACAAAAGGCAGGCACTTTGATTTGAACTCCAGTGGCAGTCCCACGTGCACGCTCACACACACACACACACACACACACAGACCCCTGATCCTCAGCGGCCTGCCCTCAGGTCTTCTCAGCCAGTTGAAAGAGTGGGGAAACTCCAGATGCTGTGCAGAAGTTGTGCTCTGCGGCTGCAGGAGGGGAGGAGCGCAGGAGCAGCAGGAGGAGGAGAGGACACTGATGGAGGGCTGGAGTTTTGTGTGGAGGGGAGCAATTTAACAGCAGCAGCACAGGGATAAATGAGTGGTATCGAGGTTTAGGCCTGAAGGAGCAAATCGAAGGCAGCCGGGTGTGGTTGAGGGGGCAGTAGCGGAAAAGGGGGTGGAAGAAGGGAGGGGTGGAAGAAGCTTCCCAGAGCACCCACATGATGGATGGAGTGGCGAGGAAGAGAGAGGGTGGGTGGAGGGGGGTGAGGGGTGGGGGCTTCAAAAAGAAAATGATCCAGACTGATCCTGTGATGTAGCAGCAGGGAATGTAAGACTCCAGGACACATGGGGATCTCATAACCAAAAAAGGCCAAGCAGTTAGGCAAAAGGTGTACACACACACACACACACACACACACACACATACATTTCACAGAGAGCAAGCATGGCAAAAGGTCTGCTGTCAGTTTGAAACATTGAACAGGAATTCAGTATGACTGTGTGTGTGTGTGTGTGTGTGTGTGTGTGTGTGTGTGTGCATGTATGCGCGTGCGTGTGTGTTTTATTTTACTCTTTTAGAATCACACTTTTAGTTTGCAGGCTCTGAAGCTGTTGCTCGTGTGGTAATTGCAGTTGTAGTGTTAGTTACTGAACACCAGCATGGAAAATTTAACCCTTGAACTCTAATTTCCTCTTACATCCCCCCACCCCTCCCCACCCCCTCACCCCCACCTCCCCGTGTAGTTAGAAAGTTAGAAAGTCTCCCTTATTGTGTGAGACTGTCGTGGATTTGCTGGTTGCAGTGCTACATCACACTCACACTGTTGGATCCTTACATCAAACAGAAAACATGGACATGCCCTGTACATGACATTTCCCTGTAAATCAAAAGGGCTAGTGTGGTATCTTTAGAAACCTTGGGATTTCCACTAGAAGTTAAAGTGCTGTGGGTTTGAACAAAGCTTGGCTACACGCTGTTTGGACTGGACAGTTGAATGGGTTTGAAAAATTCAGATTTTATTCATCATCTGTTTGTGTCAAGGCTCCGTCCTGGGGCATACTGTGCAGCCGTACAGGAAACATTTTCTCAGACACCGAGGGACGAATCAGACGTCACTGGATACAGCGCTGAGCCATTACACCTTTCAAGATGCCACTGTGGCTTTAGTGGTAGGCATAAACCTTTTGACTGGGGTTAACTTCAGGGCTTTTAAAATATGATCCAGCCACACCTCCCAAAGCAGACAGGGAGAAATGAAAACCCCTCTCTCTCTCTCTTTCTCTCTCTCTCTCTCCCTGTCTCACACACACCTACTCGCTCTCTCCTTCAGGGCCTGCTAAAGTCATTATGGCTCTCTGGAGGATTGTATCGGCTCCAGACTGACAGGCAGACACACAAATAGTCAGCTAGACAGTCAGACATACAGACAGCTATCTGCAAACTTAGAGTCCTGTGTGCTTGGGACAGAGCGGCTAAATGTCTGGCTGCTCTTCAGAGGCTCTCAGGTGTGACTGGCTGCTCTGCTGTGTGCTGCAGCCAAAAGCCAGCAGACAATCACTGAAGTGTTCTGTGAGCCCTAACTAGGCTGAGTATCTGCTCTATCTCCCCGTCACAGACGAAACACACTCCTGTGTGCGCACTGTAAAAAAAAATCTCCATCTTTACTAGTCATTTAGTCTCATATTCAGTGTTAAAGTCTTGTTCATCTTAAAACATGTGAAAAAATGTCAGTGGGATGAAATAATTCCACTTGTTTCAAATGCTAAACAACTTATTTGAGGATTTTTCTTGAATCAAGTGTTGTTTTCTTGATGCTTTTGGGCTGATCTGCCTTATTCTGCCTTGTTTCAACAAATTTATACGTGTTGCAGAAAAATTCCTGAAACAATGAAACTGCATCTTTTCCTCAAGGTGCATTTCTTTCACTTGTTTTAAGAAAAAGGCAATTCGATCTATCATTTTTTGCAGTGCAGCTCCAGCACAGCCCCGATCTTGTTCCCTATAGAACCAGGCTTTCATCGAGTTAATGCATATTTTTGGGCTTAGCCAAGGTCATTCATTTTACCAAAGACCTGAGACATAATTTTTCCCAGAAGTGGTGGTTTGTAACGTTGGATGACTAACTTTGCATTTGTATCAAAGACTTCAGCGTGGCCACAAATGCATAGTGCTGAAATTTTAAAAGAGGATGACAGAGGTTTTGGTTCGAGCCCAGTTCAGTTTAGTCATACAAATCTTGCTCACTGTACCACCACTGCAACACTGGCAGCTCCTCAGAGAAGCCTGAACCCCACAGAGGAGGAAGTAACGTCCTCTGCACACACACACACACACACACACACACACACACACACTCATAAACATATGCACACATACACACAACTCTCCCCTAAAATTGCTGACGGTTAGTTTTCATGAACATATATTATTTCCAGATGGAGGTCATGAATAAAACCGAAGGAAACAAGTCGGGTGAAACTGGAAACTAAAAAAACAGAAACTGAGGGGCATGGAGCTTAGTATAAAAACAATCTTTCCCCTCCTCCTCTCATCCCCCAAACCCTTTTTAAAACATCTTGTTGTCAAGCTCTCAAAACAACATGAGCATGGGCTTGGGGGTAGCAAACACACATTACCATCTTGGATTTTTTTTTGTTTGTTTTTGACTGCAATGCAAAGATTAAAACTGTTTTCCATAAATTAATGACCATTTGAAAAGCTTAGCTCCACCTTCAAAACTCCGGTTAAATAAGCAAAGGCAAACATTTGAACAATCAACCATGGATGCAAAAACATGTAACGGCAAAAAAAAACATGCTGCTGCAACAACCGCAAAGCCTCCAACGAAACGCTTACATGAATAAAAGAGCAGTGTTATGATGTGAACATGAACTGCGCTGAACTGAACGAGCAAATGAAGCTAGCGCCGCGAAGAATTCAAGACACCGACTAATGTGTGTCAAAACATTTGTGCATAGAGCAACATGTGCAAGCTTCATAGAAAGCCAGGGTGTCCATTAGCTACGTCAGAAGCAGTGCCAAGACAAACCAGTCAGACGCCAGGCATTTTCTCCTCAGGGCTGACATGGGGGCGTGGGGGGGTGGGGACCACAGATGTTAGTTTTAATAAATTAACTCTTGACACTGGAAAAAATTGAGAAACGGCATATTAGCCATGCACTGTACTCTCAACATAAAGCACAAAACACTTCAAAACATTATGTTGGTTGCCCTTCAGTTTACAACCACTTAAACATTTTAGTAGTGAGCATAACTCCGAATTACTTGCCAATATAGGAATGAGTTTTACAGGCTGCACACACACTGCCAGACATTTATCAGCCAATCTTTGTTGCCTTTACAAATTCCTGTGATATGACCGCTGAGTCCTCGGCCTGCATCTGCTCACTGAGGAATCCAAACAATATGACCAAGCAGACGCTGACTCTACCTTCTTTGTTCAGGCTTTCTGCCTATCTGCAGCTGATAGTGCCGTCTTTGGTCAGGGTTTATGTCTATTTACTTGCACTGGCCTGCAGCACAGATAAAGTGTACACTCTGTTTTGAGAGTTGGGGGGATTCCTTCACTCGCATGCATCCAGTCGTTCAGGTCAGTCCTGCTGTGCTGGTCTAGTGACTCGGTTTGCTCTTATCTAAATCTCACTTAGACTGTTATCTCCATAATCAGGCTCTAATCAGCCAGCCTCTGTCCAGACAACAAGGGGCCAGCATGTGGCAAAGAGGCCCCCGAGGTCCCAAATATCCCAGTCATAAAAGTGTAATTTGTAAATGGGACATGCCCCTTCAAGTCAGAGTACTGAGGATTTCATGCTCATAGATTCTTGTTCTTTTGCTGAACAATGTACAAAATATTTTTCTCCTCTCTCTCTTTTCTTTTGGTTAGATGTTGGGTCATTTAAACCATTTGAAGACTGAGTTGATGGCTGTCCTGTTATTTTTGATGCTTCAAGGAGCTCACACAGCCCTCAGTCCCTGCAGCCCTGCCAGCAGCCCTGCAGGCCTCGGCTCAGTCCTGCCCTTATCTCAACCTCCCAAGGTCCCTCCTGGCAAGCACAGATGGCAAGCCCATTCGTGTGCAAACTGGAGATTTAGTTCTGATTGTCCTGATGACTGCCATTGTCTTACAGTAATGCCCCCTGTCTCACCCTGTGAAAGGGCCAGTAAGTAAGCTTATTTACATGTATTAATTAAGGCTCATAATGAGCCCAGCATGAGAGGGCATGTGAATGCATTCCTCTGGTATTGTGTAAACTCTGCGGAGCTCCGTAGGTTTGGAGTCTCACCCATTCAGATGGGCTGCAGATTGAAGATGAGGGGGCACGTGAGCACACAGAGACTTAAACACACACACAAAACCAAGCCAGCATATGCATGGAGGTTCCCCCACCCCTACGGACACACACAGATGGTACTATTCATATAAATGTAGTACTGAGGTAAGAATAGGCTATTAGGTCAAATTGCATAATGAATAGAAAAAGCACACCACCAAGAGAGCAAACAAGTAGAATGAATACATTTATACAAGTAAAAATTGTAAAACTTTACAACACATGACAACAAATGAAGTATAAAAAAAATTCACTGAAGTGTATAATTTTTCATTGAAAATAAAGAGTTTCACCCACAAGGTGTACATGAACCAATACACAATCAATGTAAGAGCAATTACATTTTATCATTTAAATATTTCTGGGAGGAAAAAAAAAGCATCAACGACAGCAACAATAACAAGAGTATCAAGTACACTACAATTTGCATTTAGAAACTATCTGGTATGGAATGGTTTTAATCATCTTTGCTCATTGTTGCTGTGTAAATGCTTACATGGTTGTTGCCAGCTCATCCCACAACACAGCTAAGCCAGGGAACCATGTAAAAACAGCCACAACCTCAGCGCATTAACATCAAAGTGTATTTGTATAAGAGCTTGTTTTCGTTTCTCGTCCTCAGGCTTCAAACAGTGAGCTGTGGCGGTTGTCCTTATTACTTCTTTGGCTTAAAATCCTACTACAGGGAGCAGGCCTCGCAACAAAACCCAACACACATGGCAAATAAAGGCAAGTGGGGGGAAAAAAAATTGCAGAAGGGACAAGCCCCCCCACCCCATACTCCCCCTACTAATTGTACCTGAAGGGAAATCCCTTTAAATAGCAGTTGGCAGAGGCGGTGAGCTGGCAGGCAGATCAAACAGTCACCGAGCAGAAGCCCTATAAATACATCACATTCACTTGCTTCACTTCAAACGCCTCCTCCTCCTCCTCCTCCTCCTCCTCGGACCAGCCTCCACGCTCCTACTACAAAACCCACAGCGTCCAGCGGGCTCCTACAATACAACGCCACGAGGAAAATACGCAACTCTTATGGTCACCGGCAGTGTGTTATCCCTCTTCTCGCTCCGTAATACCTCCAGCTGGACTGGGACGGGACGGCTGGCCCACTTTGTTCCCCACATCACTCCGTAGTTTCAGGGGGTTTGGCTTTCCTCAAATACACCTCTGACGTCCCATCAGGCACCAGATGGCTGAAGCTGCTTCTGAAAGAGGCCAGGAGGCGACCTGCAGTAAAAAAAACAAACAGATGAGATTAAAAAAAAAGGAGTAGGGAAGCACAATATTGGATTTTTTGCCGATATCTGATATGCTGATATTTTCCAACTTTTTTGCCTAGTTGCAGATGCTAATATACATTTTTTCCACCTAACGTCAGAGAACATCAAGTCTCTCCTGTAGTGGAATTAACATATTATTATTATGCAACTCTTAATATGATGGCCCACTGGCAGATGCAGACATTAAATACCATGCTTTTGAAAATACACACACTCACTGGGCTAAATAAGAAAATTACTTGCCATATTTATTTTTTATTAGGGAAACACAATATTTTTTCCAATATCCAATATTCATTTTAAAGCCTTCATTGGCGGATACTGATTATCGTGCATCCCTAAAAAGCGCTACTTCAGTAATCGGCTCTGATCTGTTGTCCCTGATGATTTGATGATCTGCATTTCAGTGAGAAAAGCTCCTTCAAGATATTAAAAAGGAATTCGCTGACTCGCTTATGTTCGCTCAGCGCTCGTGTTCAGCTGCTCAAAAACAGCAGCACATCACGTCTTTAAGCTTCAAGAGGGAGGACGACAGGAAATATTTCGTACCTTTTTTAAATACATCTGAAACTGATTTTGCATGTAATTATACCCATTTATCAGAAAAAAATATATATTTGTAGTGCATTTAAGCCTAAACTGATTTATTTTGAGTATTTCATTCAGGTTGCAGAAAGTAGGCTTGGGAGATATTTCCCATTCAAGATTCAAGAGAGACTTTAAAGTCCACGAAGGAAACTTACAAAGGCAGGATTAAAAGAAAAGTTAAATCCTCAGCATTCAGCATTTAATAAAAGGATATTACACATAAAAAGGACATGGAGAAATTAGCAAGAAATCTAAAAAAAAAAAAAAAAAAAAAAATACAATTACACTCATGTAAAAAATTGAAAAGCAAACTGATCAAATAAATAAGTAAGTAAGTTAATAAGTAAATAAATAGGTATTAAAAAACAATCAAATTTTCACATTTGCTGTATGAAAATTGTGTGATAGTCTAATTTATTATTGTGATATTGCCACATTGCAAAGACACATAGTGCACTGACCGGTCCAGGTCTTCTGTCCGGTGAGGCTGAAGCTGGTGCACTGGGAGTGGGAGTTACAGATGAACGCTGCCTCTCGGGCGCTGTGGACCGACAGCACACAGCCGCGGTGGCTGTAGGACGGCCAGCACCGGTACTCCACGTCCCCTGAGGTCCCCATACCTCGCATCACCGTGTAATCTAAACACATAGGACAGAGGAGGAGACGACGCTTCAGTACATGAGGCTGCTGGAAGACTCTGAAGTGCCTCCTGAAGAGAAATACAAACTTTAACCATCTCTGTGCTGAAACTGATTTAGCGTTTAGAGGAGAATCTAGACAACAGGCAGAATATATTTAACATGACGATACAGAAAAACAAATCTTTTACTGGAAAGAAGACATTATGACCGACAGAAAGGCATATAAAGCTGCACAGGTCCAACTGACTTTAAAAGAAAAAAAAAAAAAGAATGAAAAGTAGGCCTACATACGAAGGTCAAAAATGGTACCAGATTCAGCCATTTTCTCACACATTGCTGCCCCATGAAGAAACTCACTCGACTTCACCTTCCTCCCAACATTTGCTGTTTTATTCGTCATTATAATTCTTTCAGTCAGACGGATTGTGGATTGGGCCTAAACTCATCTGCTCCACATTAGCAGGAGCCACGAGAAAGACGCATACACACATATGCCTGCGCATAGGAACATGCACGAACACACTCTCACTTTCCGCTCTCACACACCGAGCAGGACAAAAGCCTAGTCAGTGAGTCAGTGTTGAGGAGGCAGGGTGTTAGAGGCACTGTTAACCTCTCTAAATGGCCAGACCTGGTATGTGTGTGGGGGTATTGTTAAGATAAAAAAGACACGAGTATCTGTCTTCAAGATCCAAAAAAAGGGGAACAAGCAGCAGGACTGTTAGCAGGAGAAAATGAGGCCTATTGATTGGAGCTAAAAGGGCAGCAGACCTCAGCCACTGAGGAGACACAGACAGATGGGACTTTTGTGTAAAAGATGAAAAAGGAAGACATCCTGTCGCTCACATAAATATATGTTAAACATATTTTTTTTTTAAATAAATATATAAATTAACCAGACTCTCTTCTCTTGGCGTGCAAAAAGTGCTATTTACATGTATGAATTCACACTTTTCCAATTCATCCAGTTTTCTCCCAAGTTTCTGGCTGCTTCTCCGGCAGGATTTCAGCAATATGAAGAAGTCCCATATGCAATACTATGAATCTACATCTGTACATCTGTCAGCAATTTCAAATTAAGTCTTAGGACAGGTCTCATGGGCGCAACCCCACTGTTTTTCTCATTCTCCTTCTCTAAATCCACACAGTTGAGTCTTCAGCTGCAATTCTGAGTTTTTCGGACATTTTCTCATGAGCAGAAATGTTACAATGAGCCATTTTTCTTTATATCTTCAATCACAAGCACAAAATTTTACTTTCCCTCGTATTTCTGTGTCTGATCGTTGAAATGTGCAAATAATCAGAAAGATGACGTCTGCTCTGACAGAGTATGTGACAGCAAACACAACCTCTCAGTAATATGATTCCAGGCAGCAGTGATAAAAAATAGACCACGACTCAACAGTGCACTGAGCAGGAACACTCAAACCTTTTACACGTCTCCCTTCCGTGCAAATTGTGTATCAGTTTCAACTGAAGCCACAACGTAGCAAAGTAATATAAATGCATTTTTCCGAGACGCATCACAGGACGGTTGTGGTTTTGGCTCCTCGCACCTCCTTGCTAAGGTAAAACATTCCCTCACACTGCTGCTCGCCTTCAGCTCGGCCCAGTGGCTTTACCCTGAGTGTGTGATTAAATTCACAAAGCGTTGCTATACAAACAGTCCAGCGTATGGGAGACGGAAAATCTCCCGACAGGAACCCGGCCAGTCATTCTGTTATTAATATTTCATAGAGCTGAAAGGAATGAAAGGGGAGGGGGGAGGAGGTCAGTGGAGTAGAGGAAAGGCAAAGAGAAGAATAGTAAAGGACTTTCACTGCTGAGCACGAAAGTGGGGCAAAGGGTTTGTTAAAAAAAACATCTTAATATGACTTACCTTGCAAGGAAAGCTAAACAGAATGGTTTACTTTATATAATTATACTGTGTTGCTAAGATTAAGAGTAGCACATATATTTATTAATCCTACTTAAGTACTTTTTAATGGAGTGAACAGTGTGTTGTGGGCTTGTCCTTTCATTCCAGCTGCCTAATAAACCTGTCAAAACAGACTGAAAGAGAGAAATACAACCTTTCTTTTAGTGTGAAACAAATGAAAACAGTGGTGTACACTGTCTACTTGCCTCTAAAAGGGGAGGGAAAAAGGCAAGTATTCTCAGCTGCCTCCTCTTGGAGAAAAAAGAAGAGAGGCTCTGAAAGAGGGCTCGCTATTTTTTTTTTTATAGGGAAAGAAAGAGGCCTTCATTCCTTGAGCTCTTACCTCTGATTATTGATGGAGGCAGGTTGTCCAGGTGCAGGCCAGACTTGTAGAGGAGGAGGACGCGTTCAAAGGCCTCCAGTGTCTGATTGATGTCAGCTTTCAGCTCCCCTGGATACACACACACACACACACACACACGCGCACACACACATACGTCACAACATCAACAGCACATTAAATCTGATAAGGGGCTCAAACAGCATCAAGTCAAACCCAAACAATGTGGCTGATTTGTTTGGCTACACCGTCTATCCCAGCGTATCCCTCCTCTCTTATCTAGTCCCTGTCATGTGCGAACATAACAGATAACAACGAGTATTCATTACATTGTTCACGTCAGGAGGCTTCATGTAGTGCTGACTTAATGAAGCACTTAGACGAAGGCATGCTATTACACGACTGCAATAATGGGATGATTTGCTTTCTGATCTTGAATAGTTAAGTCCTGTCATGTCAAGACGTCGCTCGTCCTCACCTGTGGAGTTCATGATGTGGTCTACCAGGTGTGTGAGGCCGGGCGGGGCCTGGTGAGGCAGCAGGTAGGTGAAAAAATACCTGGGGCCAGGCAGAAAACAACTCATTCAGACAGAAAGACAGGCAGACAGACAGGCCCTGTTGTATACTTCCCACAGAACATGACTTGCCATAAAGCTGTCAGCATTTTGAAAGCGCCTTTAAAATATAAGACAAGTGGAAAAGGCCTTATTTTCTGCTGAAACTACCAGTTCATTCATCATAGCTCATCCATCACAGCACCAAGCTCCAGATACATGTCTAAGGTAACACTTTAGGTGTCAGCAAATCATCCATATTTCTGCTGATCCAGTAATCCATCATGTGCGTTTATCATCTGGCAAAACAGTTGGTTTTTTTACCTGTAGGCGTTGTAAATGTTCCTCTTCTCGTTCAGCCCCTCA
The DNA here is from genome assembly GCF_902150065.1 of Myripristis murdjan. Lineage (NCBI taxonomy): Eukaryota > Metazoa > Chordata > Actinopteri > Holocentriformes > Holocentridae > Myripristis > Myripristis murdjan. The sequence continues at coordinate 16,780,184 of NC_044001.1, read as the reverse complement.
CATACTCCCCGGGCCGAGCAGGGCAGGGTGAAATTTCTGTGTGGAAACTGGAGAGTGCAGTCTGCGTCTGTCTGACAGGTGGGCTCCTCTGCGCTGGCGTCATCCAGGTCTGTCAGCTTCAGCTCGCCGGCCACGGTAACAAACTGCCGCGGCTGGAAGTCCAGCAGAGCCACCGAGCCCAGCGGGGAGTGGGAGAGGAAGTGCAGGAGCCTGACCAAACCCAGACATACCTGCAAGGAGACGGGACGTCCCAAAACCTTATCAACATGTATAGGTGATGCCATTTGTTCATGAGAAACTCGGCTGCAGCACCACATGGGACTGGCCAAAAGTGAAACATATTTGCCAAGTAAATTACAAAGCAATCAGGGAGGTGTGGTTTTGAGACATGGAACAGCTATGCAATTAAGTTTAATTATAGTTGAAAAAGTCAAAAATAAAAACCTTTGAAGATGTTTTACAAGTCACATTTGTAAGCATTTTTCTGCCATGTTTTTTTTTATAGTTTTATTTATAGCCCACATTAAAATTGAAGAAGAAAAAAATAAAAATGAAAGTAGTTTCTGCACCGGATGGGCAGAGAAAACAAAATAAAGGCATTAGCTGTTCACTGACAGAGCATGAAATGATCCTGTCACACTGCAAACATAGCTGGAGTATTAGGTAATGCTCCGAGGCCTGCTGAACGTCACTTGGTGGGATCGAAGCACTGTAAAAACAGGGGAGGGTGAAACTGAACACCACTGGATTACTGTAGCCTGCGCAGATGCAATGTGGCCGAAAGGGGCTGAGCGGCTTGAAAAGTGATATTGCAAACTGGCATTTGGGTGATGTGGCAAAATGAGATCCATATTTCAATTTGACACTTGTACACTGCACCATTGTATTTTCTATGTGTAAAAACAAAACGTACTTCTTCTGCCCTCATTTTTGCTCTCACTCTGTCATGCCCTCACTCCCTCCCCCCCCTCCACTCTCTCTATCACTCTTTCTCTCTCACACACACTTAACTCACTGGAGTGTAAATCAGGCCTCTCCCACCCTCTGTTGACTCCCACTGGGGGCATACCTGTGACGGGGGTTGGGCTAAAGCTCTGTGTGTGTGTGTGTGTGTGTGTGTGTGTGTGTGTGTGTGTGTGTGTGTGTGTGTGTGTTATGACATTCCTAGCCTGCAGCGGATTAACTCTGGGACCCATCTCCATTCCAACCACGGTCTGATCAAATACGCTGAGGGACAGATGTCAGACCCCGGGGAGTTTCAAATATCCTCCTCCATCGTCTTTAACTTAAACACCCGAGTATCATCTCTTCTGCCAAGAGCAAAGGGCCTACGTGTGTGTGTGTGTGTGTGAGAAATATTGACAGCTGAAAGAAAGGGAGAGAGAGAGGCATATAGTGAGAGAAGTGGTTAACATCCTCACCCTGAATCTCTCCTCCCACGGGCTCTGGAGCAGCTGGATCATCTGGAGAGGAGAGCCCTGCTCCAGGATGACTGTGACTCTTCCTCCCTCCCCTCCTCTCCCTCCATCTCTGCCTGCATCTCCCAGACAGTGGCCTCTGAGCTGTGGTGAGGTGTAGATCCAGTTAGTCATAGTAAAGCAATAACGGTGCTCACGGGTCTGAGGATTTGAATCAATGCGGGTCAAAGCAGAGGTCATGATGGTATTATTTGCCGATTCGGGGGGGTGGGAAAACAGTGTAGCGGTTTAAGCCAGGGACAAAATTAAGTCAAGGGAAAGAGCAACAGGCTAAATGTCGAAAAGTTCTCCGTGCAGGGCTAAATTGAAAGGACAGGATGTTCTGCCAACCCAGCTGTCTGCAGCCGAGTCTTGTAGCTGTAAAAATCGCATTAGTCTACAGTGAATATGCTCTGTACACTTGCGAAATCAACCAATTAAGCTGTTGGACACACCGCTGAGGCCCGACTGTGGGGCGTTCCCTGTCAGAAACAAGGCCGTCCTTTTAGTTCAAAGTAACTGTCTCCAGTCAAGATCTAAATTGGCCTGTAATGGATTGATTGAATGAGAGCGGGGGTTTCAGATGCGACCGGGGATAGAAGGCAAGACAGAGGCACATTGTCTCCGCTGCCAAACCGGGGCCCAAGGTCATAAGAGGTTCAGTCATTTTAATTTAATTACATGGGACAGTCCTGAAGAGGCAATGAGGCTTTTCATCCAGTTTTTGCACATATGAGAGGAAGAGAAATATGAGTAGTAGGTTTACTCAAATGCCCTGATGAAAAAAAAAAAAAAAATCACAATATTCCAACAGTATTCTCATTATAATCAGCCTGTAGGACTCAGTAGTGAGTTTAACGTTGCCTGTTTGGATTAAATTACATTACATTACATTAAACTGTTAATTTCCAGTGCTCTACAACATTTCTGTAACATTGCAGGATGTTATTATCTACAGAATATAAAGAATGTTGCTGCTATATTTCAAAGTTATCTTTTAAAAAATAACTTTGGCTCCTGGTACACATGAGGATGAGAGAGAGAAAGAAACATTTTACCCGTATGACGTTTGGATGCTTGAGCCTCTGCAACAGGACGATTTCTTTTTTCAGCTTGTAGGAGACCAGCTCGTTGCAGCCGCGAGGATCTTTAAAATCCTGCAGGCACTTCTCCATGTCTGTCCCCTGGTCGTTGACCAGCTTTAACGCCACGGGCTGATCTCCAGGTAAAACCACTTTGACAACCAGTTTGGTGTATCCCGAGCCGAGGATGTCCACCGCCTGCACGTCCACCAAAGCCTCACAGCCCATTTCATCCATATGCGCCTTTCTGGAGCCGTCTGTAATCTCATTCCACAAACTATAATCCCAGTTGGACTCTGGTGCCTGATACCGCTGGGAATAATATCGATGCTCCCCTGGTAAATCCTTTTCTTTATCAACAGATGAGAGCAACGGGATGATTTCTTTGCGCCTTTCGTTGAGTTGGGAGATCAACGCCTTGCGGAGCGACGCGAACTCCCCCTCATCCCCACCATCCACAGTTGCATTGGGAAAGTTTGTTAATGTGGCTCCAAACTGCTGGACGCTGCTTATCAACAGCGACACCAAAATGGTTATGACCACGAAAGACAGGAGGGCAGCCGCGCGTAAAGAGTTCCCCATCCCGGGCATTTTCTTGGGCTCGGCGGCTGGTGAGAGGACGCACGGACGCAGGCAGAAACGTGCCGCCGCTCACTCCATGTGAAAGGGCTTTCTGCGGCGCAAGTGATCAGCTCCTTGTTTCCAGCTCCTCGGGAACTCCCTCTAGAGGTGTGTCCTGTCTGCTCGTAACTTTACACCCCAGGGCAACTCGGCAGAACAGCGCGACCCCATGTTGTTGCCCAATACCCAGGTTAAAACACTTTACGACAGCAATTAGATCGCGCTGCCTACTGTAGATGTGAAGAAATGCCTGAAACTGTCACTCTTGCGTCTTTTTTTCAGCACATGCATGTCTTCTCAGGCCTTTGGGTGTCCTGAAGGTTTTAATGTCTTCTAAGGTTTTTAATGTAAAATTTTATTTATTTATTGGTTTGTTGATTTGTTTGCTTGTATTTGCTTATGTGATAGTGATTTTCTGTCATCTCCACTGCCTTCTGCTGCTATTTTATTCATTTTTATTTTATTGTAGCACTTTGGTCAGCTCTTGTTTGTAAATGTGCTTCATAAATAAACTTCACTTGACATAAACAAAAAGAGAGCTATGAAAGAGAGACACGTAATTCTCAGAATGCTTTTTTTTTTTTTTTTTTTTAGAGGTATAGGTTTTTAGGGGTAGAAGTGTAGAAGGGTAGAATACAATAATAAAAAAAATACCCAAATGTACTTATCTATGCGTGGATGTGGATAGGAATTCTTTCTGAACTTGAGCTAATTTTATTTTAAGAGAGAGAGAGAGAGAGAGAGAGAGAGAGAGAGAGAGAGAGAGAGAGAGAGAGAGAGAGAGAGAGAGAGAGAGAGAGAGAGAGAGTCAACAATGTATATAGGAACGCAGGTATTAAAGGTACTTTAATGGTTGTTGTTTGTTGTTTGACCATTCTCTCCATTTTCTTATCTTTGAGTAGAGAGAGAGAGAGTGAGAGAGAGAGAGAGAGAGAGAGAGAGAGAGAGAGAGAGAGAAAGGGAGAGAAAGGTAGAGAGAGAGAGAGAGAGAGAGAGAGAGAGAGAGAGAGAGAGAGAAATGTGTCACCATCACAATGTGTTCAACAGGTGGCAGCAAAGCACCTTTTTATGTCCAACTATGAAGCGATAGCCCTGTAAAACACCAAAACATGCATTCATTACCTTTATTCATGTGAGAGCATTACAGTGACACATCAGATTCACAGAGACTCGCAGCTCGCAGCCGTACACCACCGAGTGTCACCTCAGCTCAGTCTTACTGCATCAAACTTGACCCCTGAGGAAACATCATTTCATGTCTAAAATGGAGCATTTATAACCTGGAGGTTTATTATCTACACTTCATCTGAGTCCCTCAACCTATCCTATCTTTGCACGCCCGCTGTGGATATTCTGTTGTAGCTATTGTACTGATCCCACTGTGTTTGTTTCAGAGGTCTTGCGGCTGCATTCAAGCTGCAATAAAGCGTTTCCCTCCGCATCACTACTCACTGGGAGAGATCTGCCACAGGAAATTACCATGGCTGTCACCTCAGAACTAGCCAGAAGGCCCACACACACACACATACACACACACACACACACACACACAATGAGAGAGAGAGAGAGAGAGAGAGAGAGAGAGAGAGAGAGAGAGAGAGAGAGAGAGAGAGAGAGAGAGAGAGAGATCATATGTTTCTCTCCCTCATTATACTGTGTTTGTCTGTTTATGGTACCTGGCTGTTAGTGTATTTGCATATATATAGATAGATAGATAGAGAGATAGATATTGTGTGTGTGTGTGTGTGTGTGTGTGTGTGTGTGTGTGCGTGCATGGTGGTGAGTGCTATCATGTGCAGGCTAATGTCTGAAGTAAACAAGTCATTAGTCAGTCAGCAGCAACACAGGCGTAAGCTTGTTGCTGAATCTCGGGGTAATTATGCACACAGTAAAGAATACTCGCCTGCAAACACAAATTAGAAGTCATGTTACACATATCCTCCAAATCTCCCTGTAAATAATGATTATGACACTCCTTCACACCCCTTCCCTCTGCCATCTCATGAATCCGAAGGCATCTTAGTTTTATCAATCATCTGTAACAATTCATCAGTACCAGCCCACATCTCTTTGTAGCCTATCAATCAATCTTGCGCATCAAGACTCCTTCATGCATGGATGACTTTGGGTGAGATTAAAGATCCACTGCCTCCCCTGCTGCCTCTGTTGGCTCTCTTTCTCCTTTTAAGCTGTGAGTAAAGTATCATCTCTTGCCCAACACTCTGAAAAGTGCCTTTGCCTTTTCCTGTGTGGCTTCTGATCTTCTCCTTTCTTCCAATAAATCTTTTAGCACGGCACCTCAGTGACAAGGGCCCTGAGACAAGATTCATATTTATAACCAGAGCCAGACCAGCGGCCGCCTCATTAGCAAAGAGTCACGCAGGTCAGCTGCTGGGGCTTCTCCTCTCTGTTGATCACACTGTCATGTGTTTGCTCTTGTTTCAGGGGGCCAGAGTTACAGCCTGGTGTAGGACTACAGGTGTACAGCAGAGCAACATGCCAGTCTAATGTATTCTGTAATTATTCTGTCCTAGCCTTTTCTATTCTATTCTACCTTATTCTGTACTATTATATTATTTTATGTGCAGAATAGACCAAAGATGCCTTGATATCATGAAGTCATAGTAGGCCTATAAGGTGTGGCATTACAAACTGATGTAAATTACAGGATGGAGTCTTTCAAGGGTAAAAAATAAATAAATAAATAAATAAAAACAAAATCAGAAATGGCTTTTTCTCTACAATACACTGAATGTGTAACTGTTAGGCTATTTTCCTGATAATGAGTTGGCCCATCAACATCTTCTAGCCCACATCCCCTCCTTTGTGATGCAGAGAGCTAACATCTAGGGATAATGGACTTTACCTGACTCCACCTCGTCAGTGTGAACCACGAAAAGAGTACGTGTCTCTATTATTTTGTACTTCTACACACCAGGCGTGTGATTCAGTAGGCGCGGCTGTTGTTCTCCTGATGCACAGCGGCTGGAACTCATTGTTCACAGTTTATCAGCCTTTTTTTGTTGTTATTTACAACAGCATCACCGTCTGTGTAGACCTTCATAATGTGACGGTGAGCGGCAGCTGGAGCGCCAGGCCAGATCCGACCCAATTACCAGGCACTGATGCATTGTATCCGTCACTTCTTCTCCAGCACCGCGGCCGGTTGGACAGCAACCAGGCAGCGTCCTCAGCATCACGGCGGCCGCAGCCAATCACAGCGCGGCTCGGGGCAGATTAACCCAAACAGCCCGGTGCTGCTCTGTAGTAGCAGCTTTAGAAATAAACCCACATCCCTATTCCTCGTGGACTGAGTCTGCTCAGATGGGGCTGTTTTGTAAGCTCATTCCGAAATTACAGTAAATTGGTAATTGTGTTTGAGTGTGTGTGTTTTCAAAGCCAAATCGTGGGTGGAGATGGATGCTTGCTCGATAATAGGAGAGAGCACGGATGCGATTGTAATGGATGATTCTCCCACAGATGAAAGGGAAATAAAGGAAGCTGCTCAAAGGTGGGTCGTTTTCCTTGCTTGTGCAGCTTAATGCATGATTTGATTATCGGACGACTAATAATACAATCAGCAGAGGTGAACGTGTTTCTCAAAAGCCTCGTGCAGCCGCAGTGATTGTTGTGCCATGCATCACTCGGTCCAGCTGTGTTTATGCTGCAAACAATAGGGTTATGTATCACTCAGAGCACAAATTTGTCAGGATGTTATTTCTAGTTATTTTTTCCAAGGAACAGCTGTAACTGTGATCAACAATGATAAACAATTTCTTCCCCCACTCTCTGTCTATTGCTGGTGAACTTACACTGGCAACTTACTTTTTCTTTCATCAATAATTCATGGTTGTTTATCCCACAGTGTGCAAACATTACATAATTACCTATCAGTATCTGTGCAATTTCATAAACAAAACTGACTGCATCAATTTTCATCCTTTGCCATGTAACAGCTTTTCTTGCACTCTTTACTATACTGTGCTTTTGACAGATGCACACACACATACACATAATGTTAGCTGTCATTATCATAGCTGGTGGCTCCCACCTCCTGCACTGGGCTGACAATCAGTTTGGGTCACTGTTGGTCAACCTGTCACTGTATTCCTCACTGCTTGGAGAGAAATCCAGAGGGACAGGGAGAGAGACAAACATGGAGACACAGACAGCGACAGAGAGACAGACAGGGGAGAGAGCTGTGAGGTTTTTTTTTTTTTGCCTCAGAGATGCATAATGATTCTCCTTGAGTCTTCTGCATGCCTTTAGGCTGTCCTAAGGCACTGGCATCAAGATGGGCCCAAGGCATCAGCTCAAGCAGCCAAATGTGCTGTAAATCTTTAGATCAGCTCTCATCAGACCCATGAGATCACCTCTACAAGTCAAGCTCACACTGATCACAGCCAGTCACAATGAAAGACAACAAAAGAACCAAGTGCAAACTTTTTTTTTTTTTTTTTTAAAAAAAAGAGATAAAATTATCCACAGTGAACAACTTATGAACATATGCAAAATAAAACTAGAGCTTTTCTTTTTACCTCACTTGCGTGTTTTAACAAAAGGTCCCTCGTAGCTTGAGCATTGTGAAGTCTGTTCCCAATGCCTCTGTCCTTTTTTATCATACATTGTAAAAGGAGCCATTTATCTCCGGGTTGTGGGCTGCAGCTCAGTAACACCTTCCTGGGTGTATTTTTGTTCTCATCCTCTGAAATATTAATACGCTCCACAAATTGCCCTCCTCCTGCATGTGTGTATCTGTACCTGCCAGCTCTGGTAAAACCATCAAAGAAGAATAATAGGCCTAAGTAAATTTTATTGGGCACCCTGCAGAGAGGAGGCGGCCAGGCATGGGTCTAATAGTATTTGCGAATAATTCAGTGGGTATAGGGTTTACCATGTCACAGCAGTCAAAAGTGTGTCCAAACTGAATCTGGGCAACAGATAGATATTACATCGATATCATGATGTGAGACTAGATATTGTCTGGGACTTTGGATATTGTAACATGCTGATATAGACACTGTCATTGCCTCGTCCTGGTTTTAAAGGCTGCATTACAGTAAAGGGAGGCAATTCTCTGAACTTATAAGACCTGTCCTCTACCTGCTTGGCCATCATATTCACGTTGCTAATGAGTGGTTATTTGAAATCACTTGTGTGTAAATGTCTTATGACGACACCAATAGTCATCCCATCAATGTTGTCACAGTATTTAGTCAAAGATATTGTGGTATTTGATTTTGTCCATATTGCCCAGCCCTGTTTCAAATAAGTCGATCCCAGAACAGTATACAGAATTGACTCGGGTGTTTCAGCTTTCTGCACTCATTATGTGACTCAGAGCTGGTGGATACACGGCAGGCTGCTTATTATTTAGATCAAAGCACAGTATTATTGTAATTTAAAGGGAAATGCAGGGGATGGATTATTTGTGAGCCTCAAACTGAATCCTTAATGTCAGTTCCATAATCCCTGTGCTACTGTATACCATCAGCCCAACCCAGCTATCACCCGTGCCCCTTTTTATGGGAAGCAAATAAAACTGTGTGAGGTCATTTAGCCTCTGTTTACTTACTCTGCTACCATAGTGACAAGAAGTGCGGCCACATGCACTCTACTGTGGAAAAGCAGACACAGACCGCAGACCTTTTGCCCACTGAGGTGCTATAATATTAATGCTGAATTAGTTTGGCCCGTCCAATCAGAGTTGAGGAGGTCACTCCAATTGCTTGGAGACAATGGAGATTAAGTATTATGTAGCCTCTGGAAGTTTAGTATACAACTTTCACCCACTTGCAAAATTAAACGTCATGACTATTGGCAAATTTTATAGTTTTTACTACTGCCACATTTTTGAGGCCATTATTTTGAATATTTTAGAAAAAAAGGGAGTAGAAAAGATGATGAAAAATGAAGTGCCATGAAATGAGAAACTGTGGCAGTGAAGATTATATCCAGTAAAAACTGATGGGAAGCATAACATTTCACCCATCACTGCCAGATTTTCCTTCCTCTTGCCATTACCTATGAGTCATATATCTATCCTGAATAGCTGCCTACTACTCACATCGTAAGGCCTGTGACATGTAGTAAAAATAGTGTTACTCTCTGTTACATATATGCTCCCACTCTGCTCTTTCTCCCCTCTCTTCTTTTTTAATTGGGCCCTCCAGCTTGCTGTAGCCACACTGTGTTTCTATCCCTTACCTCATTAGTTCTGCTGACCCGCTCATTTCTCCCCTGAGTACAAGACGATACACCCAAGCCAAGAATATATCCAAGAAACTGAAATGTCACTAAGTGTCTTGCAGAATAGCGGGTCTTTTGCTCTTTATTTACAGCCATTATCTTCTGCCTCATTGCATTGTTTCACAAGCGATACCTTGTGCGCAGACCTTTGTCGCTGCCTTCTCTGTCTCTTACCTCATCTGCCACTCATTTCTTGTCCGCCTCATTTCTTCGCCGTTCCTTGCCTCTTCCCTTTGCTCTCTTCTCTCTCTGACCCCGTTCCTCTCGTTCCTCCTCAGTGAGATCCCGGCGGTTTCTCTGTGCCCTCCTGACAGCACATGTGCTGCCGAGGCCCAGCTGACAGTCATCCAGTCTGAAGAGGATCTGTGTGACAGCTGCAGCAGCCTCGGCAGACCCTCCTCTACCTGCCAGCTTTACCACCAGGTACGAGTACAGACTTACTGTATGCTGTTTAGGAAGTAGATGACACCTTATAGGCACTCATTAAAATGCAGTCAGAATGCCTCGGGTTGGGTCAAAAATACATACAAGCTCCCACAAGGGGGGCGGTAGCAAAAATAATGATTGTGTCATCTTGTACCTCTTCAACTCTGCCAGTCCCATCAGTAGGTTCATCATTACAATTCATGATGCACATCCAAGCTTTGTTCGAACCTAAAGATCCTTTTTTCAAAATATAGTGGAGATCCCAAGGTGACCAAAGTTATCAAATATATCCTGCTGAATTACAGGGAAATGAGTATAAAATCCTCAGACATCTAGATAGTTTCTATTTGATGTAACAGTGCAGCCATAACACAGTGGAATTGGAGTATTGATTATATTCACTAAAATTCACTCAGTATAACCCTGATATTGCTTCAGTGAAGCGCAGCAACCAGCAGATACAGAATTTTTTTTAAAAAAAATTGAAACTACATTGAAGCTACATTATGTTAATCCAAATGCCTTAGCTTGAAAAATACAGAAACATACAGAAAAAAATACAAAAAATACAGAAAAAACAGAAGCACATCACTGAGCTAGAGTAGACGGCTTGTATATTCCACTTGACAAGGTCTAATATTAACTCATATTTTTTTTTCTACTTCTCCGTGCTCCTCTCCTTTAGGTCCCCCAGGGTCTCCGGGCTGTGGCCTATGATTCGCCGCAGCCCCGTAGATGTCACTGCTGCAGCCATCACAAGCCAATTAAATCCAGCACCTGCCACGACTGTCATTCAGCCCCAGCAGGTCCTCATGCCGACTGCTCCACTGGAGGTGTGGTGGTGAAAGTGGGACATAGCTGTGGTTCTACCCACCAGACATCCTGCCACGGCGCCGTGAGATGTCATTGGCTGCATGGGTCGCATGATGGTGGAGCGCATAAACCCACACAGCGGCATGTGGTGACTGTCAGGTGTGTATTTCTGCCTGCTTTTCTGCATGTGTGTCACAAACAACCTGATCTATGTAGAGGGTCCAAATTATTATGATTGACACATTTGTTTTTGTTTTGTTTTAGGGATGGAGGACTCTACTGGATCCCCAGAAAGTCAGTATTGATATTAACACACCAACATTTACAGTAAATAAATGATGTATTTTCCATGCATTTGAACTGGTTTTACTACACACCCGTTGAAAGCCAGTTTTCACTTTAACAGCCACCTCAGAAGTACATGGACATATTCTCTGTTGTGGACAATTAATGTTTACCCAGTGTCACTGACTTCTTTGGTGGTGTGTATTTGGCAGCTATTCCCAGGTGATTGTGGACTACCCGCTGGCTGTGCTGCTGGGCTGTGCTGTCGTCCTCCTGGGATGCTCCCTGGCCAGCCTGCTCATTGGCCCGCTGCCAGATTTCTCTGACCCACTCCTGGTGAGTCAGTTTGTAAGAAGCCCTCCCTCGGAGACACAGCACAACATGCTTGCTACACACACACTGACACACACACAGACAAAAATACACTGAGAATCAAATAGTAAAGCTATAATCATGGTGGTTTCCCCCCTGTGCAGCACATACATCTCTCCTGTCACCTTTCTTTCAAAGCAACAATACAAACCCTTCTCACCACCTCAGGCTTAGCATTAATTACTACTTTCCTGATGACTCACGAACGGAGTCATATCCTTTTATTTCAGCTTCGTCTCAGATCTAACGAACCACACTGAATTAGATCACACTTGCCATCATCTTAATTAAACAAACTGCATCACCTTTGTAATGCGTGAGTTCAAGATAAACCCTGTTGAAGAAATGACTCTCATAATGGCACAAGCTGATTTCCACGTCTTGCTGATGTTCCTGTAATAACAAAATCAATAACAAGACTTTCAAAGCCTACTGCCTTTTCTAATTTCAGCTATTTAGCAGCTCCCCCTCTTTGAGGGCTGGGAGATATATTGATATTACATCAATATTATGATACAAGAATAGATACCATCTTGGCTTTTGGATATCATAATATTGTGGTTTGGCGTAAGTGTTGGCTTTTCCTGGATTTGGCTGTGGGAGTATAGTCAGGGGGTGCAATTTTCTGAACTTATTAGACTGCTGTAGCTGTTTTATTATTTGCCTCTACCTGCTTGGTCATCATATCCACATTACTAATGATTATTTATGAAAGATCGCTTGTGTGTAAATATCTTATAAAAGCTCTAAAAGTCATCCCTACAATATTCTTATTAAGGCATTTGGTCAAAGTTATCATGATATTTGATTTTTTTGTCTGTATTTCCCATCCCTACTGTGTTTTAAGAATGAATGAGCCATGAATTTACAGAAAAACCTGTTCACTCAGTGGCTTGAACTGTCTCTGTTCACATACTATAATGTGTTTTTCATGCAAATTAATTCAGCAAGCTGTCTGCACTGTGTCATTAGCTTTGATGTTTGTGTGTATGCATCTCTGTGTGTGTGTGTGTGTGTGTGTGTGTGTGTGTGCCATTTTTTCAGGGTTTTGAACCACGGGGAACCTATATCGGAGTCCGCCAGTCCAGCTTGATCAAGCTGCAGGAGAACACGGGGCCTGGAAAAGCTCTGTCTCCTTTACCGCAGCAGCTCAGTGAAAGGTCAGTGGGGTTCAGCACCATGCAGGCCTCCTGCTCAGCGGGGCCGCACCACCAACTGCTGCCCACATGCCTTACAGGGGGATATGAGCTGTACACAAAGCTGCTATTGATGCAGCATCACTGGTTGCACTGTGTATGTGTATGTGCTTGGGTGTATGAGAGCCGCGTTAGAAAACTGACAAGACACAGTGCAGTTACTGGAGTTCATCTATTAAGAGTAATTTCAATGAAGACATTTTATGATAATACAAACACTATGCTAAAGCTAATTATATTTTTATTGCACTAATACTAAAGTAAACAAAGTGCTTTACAGGAAGGAATAATAAAAAAAAATTCAGAAAACCAAGTCTATGAAAGAGATTTTAATCTAAGTCACTGATGATATTGATGTTATATCTTGGAGATATCTGAAAAAAATACCTGTTTTTTATTCATGCATATACCTGTATGTGCATGTATATGTGTGTGTGTGTGTGTGTGTGTGTGTGTGTGTGTGTGATCAGTGGAGATGCCAGCAGCAGCCAGGACGCCCCGAGACTTCGCACCAGGCGGATGCTGGACAGAGACTCTTCTCCAGACAACTTCCTCTGTGATGCTCCAGGTGGGTTAGCTGACCTGATCAGTTCATCTTTAATCAATACAGTATTAAATCAAAGAATCAACAAATCTTTCAAACTGCTGCTGCATTAACAACACTAAAAGTAATAATGTCAGCAGCAGTAATGCCACTAATCATTGCAGCTGCGTTTGTATCTCACCTTTGTTTACAAGTTAAAAAGTAAGAGGACAACCTGTGGCTACTCAGCAGTGCAGACAATGAAATGCTAATATTATTATAATGTAAGTTAACATCAAAAATACCAGCGGCTTTACAGTCCACTCAACTGTTGCACAGCCTCCATGTGCTTCAACGCATTGAAGCCAAAAGCATAGCTTGCAAAGGCCTGCTCAGCAAAACATGACACACTGAAATCCCAGCAAACAAATGACTATCATATTGGCATTTAACAGCTGTTAAATCGAAGTTTGCAAGACATGTGTCTTTAGTTGCGACTTCAAAGAAAACAGAATTTGCAATTGCTTCTTGCATTTCCCTAGGCAGCTAGTTCCAGATTGTGTCTTTAATTTAGAGCTCCTTGTAGATCAGAGACTATGCCTCTGTTTTCCTTATCAAACATACAGAATGTCCTAAAAGGATTAGTTCTCATTCCCTAGACTTGAAGGTTGCATGTCTTTTTCAAGTGATATTTATATCCAACACAAGAGTATGAGAAAACAAGGAAAAACAATAAAGAAATATGTGGTTTGCCTACAAAATAGTTTGTTAGACAACAGCTGAATTGTGCTGAGCGTTTTAACCGTCTCAGCGTTTAAGGGCTGGTTGTCTTGTTTTGTTCCATCCATCTGTGTCTCTCTCCATGCAGGCGAGCGCTTTGCCCAGCTGGTGTTTCGTTCAGGGAACTCAGCCAGTCTCTGGAGCCTGAAGGCCATCTTCTCCATGTGTGAGATGGAGCAAGCCAGGGTGCGTGCTGTTCCTTCCATCCCTCCATCTCACCTTTGTCCTCTGCCGTCTGCCTGTGTTTCTCCTTCCTTCCTTAATCATCATCCTCCATCTCACCTTGCGTCTTTCTCAGCTCACCCTATCCTCTATACCCTCTGCACCGCTATTAAATTCTCTGGAGGACTGAGAAACGCCACTTTAACCACATTACTTCATCTAAAGTGAATTCCTATTTTGTAAATTCTTTTCAACACTGGGCATGCATTCAAAAAACCTTTCCCTTGTCTGATCCAGATTCGCTCCCAGGCCCCGTTCCAGGAGCTGTGCCAGCAGCATGCGAGGGTGGAGGCTGAAGAAAGGGCATCCCGGGGCGGATGCTGTCCTAGCTGGTCTCTGGGGAACTACTTGGCTGTCCTCACCAATGCCTCTTGCTGCCTTAGCCTCACCTCACAACAGGTAGCTTTCTTTTGAGTACACTCTCCATTTTGAAAATTGCCATACAAAATGGATTGCAATTACAAGTAAACCTCTTTAGATGAATAGATCCCTGACATATGCTGTCAAAGGAAAAATCCACCCTAAAATGCTTGAACTTCATTTCTTAAACATATAGGTGGTAATGTCACACTGAAATCTCAAATGCAGCAATAATAAAGTGTGATAGAAGAAAAAAATATCTAAAATATCATTGGAAAATGTCAGGTTTTGTGTCAGTACCTCAGAATCACAGAGCAAAGGCTTCTTTCTCCAAACACGCCATGTTACACCGACATGCAGCAACCGTGCATGGAGAAACCTGTCATAGAACAGATACCATTTTCTCCACCATCAGGAGTCTTGGCAGACCATAATGCAGTGGAGGCACAGAACATGTTCTCACTTTTTTCTTTTTTTTTTTTTTTTTTGACTTGAAAGACTCGCTTTCTTGCTGTTACTATTACTTATCACCATCACTCTCTCCACCTACACTAAAACTCAGAGCTGAATGGAGTAAGTCCTGGCAAGTTGTCTGGGGGTTGGTGAAACGCTTTCTGTAAGATGTAGGAAATCACTAACTGAAGTAGGTGTAGATGAGGAAGGCTGGAGGAGAGTAACCTCTCGCTGCCAGCTGATCTTGCAGGATAACTTTTGTTTGACTTGTAAAACCATCAGAGCAGCTCCAACCAAATGGCCTGGACCAATCAGTGTCCTTTGAGAAAATAACTGCACGGTATAAATGATGATGATGGTGACAAATGAGAGTGCGCTGAATTTGAAAACAAAAACAACAAGCCAAAAATTTAGATTTTCCTTACAAAAACAGAAACGTGCACCAATTTGTGTTTTTGTTTTTTTAGTTTTGGCACATACATACTATGTCATATGGTTCATTTGTTTGATTGGACAAGTTTGCTAATGATAAGCAGATGGTCAATGCATTCACTAGCAATGTATTTTTGTAAATGCTTGTTGCTGATGGCTCAGGGCCCAGACTTTGGCTGTAGGAGGCTGGAGAGAAAATGGATACAACAAAACTTTAAATTACAACACTTTAAAATACAAAGTAACTCCTGGAATGCTTTGAACATTGTGAATCTGATAACAGTATAACTGATAATGTTAAACAGTATCTACCAACATTTCATGTCATTCAATTTTCTGTTGTTTCACACCAGGTTTCTGAGTCTCTGAGCCTCCTCCGCTACTGTGCTCCATACTACCATGAGGGACATCTAGTGGAGGCCTGTGTGGAGAGACCCAAATATGGTGGCTGTTCCCTGGTACCGTCCCGTTGCAAACAATCCCGTGTGGTGTTCCAGATCCTACACTTCTTGGTTGATAAAGACTTCCTCGGCCCGCAGACTGTTGAATACCAAGTCCCTTCACTGAAGTACAGCCTTCTGTTCTTGCCCGTGGACAAAGGGGATCACATGATGGACATATACATGGACAGTCTTGAAGGCAGGGATCTGACGTATAACAATACAACTATCACCGGCATGGACCTCGGCATCAAGCAGACTTTATTTAAGTATTACCTGGCAAGAGATTCAGTGTACCCTGTTCTAGCCACTGTGTCCCTTCTTTTCACCATGGCTTTGTATCTCCAGTCTCTCCTCATAGCAGCATTGTCTGTGATAGCAATCACAGGCTCCCTCCTCACGTCCTATTTCCTCTACAAAGTAGCATTTCGCCTGACTTTCTTCCCCCTGCTCAACCTCTCGGCGGCTCTTATTCTCCTGGGCAGCTGCTCCAATCAGGTGTTCACCTTTGTTGATTTCTGGAATCTCCAGCTGTCCCAGAATCCCTCAGCCTCCCTGGAGAAGAGAGTGAACCGAGTCATGCAGGAAGTTGGGTATTTGATTTTAGCATCGGGTTTGACCTCCAGCGCCGCATTTTTCTCTGGCTACCTGAGCAGCATCACAGCAATCAGGTGTTTTTCAATTTACCTGGGCACGGCGTCTTTCATCAGCTCACTCTTGGCGTTGGTGTGGCTGCCATGCTCATTCATTCTACGTGAGCGCTACACAGAGGCGTCCTCTGCCTCTGTAGCAGCCCAGGGATGGAAGCCCTGCTGCTCCAAAAACCCTGGTGGTTTCTGGGATACAAGCTCACGCAAACGATGCCTTTTCACTATTGGGCAAAAGTTTAGAGGACTGAAACGAGGCCTAACTGACACCTCCAATTTATTATTCCTGAAAATCCTGCCGTGTGGGGTGGTCAAGTTTAGATACATCTGGGTGTGCTGGTTTGCAGTGCTTGCTGCTGGAGGCACGTACATCTCTTGCATTGACCCCGGCATGAAACTACCAACCTTAGACAGCAAGGCGACACAGCTATTCCGCTCCAGCCACCCGTTTGAGAGGTACGACGCTGAGTACCGTCACATGTTTATGTTTGAGAGACAGAGGGATGGGGAGGATAAGCCTGTCACATTAATGCTCGTTTGGGGGATCAAACCCGTAGACAACGGGGATCACTTTAACCCAAGAAGCAATGGCTCGTTGGTTCTTGACCCAGACTTCAACATGAGCCACCCAGATGCTCAGGTTTGGTTGAGGGATTTATGCAGAAGGGTTCAGAACCAAAGCTTTTATAACCCTCCGTCATCTGAGGATAAAGATATGATAACGGATAACATCTGCCTCGTGGAGCAGCTAATACACTGGGTGTCTGTCAGACGTTGCTCAGAAAGAGAAGATGGGCTACATTTTTGCTGCAATGATATCCCTTTCCCTTACCCCCCCAATGTGTTTGAGCGCTGCCTCAGTATGATGCTGGTGGAGAGGTATGCCGAGGGCCATCTGGCACACAGAAGAGGCCTATACTTCCAGCCAGATGGCAGAGTAGCTGCCCTTGTGTTAGCATTCAAAACTACATACCTCTATAGCTTCAACTTTAGCAGAACCAGCCTTTTCTACAGAGAAATCTTGACATGGTTTAACAGAGAGATGTCAGAAGCACCACAAGGGCTAGAGAAAGGCTGGTTCATCAGTCAGTTGTCTCTTTTTGACCTGCAACAGTCTTTAAGCTCAGAGACTCTAGTAGTAGCTGGCTTCTCGGTAGCTCTCACATTTGTTTCACTGCTCTTAACCACCTGGAATATTCCTCTGAGCATATATGGGACTGTGGCAGTAGGGGGCAGCGTGTTTGTCACTGTTGGCCTCCTGGTTCTCCTGGAGTGGCAGCTGAGTGGCATCGAGGCTCTGTTTATATCAGCGGCAGCAGGGCTGTCTGTTGACTTCATCGCTAACTATTGCATATCCTACAGCTCAGCTCCTCATTCAGATAGAATAGGGAGAGTAGCACACTCCACAAAAAGGATGGGATGTCCTGTAGCAATAGGTTCTGGTGCATTTTTCTGCATGGGGATCATTATGTTGCCTGCCACGGCCTTGCTGATCAGAAAGTTTGGGATTTTCCTCTTTCTGGTTAAATGTGTAGCATGTGGATTTGCAACCTTCTTTTTCCAGTCCCTGTGCTGCTTCTTCGGACCTAAGAAAAACTGTGGAAAGATAGTGTTGCCATGTTTGTCAGACCAGATAACTGACGGCATGCTGTCCTCTTGCTCAGCAGCAGAACCTGGTTCCTCATCAGCCTCGGCTGCCAACGGGGCGTTTGGCAGATCTAGAGTCAGGAGGAGTTATGACAAAGATGCAGCTGGGTATCTATATCCCAACCACCAGCAGCGGCAGCACAGACAGAAACAGATTGGAGCAGGAGGAGTGGGTAGAGGCCGTGGGCCGGAGCAGTATGAGCTGCAGCCATTAGCCTACAGGCTGAGTGACAGCTTCGAGAACAGCACCTGCACCAGCAAGCTTTCCAACCAGCCCTCTGTGCTCTCTGACGAGATCGAATACTGTGGGAGAGATGCGGAGAGGAACAGCATAGAGGGAGACAGTGAAGAGATCTGCAGTCGTTCACATAAAGTCTGTCACTCACCCCCAGCTCTTCAGACGTCCTCTCCATACAAAGAAAACACCCTCCGGCCGATAGCGCCCCAAGACGACCTGGCCAAGGACAGGCTGCTGTGTAAGGCTTGCAGAGGACAATCCGGTGGGGTGAAGCTCTGGAGAAGTGCATCATTCTCTTCATCTTCCAGCATAGAAGAGACCATAATTAGCCAGACCCTGGAGACCATCGACCAGTCGTCGCTCTGTAAGGAGGGGCATATCACCGAGGAGGCACTCCAGCACCACCATCATTCCAACAAGTGGCTCCTCTCCTCCCAGTCCCAGAGCTCCTGCGAGGGTCTGGAGGACTCCAATGAAACTTGCCTGAGCGACATAGAGCCAGGGCCTTCCAACATGCAGCAAAACGAAGGAGAAGGGGACATTCAGTTACAACCAGGACACCTTAACGGGAAAAGGGATACCCTGCGTCTCTCGCTAAAGGAAACTGTTTATGAGGCTTCCTTATCGGGGTGTGGCAAGGGCCGTACCAGCCAGAGTGAGGAAGTGGTCATTTTACCAAACAGTAAACCAGACTTGCCAGATGTTTGGATAAAAAGAGACGGACAGCGGGAAGATACATGCTGAGCTAAGTTGGGGAAATTGTGTCAACACTGTGCATTGACTGACGTGAAGTTCTTACATGGAGATATGGTGATTACAAAAGGAATATAAATACTGTTCCACTTGTGTAACAACATTGATGCTCAAGGGAAATACAAGCCAGTCGAAAATGTAACATGTCATGTGACAGCATGTTTGTCCAATGTTGTTACTGGGGTTATTCTACTTTTTATTACAAACAAGTAAGATCAGAGCATGAATGTTAATTTCTTTAGCGAAAGGTCAAATCAGAGCATGATTCATTCAACCCGGCATTTACAGGAGGAGGAGGAGGATAAAGAAATAAGAAGCACTCTTTTTATCCAGAATTTTGCACCACCATCACACTCAAAGATGCTAAGGGTACATCGTCAACACAGAAATCATCAAAGGGAAATTAAGCACTGCACAAGCTGCCTACTGTTGCAGAATGTTACTCTGTGCCTGGAGTTCCTCTTAACGTACATCTGCAGCTGCACACTCAGCACAAACTGGGTCAATAAATGCCAGTGCGCAACCACTGGCGTTTTATTCATGCTGGATCTGACCTTAATGAGCCATATGAAGTGTATACATTCATGAACTTTACTGCAAATGGAAAAGACAGATCTGAGATATACAGGGACAGAGCTGCATTGTGTGTGCCTACGTAATACATGCTCTTAGTGAGAACTGATGCTCACCATATCTACAGCAGCAAACGTTGTCACTATAGTCATGGTGCATCGATTGGTTTTGTGCTTTGTGACCATAATGTGTGTAATGTCCTCTGTGGCCATAAGGACCTACACCTAGCAGTGTGTTGTTCGTACTGTCATGGCTTGTATGCATTTAGGAGCTGTTTCATTGTCAAGTTAAAAAAAAAAAAAAAAAAAAAAAAAAAAAAAAAAAAAAAATCATAGTTTATTCCAGCGTCTTTGCCAAGAAATTTGATGTTTACTTGATTCTAAAAGACAGATTTATAATAGAGATGAATTGTAATAAATAAATATTATTATAGTATGTGGGTCAGTATGTGGCAGAGTTCAGGCTCAGCAAGTATGTACTTTTTCCAGGCGGAAAGATATATGGTGTTTGGCTTACCTTTGGGTAAGGAAGTGATAGTTCTGACCTGTGTGAGATTTCCAAAGCAGTGGTGTGCCATCACATGCATGCGGCTGCTTCAACACTTAATCATTTGTATATAAACCACATTGCAGCACTGTAAAGAGAAATTATGAAAGGCAAATATCCGACAAACACAAAGCCTTTTGCCACACCGCACCTCCCAGCTGAGATGTCACATCAGCTGATTCTATGTATGTCGCAATACCATTCAAATGATGGTATATTCAACATGTACAGCATGTGCCAAAACCTTTGCAACGAGTTGTTTCATTAGCTGAAACAATTTTAACTGTGTGTGTGTGTGTGTGTGTGTGTGTGGGTGTGGGTGTTCGGTGCAAAGGACACATCGTTTAGAACAGTAAAATTATGTAAGTTTCAAGAGATGTGTTTATAGTCTTAAATGTGATGTAACATGAAACACAAAGGTGTTTGCTGATCCAGTGAAGGTGGTTCAACACTATGACCTTGACAAGAATAGATTCATGTCAAACGTGCCTCTGAGCAAGGTTATTTCCAAGCTGTCTTGTTGTAAGAAGTGTTTCCTTTTGGCAGTTGACTGTATTATCACAATTCTTAGATAAGCCTTCACTTAAAAACATTCATTAAAATATCCTGCCTTAGAAGAGATGAGTGAAACGAATTCATCAAAGGCTTTGTATGAACAGAAAAAAAATGAAAAGGTCACCACCACTATTATCTACTTGGAAATGTTAATTTTTGAAAACGTGGAAAGTAATAAATCAAATTGTTTATTTTTCCTTGAGACTGGGTTTTATTTCACTTAAAATGATGGCTGCAGAACTGACAAATTACAGGCCTGGATGATCCAACTTTAAAATAAATCCATATTCCTGTTATTCAGAGTCTGAAAGGTAAAATGAGAATGAATCAAACTGCATGTTCATTCATGTTTAAGGCAAAACCGACATAAAGGGGAAAAATATTTATACATGTTAGCCTACATTCTGGTGAAAACAAATTAAATATCATCTATTAAACTGGGCCACTTGTTACCATCTCCAAATAAATTCACAACAAGAAACGTATCACAGCAAAGTTGCCTAAAAGTAAAAACTTCTCTCAGGATGTCAAATAAGTCAAATAATGTCCTATATGTGACTCAGTATTCAACATCACTTTAGCCACAGACTGATCCTCTGATAAATATGCACAGCAGCTGTGGCCTGAATGCCTTGTTCATCAAAAGTGTTCATTAGGATCCTAATCAACTTCAGTCCAGTCGTCTTTGGCCCAATCCGGCAGCTCTGTGCAATATTCAAAATCTGGTCCTTTGTAGCGTAAAGCATGGAGATACATTATGAGCTCCCTCTCGGTGGGGTCTGGTCGTACGAGTTTACACTCGCTACACAGGTGGTCTCTGGTCCCCGGAGGGACCTGCTGAGACGAGTCTGTTGCCTCTGTTTGATTCCCATTTGACTTAAGTGAGTTATTATTGCTGTTTAGGTCTTTAGTGGTGTTGATCGCTGTGCAGCTGGTGCCTTGACTCACCTCAGTCAGTGTATCGCTGCTTGAGCTCACGTTACAATCTTTTTGCTCCTTGGTAACCACGTCTGTGTGTCCATCGCACCCTCTCTGTGTCTGACAACTTTCCCCACTCCTTTCAGGTTCAGAGCTGCCATCTAAACTATCAATCTTTGCCTCTTTCCCAGAAGCCCCAGCCTCGGTGTTCCCTTCCTCTTGCACAAGCCCAATCCCATCATCTGGTATATCCAGCAGGTGTAGACTCTCCTTGGAGCGATGCTCCTCTACCAGAGCCTGCAGCAGCTCCTCATCACTTTTCCCAACCAGTCCTCCCTTGCCCCTCTGAGGGCCCCAGGCTGCAGACCCGTAGACTGGGTCATGGAGGATGGGGAAGCCCAGGTACTGCAGGTGGACGCGGATTTGGTGTGTGCGGCCGGTGAGCGGTAAGCAGCGGACCACGCTGGTGGTGCCATTGAAGCTAAGCCTCTGGAAGACGGTCCGGCACTCCTTTCCCTTGGGGTCAACCCGACAGAGGCCGATCTTAAAGGAGACGACCAGGATGGGCTCCTCGCAGATCAGCTCACCCTCTGGGAACTCCCCGTCCACTCGGCACACGTACTCCTTTTCAAGCTGATAAAAATGACAAACATCAACAATGAACAGCGCTTCACTGAGGAAGACAAGACTACAGAGTAAACAAACTTAGATGCATTATGCAAAAAGTCAAAAGAAGTTAAAGCTGTACGAGGCAGCTTTGCGTATTGGTGGTCCCAAAATGACAAAAAAAATGACAATTTTTAAAAAATTATTTTAATACCCAGAAATCACACACCATGATGTCAATAAACTGAACAAAGCATGCTCATATTCATCAGATGAGTGGGTGAGTGATGTTTTCTGCCAAATGACACCAAAACAATGAAAGATCTAACATGTGTGAGTCCAACTTTCTCTGGACAGAGTGTTTGCTTGCTGCCATTTAGGATGTGGTTTGTACTTTGCTATGAAGTTTCATTCTAGCACCTCCTGTGGGCATCCCCAGCCTGCCACGAAAATTTTAATTTGGGCAATGAGGACAAATCCATGGGGTCACAATTTGGAGGGATGACAAGATGATAAGTTGTTTTTTCATAGAAAGCTTGCCAAATGTACTGAACTTACCTGTCTGTCTCTCACCAGCTGGTCCAGTTTCTTGGACATCTCCAGCGTCCTGGCGAACAGCAGCACCCCGGAGGTGAGTCTGTCCAGCCTGTGGACCGTATGAAGCTCGGAGATGCCCCGCTCCTTCCCCAGGATGAAGATCACCGTGTTGTGGCGGAAGCGGCCACAGGGATGGACCGGGATGGAGGCTGGCTTGTTGACCACCAGCACCTCCCCATCGTCCACCAGAACCTGCAGGGGCCGTCCCACCACAGGAGGCTCGTGGCGGTGCACCGTGTTCCTCATATGGTCATTATTCTGCAGACAGAAAGATGAAGAGTTTTAACACAGTTTTACTGAAGGATAGTGATTTTTTTTTAATCCTCTGACTAAACTGTACCAAAAATGTATTTAAATATATTCAAGAACTGCACTTGAGTGTGATACTGAAGTAGTTTCTATTTTTTTAAAACTTGTAACACACTACATTTCAGTGGGAAACACTACTTTTTACTCAACTACATTTATGACAAGTGTAATTACAAGTTACTTTTCAAAATAAGCTCACAAAATGATGCACTGTTAGACCCACATTAAAATACATCTTACAGGCCAGTGTGTTGATAACCTGACAGTCAATGGATGAGCTACTTTTATTTTTCATTCTTAAGTGGTCTACATTTTCCTGTTAACACCTCTGTACTTCTACTTCAGTGAAATTCTGACTTCACAACTTCAGTGGAGTGTTTTACCCATTTTGATCCATACATATACTCAAATTCTTATTTCTGTATTTACTCTTGTAATATTTTGCAGGATTAAGGCACAAGTTAGACATAATGCACACACACATACATATGTCTTTTATATATATATATATATATATATATATATATATATATATATATATATATATATATATATATATATATATTTCTAACAATTTAATTCTGCTTTAGAGAATTTGAGCAACTGCAACTGACTCAATTTGCCGTCGAGGATCAATAAAGTATATTAGATTCTGATTGATGCTGCAAGTTTTTCTTCGACAGTAAAAGGATCTGGGTGTTTCACACTGAGCCAGGCGTCTGGAGGTGGTGACACTGACCCTGAGCACGACCGACAGATCCTCCACCGGCGTCTCGTTCAGCCGGATGCGGCCCTCTCTGGCAGCGCTCTGGTAGTACTCTATGGACTCGGCTCTGAACTCGCTCTTGAACACCTCCAGGAGGCTCTTCCCGATCCACCGGCCCTTGCAGTAGGTTTTAAAGTCAAAGTAGTACGGGTGCACTTTGCGGAGGCCGCCCTCGAAGTAGTAGGACGTCTCGTCGAAGTGCTCCTGGCTGAAGCTGACCCCCGGGTTCCTCTTCTGGGGAGGGGGGATGTACCTCTCGCCCGGGCGGAGTTTCTTCCCCCCGGCTCCTCTTCGTCTCTTCCCTCGGCCGCTTCTCTCGGGCTCCTCCGTCTCGTCGCTCTTGCGCTTGGCCGTCCCTGTCGCCTCCTGTGCCGCCGCCGCAGAGCCGCTGCTGCCCGCCGCCTCCTCTTCCATCGCCGCCGCGCCGCCCTGCAGGAGCCGCGGACCAGACAGGTGACACCGGGTGCGACCACCGACCACCGGCTGCTGGTTTTGTGTTACTTCACAGGTGACACGCCGCTCACTGCTGGACTGTGGCGGCGGAGGACAGGCAGGGCTGCGGGCACTGCGGCGGAGAGACCAGCTGCTTTCAGAGTTACCTTTGACCCACTTACAGAGCAAGGTGTGCGTTTTGTCCAGTGTGGTCTTTAAAATCCCTGTTTGACCCGAAAATAGTAAAGTATAGATCCTAAAACCCCTCACTGACACACTCACGTGCATCGCTCTCCGTATCAACTGGAGGTCCTTCTCGACGTGGCGCCCAGTGATGACGTGTGCCGTAGTTCCGCCACTTTTAGAGCAGAGATTTTTCTTTTTCTCATCTCTTTTATTGAATTAAATTCATGTCAAATACATGAAGTATAAAGATTACACACGTTTTCATTAGGAAAGTTGCTGTTAATGTAATTCCCTATAAAAAATAAATGACAAAGAATTACAGTGAACAACAAATAAAATGTAGGGAATAAAAAAAACTGGAGTAAATCTGAAATGTCTAATCAGTAAAAATATGCTTTAAAATCAGAAAGTTTAAAAATGGAAAAGGAGTTTTTTTTTTTTTTTTTTTATACCAGAGGATATAAAATTTAGCCAAAAATAATAATGTAATTAATTCTAAGATTAATCTGACCAGATTCTTGCTTGAATTTTTACGATAATAATAATAATAATAATAATAATAATTTTATAGAAAATATTGTCATCACAAAAACAAAATTATTTTTTTCTTTACTGGAATATTTTTGTTTTTCTCCTGTCTTTCTTTCTTTGTTCATTTTTAACTGTCCCTGGTAGATTCTAAATATATATTATAATTATATTATAATTTAAAAAATGCTCACCCAAAAAACACACAAACATTTCTTAGGTTTTATTAGTAAATCTGATTAGTGTACAGGCAATTTACACTGTATGGTTACAAAACTTTTAATTCTCAGATCAATTTGCGATACTTGTCCTCCTGCTCTACTGGGTGTGACTGGGGACACACACACTCACTATACAAAGCAAAACAAGCAGCAAGTCTTACACGACACAAAACAGAAATTAGTTTTGTTGATTTAGTCGTTTGAATTAGTAGTTGAGTTGATTTGAGGAACTTTTATTAAAATCCCCTGGCTTGCACACAGGGTTGGTTTACCTGCATTCAGAATCAAATCATTCCTATGAGATTACACACACAGTTCTAATTTCACATTCAGAGTTTTCCACAAACACCCGAAAGCAAGAATACAAGCCGTTGAATGTGATGTTGTCACTGCTCAGCTGAAAAAACCTCCCAGTGCAAAATGCTGTGACTCACTGCAGTGACCCTGAACACATCATCCACTGTCCCGCTCTCTCTGCTTCTCACTCGCTGCATTCTGGGTAAATAGGCATGAGGAGGCAGTCCAGTGTTAGGCTGCTGGTCAGTCGCTTGCTCTCTCAGCGCTACAGGAGGACGAGCCGCTCAGGCAAAGAGGGCAAGACTCTCCTTGCACGTTGCTAGGTGACAGGCCAGCAGAGCAGGTGGCCATGAGACTGGAGCTTTGTGAAAAAACACGAAGGAGCGTTACGAGACCCCGGAGCTGCAGCACCAGCGCCACCTCCTGCAGGGGCAACCACACTGCAGTCAGAGCTCTTCTCTGGGGAGAGAGAGGGACACAGTGGGGCGATCATCAGGGAAAAGCTACAGGACAAACGTGGACGCCCCTCATGACTGCAATGCAGCTGACAGAGGCTGCCTGCACATCTGAGCTAAAGACCACAACAAGATCCTGATCGAGGAATAGTGCGCAAAAACACAGATTTACAACATCAAATAAAAACTAGAGTGTGTTTTCTTTCAAATGAACTACATAAGCTGGATGTCTGTGAGTGATACCCGGGCCACTGGTGCCTCTTGTCAGTCAGGGGAACATACACCACTCCCATCAACGCCTTCTTGAGAAAGGTGCCGTCACTTTGCCTGTCGTACTGCTCGAGGACCTGGCTGCCGCCGTCCGGACCCACCGGCAGCACCAGCCGCCCGCCCGGCTTCAGCTGCTCCAGGAGCTTCCACGGTACCGCCGGGCAAGGAGAGAAAAGACTGCATGAGTTAAACGTGAAGGCAAAATTCGGCTCATTCTGCCAGGCATGAGAGACACTTCACGCCTCTTTATGTGGGCGCCATCAGATTTCATGTTAGGAGCATCTGAGAAAACCATTTCTTACAAACTATTTTTCATCTGTTTTGTATGAGGGAAAGCATCCCATGATTACACGTGCTATTCTCTTTATATGAAAGTACAAAACGTGCATGTCCTCCTTACAGCCTTGGGAATTGTAGCCGCGGCTGCACCAACATGAATGGCATCGTACGGTGCTCCATCGGGGTAGCCAAGCCTTCCATCCCCCACTGTAGAAAGAAGTAGGCATGACTTTTAAATCATTGTGCTTGATATTATCACTAATACTGTATTATTATGAAAACCAGAGCAGTCGTCCATCCATATTCAGTCTGGCGTCACCTGACTCACCTACAAGTTTGATGCGTCCAGATGAGAGCAGCTCCGGGTCATCAGACTGCACATTCTTCACTGACCTTTGAACCAATTCATCAATATGTTCAATGCCAACCACTTTACCACTGGGCCCGACCTGCGCACGAGAAAGAAATGCAGCACTTGATCAACTATTTGTGCGCCAGCTTTGTCAGATGCCATGTAATGTGAGGAAATATCGCGTCATTGACGTGTTTATTATAAAAAGCACCAAAGGACGACAGAACATACCATCCTTGCAAAGCAGGCAGTAAGGTAGCCACTCCCTGAGCCCACATCAAGGGCCGACGCCCCTTCAATCAGCTTGTCACTCAGCACCTCGAGAGCATGAGCGTGCTGTCGAGACAGAACATCAAGTGTACAGAATGTGCTCATACGGCAAGTAAATAGTCCTCACAATATCTGTATCTGTGTCCAGTCCAGTCTGTGAGATGTTACTCACCATGTGTGGCGCGCTGATCGTAGCTCTGTAGCCTGTGATGAGAGGTAAACAAGGCACATCTGTCACTTCTACTGTGCTAACTGAACAGCTGAACAAAAACAAAAAAAAAAACTAGCATTACTCTACATTAGTGTTGCTGCATTCGTATATTGGCAAGCATACATGTGTGGGACTGACATGGTTACCTATGGACTGAGGAGAGTCTGCGTAGGGGTAATCTCTAGAGTAAAGCCCTCTGTCTGTAGCCAGCATGGCCTCAAACACTCTGTCGCTGCGGATCACCCCATGATCTGAAGTCAAAAAGAGGGATCACTAAGACTAACTGAGGTGGCTTAAATGGAAATAGTGCAGGTTAAAATCTGCATAGACAAACACTGAATTCATTGCATCTGAATGCATGACCGAATGCGTACTTTCTGAAGGAAAACAAATGAGAATGACGGTGTAGCCTAGACTCTGAGTTGATGAAACCTGTTGTGCAAAATGGGATTGGTAGTTAAAGTCCCTGACAGCAGGTTACTGTACCCCTGAGCCGGCTGATGAGCTCTGGATGTGTTTTGCCGCTGGACATCCACGCCATGGTCCGGGACAGCAGCACACCCATAGGGACTGCCACGACTGCCAGCCGGAACACCGCTCGCATCTCCTACCGAGGATCCTCCTGCAAAGACGGGACGGTCAGCAGCACCGTGTGACCGAGGACAGTGTGAGCTAAGCTAGCTAACGTTAACATCACACACACTCACGCACTCACACACACACAGGCGGGACGAGCTGGCACTGTTGTTAATAGTTAATAAAACAGATAATGTTGTCACGAAACAAACACAACGTCAGGTCAGCACAGCTTGTTTACCTTGGTATTGAACCACCACTGAGCTCCCAGCAGGGACGGGGCAAACTTGCTCTTCTTCTTCTTCTCATGAATTTCCGGCAGGTCAGATGCCCCGAGGCTCATTGCTGCCCCCCGCAGGTCGGGATCAGGTTGCAGTTCGTGGTGTGAGCGACGTGTTTAATATCCGTGCGTATGAGGGACAATCTTTATCATGCTCCATGTGCGGGAAACTTTGATTAGATATTAAAAACTGTCTATAATTTAAAACTGACGGCGTCCCGCAGTTTTATATTTCACATATATTTTTTTTATTCAGATAATCTTGGTGCTTCAGTTTCAGATTTGATTAATTTAATTATTCTTATGGGTAAATATCATATTCAGTGTTGTGAGTGGGAAATAGCAATCTTCCTTTGATTGGATTATTAATGATTATATTTTTTATCACTCACTCACTCACTCAAAAAAAAAAAAAAAATAATAATAATAATAAAAAAAAAAATCGCATGAAAGTTATGTAGGGATAAATCCCGATTTTTGTTGCTTTGATTTATGCTTCTGTGCCTTTGCTCCTTGTGTTTTTTTGTTTCTCCGCCTTTAGAGTGCAAAACCTCCATACTTCAATTTGTTTCCTCATTTTTTCTTTAGTTTAGTAACTTGGAGTTTGATGCATGGTTTGTATGTGTCCTTTGTGAGTGTTTGTATGTTCATAATTATGTTCAGTAAAAAAGGACAAACTAAGTGGAGGAATCGCAAGCCTTCCTTAACTTGGTTTATAAATGAATTCAGTGTCATTCAGCGACTTCAATTCAATGAATTCAAATAATTTTTCTTACTATTTAAAAACCTAGTCTTGTGGGAAAAAAAGCAAGAAAGATTTGTGGAGATATATTCCGTTTCTTGTTATTTTAATTCATGCGTCTTATGTGAGGTCTTCGCTCCTGTGTATCCTGTGTGTGGTCACTTATACATTTCTGTACATATTTTGTGCCTCATTTATTTATTATTATTATTATTATTTTTCTTTATTTTATTAACGTTGATATTGTGATGCATTGTTTGCATATGTCCTGTATGAATTTGTATGTTCATCAACGTGTGTTGAATTAAAAAAAAAAAAAAAAAAAAAGGTCCTGGTCCTCTCACAGTATCTGGCCAGTAACATGTGGGCTTTAACAAATAGAAATGCAGCCGTCCAATAATATCGCAGAGAAGTTTGACGGACAGTTACTTTAGCCAATCACATGACTCAAAATAAGGAAGTCGGCTATCTGTGGTTTGGCAGGGAATATGGAGACTCACAGCTAGTGAGGGGAGTTTTGGGTCTTTCATAACTTGATACGTCAACAAAACAACATTCTCACCTTTTCATTAAGGTAAGATGTCAGATAAAACTGTTGCACATGACTTTAGTGACGATTTGGTTTGAAGTTAAACGTTTGTGGGTTAGCCACAGTGTTAGCTAAGGTAACTGGCAAAGCTAGCTTGATTTAACGTTAACCTGAGTTGGACTGCTTTCGGTCTAAAGTAATTTCCACTGTCTAGCACTGACTTTCACTCTATTTACTTTGCTGTGTTTTATCCGGTGAAGTCGTGAAGCTGTCCTAGTTTTTCACGTTGTTCAAAGCAGACGAGCGCAGTGTAATTGACGCTGTTGTCTCTGTTAACCCGGTGAATGATTGCAGCAACATGATTGACGAGTTTGAGCATCAGGAGGTCCGGACCAGTGGGGAGCTGTGGACTGAGATCTGCTCCGGTTTGCCACAAGTGCAAGAGGAGGCAGCTCAAGAAAACAAGCCTCAGTTCACAGACTCCTTCCAGCCAGCGGCACAAGTCGGAGTGCAGAGCAATGGACAGTCCAACGGGACGTCTGCAGGCTCCTCCAGCGCCAAGTGGGAGCCCATGGAGGACTCTGAGATCTATATAGCCAGTTTAGGTAATGATCTGCCCCCCTGACATCTGTCTACACCCCACTGCGCCTATATCTTTCTGTCCATCCATTCACCTGATCATTATCTCTTTACTACATTTCTCAGAGAACCGTCTGAAGAAGCTGAAGGGCCAGTCCGGTGATGTGACCTCCAGGGAGATGCTGCGCTCCTTGTCTCAAGCCAAGAAGGAATGCTGGGACCGATTCTTGCACGATGTCCAGACCTCGGAGCTTTTCCAAGGCAGCGATATGGACGAGAGGTGGGATGCGTTTGGCTCTTATGTCAGACACTAAAGGCGAGAGGGAAAGGTTTAAATCCTGGCTGATGAATGGTCTGGTAAACTTGCAAGTCCTGCCTGGTAAAGACGTCATGCCTCTATCTCTTCCATCTACTACCTACTCTGCCAACCACTACACAATTAAAAGACTACATCCTGCCAACCCACTTTATATTTTTTATGTAGCAGATGTGGAGCAAAGTAGCTTGTTTTCTTTTGTAGAGTAGAGAATGATTTTACATTGTGCATTGCAAGTTTACCAGGAGTCGGTATGTTCACGCTTTCAAATATTTGTTCACTCAAAAACAGGAAATTTTGATTGAATGTTGATGTTAAATGCAGGGCTAAATTTTTAATTAGTTTCCGAGAGACCTCTCCTCATCTTCACACCCTTGGCTTCTTGTTTATTTACTTTACTTTTCAGTGCCCTTGAACATTTCAAGAGGTGGCTAATCCCTGAGAAGGTGGCCATCAGTGCGGAGGAGCTGGAATACCTCCTGAGGCCGTCTCAGAATAAGGAAGCAGCTGACAGCACCGCCGTCCCCGAGCCAACACTAAATGGAAAGGAAACAGAGGCAGAGACACAGCAGAGCGAAGAGGATGACACTCACAGTCCGGAGAAATGAGGTTAATTATAGTAACAAATAACAAGGAACTTATTTGGAGTGTTACAAAATGCTCATTTCGAGCCACGTTATGTAATATCAGTTGTTTGGCCAAAGCTTTTGTCTGCAGTGGCGAAAGATGCAATTACAGCCTGTCATCATCCCTCGTATCCCCGAGCAACTGAGTGTTAACTCCTTTCTCAGTCAGTCGCATCTGTTCAGTGCTGACTTTTCTCTTTCTTTCTTTCTCTCTGTCTTTCTTTCTGTCGTTAACAGTGTCACTGTGTACATTTTCAGCATAATACAGAATTTACAACTTGACATGTTTGCTCTGTAATATCAAAATTAGTGCCTGTGCTGTCTAGTAGCTCCTGCGCTGTGTGTAACGTTGTGACTAGTTCTCCGCCTTGTACACATCTTCTGTTTTTAATGAAGGACCATATACAGTATCATGTTGTAAAATATAGACTTAGAGCCATAATCAATGCATTATTCAACACAAACACTGTATTGTTGCCCCGCTGGGACGAGGGCCTCTAACGTCAATGTGTCGATCAGTCAGCAGTTCGGTCCAGAGGGGCGCATCTCCAAACCAATTGGGTGGATCGCCATAAGATTTTGTGACAACATACATGTTTGCTAGAGGATGAATCCTGGGATTTGGATGACCTCATGACCTTCCCTCTAGCGCCACCAGCAGGTCCAGCGGGGCATCTGTGTTAGAAATAATGTGCTTGTACTTTTTTTTATGGTGGTATTTAGAATGGAAATGATATTGATATATTACTGAAAATAATGTAATATATTATGTGATATTCTTATTTTTGACATGTTTATTTTACACATGACATTTTACCCGTTGCTCAATAAAATAGATCTTTGATTCAGCTGAATTGTCTCCACTTAAACTGAAACAAGGGCGTTGTTATAGTTAGCCAATTCACTGTAGTGCAGTTTAAGTGTAGTTGAGGTTTCCAACACACAGGTACATTAATAACCACTTAAGTGTGTGTGTGTGTGTGTGTGTGTGTGTGTGTGTGTGTGTGTGTGTGTAATTATTCCCAATTTAGCAGCATACTCCCATGTGGTGTAAATTTCCATCTATGTTTAGGTTGCAGTAGAGAGCCAAAATGACTAATTTCTCTGTAGACTGCTAAATTAACCTCTCCAGCTGCTCTACCCACAGGTGGCTTTTGTCATTGCCATCCCACTGAGCTTTGTTCAAACCCACAGAAGTCTTTGTTAAACTCTATTGGAGATCCCAATGTTTCCAAAGATATAAAATATGTCCTGCTCAATCACAGAAAAATGTGCAAAAACGGATGCACAAAGCATCTTAATATTTTCCAATTGATGGAGTGATGCAGCCATAAAACAATGGCATCCTGGGTTTGAATATTTCATGCAGTGTAAGTGTTACGCAGCTTCAGTCAACCATTGCAACCAGCAAAGACATAATATATGTATAATATAGGCCTACAATATGGGAAAAAAGTATTTTTAACAA
Source organism: Myripristis murdjan (assembly GCF_902150065.1). Lineage (NCBI taxonomy): Eukaryota > Metazoa > Chordata > Actinopteri > Holocentriformes > Holocentridae > Myripristis > Myripristis murdjan. Next base: position 16,747,701 of record NC_044001.1, on the reverse strand, counting down.
TTTTGAATCTACTGCTGGGGAAATTTGAGGGAAAATCAGAGTTTAAGGGGTTAAGTCCATAAGGAGCTACACTCCATATAGATAAGATAGATACACCCCTCAGTTAACTCAGAGGTTCTCAAACTGGGCTCCTGGGACCTCTAGTGGTGCTTGGGGGTGGCCTTAGGCAGTCCACAACATGTTAAGAAAAACTTTGATTTGGCAAGTTTGAAAGTGAGGAAAGTAAAGATGACTTCACTGACCATGAGTTTTACTGCTCTCAGTTACATAATAGTCCATCACCTGATGAAGTAAATGCATCAGCAGCATAATGAAAAAAAAAATCTTTCCATTAAAAGTAAAGTCCTACATTCAAAATATTACCAAGTGAACGTGTAGTAGGGACAATGATTACTTTAAGAGAGTGAAATTATTGATGTGATAACTTGTGAGAGGTATTTCAATGCTGTAGCTGTAACTGATCTACATGCTTTTGGCAGGTTCAGCTCCAACAATGCATCATATTTTGCTTGTCAAAGCTTATTCTGCAAATAAATTAGTACAGTCATTAGAAAAACACAGAAAAGTACAATGTTTAGTGCTATCAATGTATAAGGAATCACAAAATGGAAATACTCAAAGTATCAGTACCTCAAAATTGAAGTAAAGTACAAAGGGAAAAAGAAAAGAAAAGAAAAGAAAAACAGCTGAGAGCAGCAACGCCTTATTTCCACTGACCCTTTGAAGTGTATGGCATTGTCTAGTTAATCACGACATATCTAGATCTATATCTAGATCTAGATCTAGATATAGATTAAAAAAAACTTTGCCTAATTAAATTTGCAGAATGCTGCTTAGGCTCCTATTAATATTTCAGTCAGTGTCCTAAGGTATTGAAAGGTGAGAGAGAGAGAGAGGGTGGTGGCGGTGCTGGTGGGGGGCGAGGGGGGCTGGGACGTCATGCAGAGAAACTGCATGAGGTCTGAAAGAATTTGACTGCCACACGTCCCCAGCGGATCCTCTCTCACAGGAAGGTGGTAATGAGGAAAATCCACCTGAAGCGATCTGTGGCAATCCTGTGAAACCTCCAGGATGTATAATAAACATCACAGCAAAACTGGAAGTCCCACTGGAATATTAAAGTAAAGCCAGCAAGGTCACTAAATATATTACTGGAGGCACACAAAAAGCTCCAGCAGGAATATTATAGTGATATCGCATTAAATAAATAAATAAGACAAAGTCACCATAAATTTACAGTTTATTAATCAGCTGACACACTTAAAGTCCCAGTGGGAATATTATAGGATATTATAGTAATTGGTTGTTATGGATGGATTGAGCTGAGTGAGATGAAGAAAAAACCGACATGTGTTATTTCCACTGTTGTGGAGGTGGCTCACTTGAATGAACTGCTGTCAGAGAGAGAGCACACCTCTTCAGTCCTTCATCTGTTTTCCATCAGCTCAGGCTCAGGGGCTGCAGGCAGCAGAGAGCCATGCCACAGCAGAACAACTCTGGACTCAGCGGGCAGAGAGCACAGGCTCAGGTGGTGGACATTTCTGCTGGCAAGTTCTCCGATCACAAGAGGTACTCTTTCCTTTCATCTCTTGCATGTGAAATTTCCACATATGCCTGTAATAGCTACCAATCAATACTGCATGCATTTATTAGACTTCTATCAGGTCAATGAAGCAGTAATTATTCAGTAGTGGGGAAAATTCTCACTATACCTCTTTTCTGGTGATCTGGCTTCATCATGATTTATAAAAAAAATCTTCTGGTAGAGATAAAACCTAAATTGAAGGCAATTTTATGGTGGAAATAACATTAAGGCAAATGTTATGCTCAGGAGGTCCTGCTGAAGCAGAGCAGGTCATTAATAAGCACTTATTCATACACAGCATCAGGCCAGAGAGGGTTCTTAATGGATCAATTACCATGTAATGAAGCAGCTACCTCATTTCTTTGAATTTCCAGTATTGGATTTCGGGTAATCTATTAAGCAATAATTTAAAAGACGGTTTAAAAATTACTCTTTTAATATTGGCTTGTAGATATGATAAATTTCTCTTTTCCCGTCAAACTAAATATGAAAAATTGGTAATATCAGCATTATTTATGCTTTTATGAATCCCTCTGATTTAGCTTTGAACATGGCTTCTGCAGTATGTTGTTTTCATTTTATTTTACAGATTTATATATATATATATATATATATATATATAAAGCCATGCAAGCAATCACTCACTCACGCACTGTCTTGCTTGTATCTGAGTGTGTTTTTCCTCAGCTGCAGCCAGAGGAGACAAGCAGCTGTTTTGAGTCAGAATGGCAAAATCTAGAAAAAAAATAATAGTGATATCAATATCTATAATCTTGTTTGCCATTTGATCATTTCATGATCAAGTGGCCGTAAATGCACAGCCACTACAGATTGAGCAGTATCCTGGTGAGAAGTAGTCACGGTCCTCATGATTTTTAGGTCGTCATTATTGGTGAAAGAGAGGAAGCCGAACCAAAAGAGAAGCTTAGATGATTAGTGGCTGTTAAGAGGAAAAAAGGATGAGAGGCAAAGAAAGTGAACGAGATGAGAAATGTAAAGGCAGCGGGGAAATTTCCCTTTAGGAGAGGCAGAGAGAGATTCGAGTCAGATGTTGTGGGGAATATGAGGAAGATGAAAGAGGAGAAAGAGGGATTAATGTTACGGTGTGGGAGGAGAAAGACGCACTGCACAAGCCTTGGCCAAACTGATGATAAAGACGGGAAGTTTTGAGGATTAATTAGATTGTTTAAATGTGACTCAGTGCTCCTTCCCTCTGTTTTTTATCATGCTTTGTCGTCATGATCAGTGTTGATAATTGGTTGTGCTGAGGCGCATGTGGCCTTGTTATCGAGGCGGCAGCATGCACGTGTGTTGGTAATTACTGAGAGGAAGTGAAACGAGAATTTAAACCTCTAAGTAATTTCATAATAAGCTGCAAAACACGATCTTGCTATTGTATTTTCATTATTTAAATTCTGAATAATGCTGATGTTCTGTCTGTCTTGTTTTGTCTGCAGCCATGGACTGGGGCTTGTCTCTGAACCGTTCCTGGGAGAATTCACCTCCTGTTCCAGCTTCATCTTCCTCTCCGTCAGCATCTGACTCTTCTGCCTCATCCTCCTTCTCTTCCTCCTTTAACTCCTCTCACTCCCTGCTCTCGGCCTCCCCGTTCTTAGCCTCTTCCTTTTCTGGACTCGATCTTCTGTTTGACCTCAAGCTCCTCTTCATCCCTCTCTACTCTGCTGTGGTGCTGATTGCCTGCTGTGGCAATCTGCTCCTGCTCTTGCTCATCTCGCTCAACAAGAAGAGACACAACACCACCAACTTCCTCATCGGCAACCTGGCACTGGTCGACCTGGTCATGTGCGTCTTCTGCGTCCCGTTAACAGCCTCCTACGCCTTCGACAAGCGCGGATGGATATTTGGATGCTTTATGTGTCACTTTGTCACCATCATGCAGTCTGCAGCCGTCTACGCAGCCGTCCTGTCCCTCATGGCCATCGCAGTGGACCGCTACATCGTTGTGGCCTATCCCATTCGCAAGAGAGCGGGTTGCCAGTTCTGCTGGGGTCTGGTGGCCCTGATCTGGCTGTCGTCTCTGGCTCTGTCCACACCCACAGCGCTGCACACCGTCTACCTGGACCTGCAGGCTGCGGGCCTACAGATGGCCGTGTGTGAGGAGTTCTGGCAGGGACAGGAGCGAGGCCGCCTCATCTACTCCTGCTTCATCCTTTTCTTCTCCTACTTTGTCCCACTGGCAGCTGTCTCTGTCTCCCACTGCGCCATTTCCTACCAGCTGAGACAGAGGACCAAATCGGACCTGATGCCATCTTCAGCTCTGAGGTCTGCCCGGGCCGCCTGGGGCAGGAGGAGGAGGAAGACCTTCTATGTGCTGCTGGTGTCTGTGCTCTGTTTCGCCTTCTCCTGGCTCCCCATACAGGTACAGATGAATGGATGGAGAGAATGGTTAAAATGAACTGTTGAAGCAATAAATGAGTGTTGTTGATGGATTTTAACATATAAGAACTTTCCAGGTGGTGAATCTGATCCGAGACCTGGACACAGACTTCGCCATCCTGGGGAAGAACTACGTGAACGTCATCCAGGTGTCGAGTCACCTGTTCGCCATGAGCTCCACCTGCTACAACCCCTTCATCTACGCCTCGCTGCACGACAAGTTCCTGTCCTACCTGTGTCATCACTTTCTGTCCTGGCGGAGAGGAAAAGGAAGAGAGAGGGGTCAAGGGTCATGTGTGCTGACAGTGTCGCACAGACTGCCACGCCCTCCCGTCTCCTCCGCTCAGGCGGCTACACACAGTGCAGCTGAGAATAATAATACCAATATCCCTCAAGGCGGCTACTGACTCTTCACGTTCAGTCAACTTGTGACACGCCCCTCCCTCACCAAAAATTTCAGGACAGTCTTGATAATCCATGAGCGCGTTATTTGGCAGATGATAATAACAGATGGAGTGAAAGGAGAATTAATTTCAAAAACAACATAACTCGCCCAAATGGGTTTAAAAGATTTTCATACATCATTCACACGTCTTTGGCTGAATTTATGCAGGTGTAAAACCGCTATTCCCATCTGCCTACTATAAATTAGTGTATTTATTTGCGTAATAATGTACAGTAATTGCCTGTTTCTGCCACTAAATTATTTCGTGTTTTGTGCAAAATTATCCTTGTGTTAATAACCCTTAAAAATATACTTACAATAGTGATTTTGCTCTTATAATATACTATATGTTATGGATGTTATTGTAATTATTTCCTTCTCAGTCTTGATCATGTTCTATTTATTAAAATATATCATCTTGATGTCATGTGTACTGTTAATCAATATCATAATGTTGAGTATAAAAATGAATATTGTCATACGGAAAATGAAAATGTGCTGTTTTTTATGGAAAATGAAAATGTGCTGTTTTTTTTTTTTTTTTTTTTTTTTACCGTGATAGTATTTTAGGATTGTATGGCAAGTAATGGTATAGACATAATTGGCTTATTGGGTATTTTTTGCCTCTTTTGGGTATTTTTTCCCCTGAATTTCAATAAACAGTTTTATTTGAAACATCTTCCCTCTGCAGTCCTTTCAGTGTGGATGAAAGAGCAACCTCTGTGGCTTCTGTGATAATGAATGAATGAATGAATGAATATCTCTTATTTCAGCCTGGCCTTTTGAGAGTCACTGAATGCTTTTCACACTACCTGCTGCAGCTGTGACATTTGAGGAAAACAAAAGTCTCGTGTTTAAATGTCAACTGTTATCACACAGGGAGTGAAAATCAACAGAATGCTTATTTTTTACCGAGCTATACAACAATAGTAAATAGCAAATCATCTGGAGACAAAATTAAATAAATAGAAGAAGCTCTACACCATGTGGCCACCTACCTTCTCCAGAATAACAGTAATGATTATGTGCTCAGCAAATGCAAATGACGGCAAGTTAACTTGTATTGAATTTAAATATCAAAAGAAAGTATAACACTTAAAAACCAGCGAGAAAATAATTGTTTAGGACAGTTCTTTAAGATGCAAACTTCGGCTGACAGCTACAAATGTTCAAAAATTTAAACATTTATGCAAACATTTACATAAATTTGATGTCACCAAAGGTGCACTTGGCTTGCAGAAGTACAATGTTCTCTCTCTCTCTCTCTCTCTCTCTCTCTCTCTCTCTCTCTCTCTCTCTCCCTCTCACCTTTGGGATCAAGTGAGCTGCAGCAGTTACAGTTGAAACGTGGGACAGGATCCTGCATGGGAGGTGGTATGGGTAAAAAATGAGATATTGTTATTATTCATTAGCTTGCAGTTGATCGATAACAATTCTGATTAAAAAAAAAAGAAGCTGTTAACAGTTATTTGAAACATGTGACATATACCAAGATCCCGTGAAAATGCAGTACCATTAATGGAAAACTGCAGCAGAGAAAATGAAACTCTAATTTACTGATAATTTAATGCATAGTTACAGTTACTGCTTTTTTTAGTTAATGTGCACAGACGTCAGTTTATTCAATAACAAGTTAACAAGATGGATTTCTGATCAAATTTTCCATAAAAAGCTACATAATGTATCCAATTTTCAACTTTCTTCCATGTCTCTATTTTAATGTCTCTCTCCTTTCTTGGTCTCTGTCTGTCATACAGATAATGTCTGCCAGGATGGATGCTCTTAGACAATTACCGTTTTAGCTGTTTAGTGGTCTTATTCAGAGCAATTTAAGTGTAAAGTGTAAAGGAGACTTTTAGCTGAGGAAGGTTTTTCTTTTCCCCTGCTCTGTGTCATTTTCAAATGATAGTACTAATGCACCAGGCCTATAAGATACACCCACCGCATCCACAAAAAGCCCATAATTATATGTCAGACAAGACAAGGCACGATTAAATGAAACATTGCTCATGTCGGTAAGTTGGGTTGTTGATTAGGCCATGATGGCACATTAAGGAGACTGTGTTTCAGCAAAGGAAAGGGAAGTGATTAAATAAGCAACTGCCTACAGTTGCTAGAGTTACGCATTATTGCTATTGACAGATGAAACTAATATTCTTGATTGCTTATTAAAATATAAAATTGTGATTTCCGTCATTATCATAAACCCGGACTTGAATATCACATCTGAAAAGTGGAACTGCTGTCAACTTTGGGAATCCTTATTGGCGCCCACTGAACACAGAATGGTCCAAATGATTATTTATGCATATAATAATATTACACTGTCTCATGCCTCCCTCGAACTGTATGCATGATTGCATTGTGGACATCCTTCATGAAAATGCAAATGAAAGGGTCAGCTGGTCAGGCTTAACAGCGTCTTGATATGCAAATTTGAGTGGTCAGTTGTCTCCAAATATTAAAAGGTTGTATGTATGTAAATAGAAGAGGAATATCGGGCCTGGCTCTTACTTTCTGAGGGTCCTGACGTTGCTTTGAACTCCATGCATTTGTAATGTTCTGGAGACAATCTCATCTCAGTTCAGCTGTGGCCGGCATCATGGAGTGTACAAAACAACAGGAGTGATGCCACAATGGAGAACAATACTCAAAGATTTTCAGTGATGGGATTTCTACTGTCATCGTTCAGCAATACCAAAACAATCAAACAACAAACGAAATGATCTAGGAATAATATTATCTCTTTGAAGCTGAAAAAACAATCATTTGCAGGTCCTCACATCACGCTCTTGTATCCTTCCATTTCTCTCACCTAGACTCACAAGGCTGTGGAAAAAAAAACCTCCCACGGAGTCACAGTGCAGCCTCACCTGGAGAATACACTGTGAGCAGAGGTCAAAAACAGAATAATTGGCCAGAGCTTCGCCAGTACAAGGCAGTCTCAAATGTCAGATTAGTAAAAGCTTAATTGTTTCCTGCTCTTTGCAGGAGCCAAAAGGGCAGCGGGAGCAGGATATCTGCGTGATCTGAACTAAATCAGAAAACATTTGGTCTGGCTCTTAAACCAGGAGTCTCAAGAAGGTAACACAGCACAAAATTGCCTTCTAGATACTATAGATTCCTTGCATCAACACAGACTATGTTGCAGCATATTTCATTTTCCTCTCAGTATTGCAGCAAAACAACACCAATCCCAAACTTTCTGCAACAAACATCACTCACGCAGCCTCGATACAAGCTGCAGCACACAGGGCACAGAGGCTCTCCCGTGCCAAAAGTTTCAAATGACTTAGCGAAGACTAGAAATTGTGCTGAAATTGGAATGAGTGAGTCAGTCAGTAGAAAAACCTTGCAGGTACACAAAAACATCTCATTTCTACTGAATCACCCTCATACTCAGGTTGCCAGTTGCCCGGGGCCAAAGATGCTGTTTTGCACTTAGCAGGTTTAGGAAAAAATGCAAACTGAGTGATTCCAGTGACTTACACTGCTGTCATGTGCAGAGAAAACAGCCTCATATTGACTTAATGTCACAGCTTTCTGGTGTAACAGAAGTGTAATGTAAGGGCAGTTTAGATTTGCTCCACGTGACCCAGATACCGAGGGGACACAGTGGCAAAGCAAGTCAGTGTGGCTTTTGTGTACATGTACACAAAAGCCACACTGCATGCGTGCACATACATTATGGCTAAATAATCCATGAGAGGTGAGTGACGTACAACTTGCACACTCTTATTCCACACTTGGTGGTCGTTAAGCATGGAAATGACATACCTGCCCATGTCATCTGCAACCTCATAGGGATGATTGAGTAGTGCCAGAGCCCTTATAAATATTCATTAGCCTTGATTATTGATGGTACGTGATTTACTTCCCCTCTCCATTCTGTTTTCAAGAGGTTTGAACTCTTGTTTTGCCATGTTCTTGGCAGCACAACACAAAGGGAGGAAGGACCATAATCAGCTGAGATGGGAAGAGGTGAATAAATTAGATGACATATATAAATTACATCGAGGGCTCTGGGTTTAGTGGGCCTTCAAAAAGTGGGAAGGAAATTGACATTCACTGTGAAGGAAATGTTTATTTTCCTTTTTTTCTCCTTTGATGTAGCGTGTATAAGCAGTAATGTGGTAAATTCTTATTATTGTGTGCAGCATAAATACAAGTTTCATTTTGCTCTTGTACAACAAAAACAAGAGAGCATGTTCCCGACTTAATCAGCCACTCAGACAGCTACTTTCAGCACTAGAAGCTGAATAAATTTTTGATTATTTTGTCCATGAAGAAACAGACAGCAAACAGGGTCAGTTGTTTGTTTCCATCATGATGATACAGCAGCTTCACAAACCCTGTTATTGCCATAATAAGTGGCACAGCTTCACCCCTCCCCACTTCATCCCAGAAAAAATCTACCTGGAATAGTCAGGAAAAATAAGGAGTAACAAATTTATTTATCCAAACCTATAATTTATTTGCAACGGCTTCTTCTTGAGAGATGGGTGGTGCTGCTCTTATGTCCTGGATTTGCATATTAAAGAAGCTGCTTCTGATTATGTTTTTAAAAAGCACCTGAAAACACACCTATTAACACTTTCCTTTAACTATCTACATTATTTATCCTTATTACATGACTTTTGTATTTTATTTGCGCTATTGTTTCCCCAGTTTTCATTTCTTGCACTGGATTTTTCTTATTTTAAACTGCTTCACTGGTTCTTGTTTGTTGTTTGTTGCATGTCATAATATAATCCAGTTTACTGCTATTATATTTTTGTAAAACTCACGAAGGCCATGTGTTGAAATGCATTTGTTTCAGTAAATAAAGTTCTTTTTCCTCCTTTTTCCACAAATGTTGCTGGAAATTTTTCAAGAACCCTTATTATGGCAATAAGACCCAAATGTCCTGCATGCCTGATGTCAGATAATAAACATGGTCCCTGTGTCCCGGCCCTGATATCTGTGCTGTCTGTATTAATACATAGAAACAGAGATTGGTACATACTGTGGCTATCTCTGCACTAAAGAGCAAAAGGACTTTTTCTTTGGAGCGCTGCTTGCCTCACAAACAACATGAAGGAACATCATGGACAACAATTTCTCTGAAGCCTTTCTCAGTAGCTTGGTAACTCAAGTTGTGACTATTTTTGGTAAGTGTGGGCAAGTGCGCCACCATGTGGGTCACACATACTATGACAGCTGATAATAAAGCCATATTTAAGTACATAAAAAGTCACATGATACTTTCAAACTCATATATTATTTATTACAATTAAATATTTTTCTTATATTACAGAGGTCCATTTGAAACCATACAAATAATCTGTGCTGTGATTAATATTTACAAGATATTCCCAAAACTCCATGCAAAGAATATGAACATAAATTCACGTCAGAGTAACCAGTGGTTAGGTATAATTTTTGTACACCTGGGAATGAACTGGAATTGATGTTTCAATACCCTTCTGTCTCTTTTTGGTACAAACAATTCATTGCGGTTTTTCAACATCAAATCAGCATTGTCTGACAAAAATAAAAAGGCATTTTGGAAGGTGCGTTAAAACAACAATAACTGCTTGTTCTCTCTGTGGAAAAAGCCTGGAATATAGGTTAATGGGAACAGGCACAGAGGGCCATGTAAGACATAGTAAGTATCACACATCTTCATTAAACATAATTAATTAGTTTGTTGAGTGATTCCTAAGGCCGCTATAAGTGGTTTCCAACTCTGGTCCAGAACACCTACGGGGAGGGAGGGGGGGTTTAAAATGCAGAACCAAATCAAACTGAATGCAGTGTGTACTGTACTGTACTGTACTGTATTGTGCTGTGTGGGTTGTACGTCCACAATCAATCCATAGTTCAATAAAGTGTTTCAGTCAGTGGAAAAGGTTTGTTGCTAGAGACTGAATACCTTTGGTTTACTGAGAAGGCAGATACAGACAGCAGGGTTGGAGTCCATTCCTTTCAGCCAGCTGACTTGGAAATTACCAAATTTCTATGATTCAGTGATGGAATCGATAAAGGACATTTTTTTTTAAAATAAAACATTTATCCATTATTGAGAACCAATGACACACCCCTTTCTGATCGAACAAAATTGAAAATGAACTGGCCCGCCCTTTGTCCAGGGAGTGAAGCGCAAGTAGGCATGAGGTTGGTATTTCAAGTTTGAGTCAAACCTGGGCAGACAAATGCGTCAAAACAGGGGTGCTGATCAAACATCAGTTTTGCGTTTCAGATCATCTGAACGAAAAGGTCTACAGACACCAAAGGGGGCAGTAATCCAAGATCAGCAGGCGAGGAAGCTTGCTAAACTCAGGCTGAGATCTTCAACAAGCATTTTTCTAAATGAAAGGCTGGGAATGTTCAATAAGGCAGCAAGAACAAGGGCATAGGCTAATGGCAAGGTAGGTTCTAATAATTGTACAACTATAGGTATTTAAGGGTGAAAAGGCAAAGCTTTACCATCTGAGGAGAAGTGAAAGGACTGAGGGGGTAAGACGAGGAGAACGAGCGGGCAAAGAACCAAGGACAGGCCACGGGACGTTTTGGTCCTGCAGATCAGCATCTCTGGTCACTTCGGTAGCAGACTTCGCTCAGACTACCTGAAATCCTTCCAAATACTCTGAGCGTGTCCTCAAATCTTCCAGGCGGGCTACAAAATTTTCAGCATTCATTAATAGGCTCCATTGGGAAAGCAAGCTCAGTCGTTACAGAAAAGCACAAGAATGGGTTTCGGATACTACTGCAGACGACTCGCACACTTTAGTTACTTCATCTTAAAGACAGTGCAGCTAGGGCAGGCGCAATAACCTCTACCTCCTCTCTAACCGGGAATGAAAGTCACTCTTCTATATCTCTATTAACCTCTTTAAAATCATCTTTTGAAAATAAATTATATGTTCTCAATACAGAAATAAATACATATCCTCTTTCAAACATAGGAATGAATCACCACAGATCTAAATGCTACACTGAATACATTTCTCACCATCTCATCCAGGAAGAAACAAGAATATAGGTGACTCACGGATGCCATCTGCCATGACACTCATCCAGATATATAAATGCAAATATACAGTTGGCTGACACAGAAATCAAATCATAACTCTGGCAAACGGCTATGTGAAAATAAAATATTCCTTAGCATTGGCATAACAAAAATCCCCTTAATGCTCGTCTCACTGGCCATTTTCACACCGCTAAACCAAACAAACAGAACTGTGCTTCAAGTGTGAACCGGGCTACAGCAGTAGAGTGCAGGTCAGCCTTACAGTGTGAAAATATCCACTGAGATCAATGTTGTAGCTACAGATGTGACAAATAATCTATGATCCTCTTGTAGAAGCTCAAAAGGACCTGAAGCAAAACTGTTTTCCTGTCCTCTGCAAAGGGCGAGTAGCGGGATAGCTAAAAATCCACCCTGCTGATGAGGAACTTCCTTGATGGCTGTATGCAGCGTGTCAAACATATCACATTTTCCTCACAGGCCGATGCTAGACAGGCTGGTGAAAATGGGGGGAAAAAAGCACTTAAAACAGCTTGGATGCAGCCTATTGTATTTCAAAGCTTGTCTGTCTACAGTGGCTTTTAGAGAACTGCATATTCCTATTTGATCCTTCAGATGGACACTGGGCAACTCTGTGTTACGGAGAAATCCAACGACAAATGTGATTAGGACTTCAGCCACTCAGAAATCTCTCTCATCTCCTCTCATGAGCTGCTTTGTGCCTCATCTTTTCGCAGGACGACTATGTCTCCAATTCTCTTTACCTGTTGTGTACAGCTGAGACGGTTCGTGTCTCGTATTCGCTTGGGAGATGGGGACATAATTCACATGTAACATCAACCAAGAGGCAGGTCTTTCTTCATATCTATTGAATCTCACATTTCTAAAGAGCTACAGTAGCGTTTCTACAGCAGAGTACGTTCCAGGTTCGTCACACAGCTGCTACAATACCAGAGAGCCATGTGGTGTATGGTAACGACCATTTAGACCGCTATAATAACCAATGTGACATTGATCAGGTCATTTCTCACAAATCCTAAATGTGTGGCATCTCAGACGAGAGATGGTCTCAAAACAAAATGCACTCATCTTTTGAAACTTTCGCTCTGAATGAGCCAAAGGGGCCTCGTATCTCTACGGCAGCACTTCCAGTTCCTCTCTCACAGAGGTAACAGGTAGGTAGGTAGCAAGTTAAAGTCATGGAAGATGAAACTCAGAGGACCAGAGTAGCATAATCTCATATCCTATACCGCATCTGTCACGTCCCGTCGGATGCTACTGCAGGTTCTTGAGGAGGCGTCCGTAGCGGAAATCGTAGACGTGTCGACAGACAAACACGAGGTCTGGGTCGACGCTGTCGGGCACACAGCGGTGGGTGGGCATGGCGTTGCCGACGGCGGGCGGCACCACAAGGGAGGTGGCACTACCACGCACGCCCTCCCTACGGCATTTTACCAAGGCACAAAATCTGGAACACAAGAAAACAATTCATCCAAGTGAATGACTGTGAAACTTTGAAAAAATAAAAATGTTTCTTATATATTGTACCTTTTATTACCAAAATGAAAACTTTTCATAAACCTAGAACCTGGGTAACATGGAGGTTTCCATATGCTGGGACTTTTGTACCTTTATCGACTGTATGCAGAACCACACTTGAAGGGTATGAACTGTATCTGAAAACAAACTTTTGTATATGCTTTTTCATTTCTAATAACCAAATTGGGCACCTGCTGAATACTTTCATTTCCCCAAATATCTGTACAGCCGTCCACCTCTTCATTAGTCGAATTTGCAGTTTCCATTGTTTTGTGGCTTGTATTTGCAGCTTGTTGTGTGGCACTGGTTGTGTTTGACGGCTGCCTTGTGTTGTAGCTTTCTCATGAGAGCACACCATTATGAGCTGTTGTCACGGCAATGCTTGACCAACCAAGATCGACAGCACTGCTGGCTCCTCCTAAAGGGTGCGTGTACTCAGGTTTGAGTGTAACCTCCTGAGCAAGGCTGAAATTTGGTCCCAAAAATATTACCTGTAACCGCGTTGTAGCCAATGGAAACATTTCTGCAACCCATGTAATAGTTTTCATGTGTTACGTTCCCTCAGTTGAAAAAAAAAACACAGAGATATAATCCTTCGATTGGAGATGAAACATAACAATCTCTCACGTTACAATGTGTTCTATGAGAAAGGAAACAAATTAACATGAGACATGCACTTGCATTCAATCAGTGCTCTTGTTCTTACCGACAATACTGTGCCAGTGTCAGGACATAGCACTTGTCTTCAATACAGGCCACACTGTTCACATCCTGGTGACGAGACGCAAACACCTCGTTCTAGAGAAAGACAGGAAGGGGGAAGGGTGTGTGTGTGTGTGTGTGTGTGTGTGTGTGTGTGTGTGTTGAGTGGGAGGGACAAAATCAGCTATCAATTCCTGACAAATACGTCAAATCAGCCTAACCATGTAATCCAACTGGACTGCCACCTTGTTTACATCAGACAGCAACATTCAACATGAAATATTCAGAGTACACAAAGACCCCTAGCTCTGAATGTATGTAGCTCTACAGCCCAACCACTTTCTTTTACTTGTGAAACAACAGTAAAACAGTGCAGCAGCTATGTACAAAAGTGGGGCTTAAAAGACTACATTTGCATGCTACACTGTATATTAATACTCGCGCCTCACTTTCATTTTCAGATACAGAGAAAGAACAACAAGAGGAGGATATCTGACTGCCTCCTCAGAGCCAAAGCTCTGTCACTGTTCTCACGCTGCTGCTCTGATGTGTTTTTTGTTTGTTAGTGCAGCCATGAAATGACAGACTTGATGTGGTTTATTGTTTCTAAAGATTGAATAAAGTGGTTTGTTCCTGAGGGAGATTACTGACAACAGGAAGCAAGCAGCTGCAGAACAGAAGCTGTTCCTCTAGGAAATACATCATGACAAACGGCAAACATGTTTGTGTCTATGTGTGTGTGTGTGTGTGTGTGTGTGTGTGTGTGTAAGCCTCTATGTCTGTTCCCACAGTATCGCCCGTTTGAAGCAGGTTTCCAGTTACTGAATCCAACACAAAATCTCAAAAGATTTTCCTTGAATCCCAATGTTGTAAATTTGATGTAAAATCACAGCAGACAGAAAAGCATTTTCAATAGAAGATTAATAAAAAAGGAATCCCAGGAATTAAGGAGAGACCCTTGGGATTAAACTGTAGCTTCTCTCACCTCACAATGCATGTTGGGATTGCGTCCCCCCTGTGTGTGTTCGGGCCGGTAGTACCAAAACAAACTCATCATCAACTCTCCTGAAGCAAAAGACACACAAACACACAGTTATTAAATGAAGATAATGTCACAACTTCAGATCTTCAGCGAGTCAAATCTGTCAGTGTGTGTCCCACCTGACTCTGGGTCCTCCCAGAAAGCTGAGATCTTGGCCACGTAAGGCAGGGACTTCTTCCTGGGTCCGGATCTGAGAAGAACGGTGTCTCTGACCCAGATCACCTCCCCGTCCCGCTGGACGCCCTCGAAACATTTCCTCGGCACCAGAGCCTCCTCTCCCTGGGGACGCAGGCAGCAGGAAACAATGACTTGTCTAGCAGCTAGAAGTGAAATGATGTGGGAAGCTGCAGGCAGAGCTTGAACTGAGCCTTTTGAACCCAAACTGCCAACCAGAACACAATGTGAAGCTGACCCCGACCAAAGCTGGAAAAAAAGCTGCTTGAACCTGACCACCACCAGCCAGAGCCTCATGACAACCCAGTGTTTAAACTGTAGAAATGTATCTTTAGGCGACTCAAAAATCGTAATCTACATAGTGCCTGATGCCTGCACAATACAATGGATGGATGGATCAAAATTCTAACTTTAATCCTTTGATGCATGAATTATGAAAGCCTGAGTCAAGATTTTTTTATGTGTTTTCACTCTTCTTAGGGCATGAACACTTTTGTGAGTCTCCATACTTCTTTAAGGATGCAGGACTGGTATTACCATGTCATGATACTAGTATTAACATGTTTTCAGCGACAAGAACTGACAGTCTCTGCATAAACCTCAATGTAGGGGGAGCAGCAGAGAGCATTCTAACAGCTGATATGCAGTTCCACCACAGAAACCATTGCATTTAGGAGAAAATGACTTTAAACAGCTGTCCACTGTAGTGACCGCTATGCACTAAAGGGTTAATATTAGGCTATAAAAACAACAAAAAAGGTTTAAATGTCACTTTAATGAATTCTTTCATGATTCCATGCCTTCAGATAATTATTTTGGTCATTTATTTAATTTGAAGTAGGAATAACGTAAGATCTGAAACCTGAAATCTGAAAATGCTAAAAATCTGACCCAACCTGGCTCATACACTTGAAATTTTTGTCCTGTGCAAACAGTTTGGGACGCCTGTTCAAGCTCGAGCTGTAGCAGCACAAAAACTGTTAGATGTGATTTGTGCTGAATGACTCTTGTGTCTCGAAAGAAATGTTCACAGTCACATTTTTGGCTGAAATTCAAAAATGCTGAATAAGCTCTGATGTGACAATGAGGTGGGTGTGATAATTCATTATAATTCATTACAAAATTCTCTCATGACAGTCGAGCTCAGCGACACCGCGTTTAATTACAACCTACACCCGTGGCTGCCTCAGAAAGCAGCACCGGCATGTCTTTGTCCACGTACCACAGTGAAAACCTCCTTCTCAAAGGGCAGGCCTACTGGCCACCAACCGTTGGTGGTTTTCTGGCGGCCGCTCTTCGGCTGCTTGGAAACCGCTCGTCCTCCAACGCTGGCAGGGCCCAGCTTCTGTTTCTTCTCCCTGTTGTGAGGGCAGACAGCTAAGCTGATGCTGCCGGTGCCGCGCGCGCCAGACCTCGACCCGCTGGGCGCCTTGGCACTCTGCGGACACTCCTTCGCCACCTGCAGGGGAGGCTGCGGTTGGCTGGGGTCTGACAGCGGAGTCTGAATGTGGGGCACTGATTGGCCGGCTGGAGGCACAGTGGGCACGGGGCAGCCAGTGAGGGTGCGAGGGTTGGGTGAGATGGGGATGGAGGAGGGGCTGTGATGGTCGTTGAGGGTTGATGAGAAATCCTCTGAGAAAAAGAGTGAAAAGGAAAGGTTATAAAGTAGATAGAGGAGTAGCGTGAAACACACACACACACACACATACACAAACCCGCGCAAACACACCCAGACATGTGCACACAGCCCTCTCAGGAGCGGCCCAATGAGTTGACCACTGTGATCAACAACTTTAACAAGGTTACATAATAAGAGACATGTACGACACTCAGTTGTTATTAGTTCCGCTGAAGCAGCAGAAAAACAAACAGAGCCTCTATTAAGGTCAATTAGAGCCCTGAACAGAGCAGGAACACACACAAACACAGATACACACACACACACACACACACACATATGGTACGCATCCCCACAAAGCTAACACAGAGGCTGCAAAACACCAGCTTTACAACACTAATAGTCCCACTCTCCTACGTGTGAGAGTGCAGGAACAGGTTCTGTGAAACATTTGTGGTCGTGACACACAGATCTCCATAATGATCTGTTTATTTCAGTGTGATCTCAGACCCCCGACTTCATCAGCTGCCTTCAACTCTGACTCAACATGATCGTTACCATTAGCAGCTGAACCAGTGGCAAACAGCTTTTAGCGTATGACACACTGCTCGTAACAATAGTGTTATTTATCATAATCAGTGCGTAACCACTGACATTGCATTAAAACAGGATTTTGGTAGCGGTGCAGAAGCTCTAGTTCATTAATACAGCTGTAGCTACTTCTTACTGATTAGATACAAGTCAATACAGAACATAGTTGATCTGTAAAACAAGAGATTTTCGCCAGACTGCAATGAAGTTTGACAGCACCAAGGTGGAGTGAAGTGTCTCACCCTTCAAAGCCTGACCTGATTTTAGCACTTTGAGACCAGAGAGAGAGAGAGAGAGAGAGAGAGAGAGAGAGAATGAAAGAGTGTTGATGTGTAATTAGTGCCGTTTAATGAGGTCATGTTCAGGTGTTTCTAACCATACACCCTTTAAACACATGCACACACATACACATACGCACATGCACACACGCACACGCATGCACACACACACACACACACACACACACACACACACACACACACACACACACACACACACACACACACACACACACACACACACACACACACACACACACACACACAGTGATGCTGGCATTGCCTCTGAGTTTCACTGCTCTCACTCGTATGTCTGACATGAATGCAGCGCTGTAGGAAAACTTGCCACTGACACTCAAAGTGAGCCTTTGCAGCTCATATCATCGGTTCATTAGGTTTCGGCTAACCGGGCCGAGTGCTCATTGTCTGGCAGCTTGTATTCAAACAGAGACAAAGGAGGTCTTGCCCCTTATCTGACATTTTTTGTTACTTCCCACTCAGCTGACATTCCAAAATAGGAGATTAAAAATGTCAGACATAATAACTATTCTAAGCACATTGTGCTCCTTTGGTAGACTGACAAAGGAGGTCATTTCAAGCACAATAACCTTATCACTGCCATCTGTTATTAGAACAATGATACTTGTATACATGAACGCTCAATACTCATGATTATTAGGAAATTACACAAGCCTCTTAAGACTCACCTCCACAATATCTGGTCTACTCCTCACCATCCAACAGACTAAATTTTTACCTCTGTGCCTCTGTACCATGATCCTGCTAGAATATCAGCACACACACACACACACACACACACACACACAGCACAGCACTTTTCACCCACACAGATGTAGAACCCACCAGCACTCGTAATTTATTTCTATTGTTCAGTTCAATTTGTTTTCTGTATACCTTCCGTATGGCAGACTAAACCATAGCCCATTCCCTACCAGTTTATCAGCAATTACAGTTTTAATTATCATTTTTATTATGTTTTGTTTTTCCTATACATCAGGTTAATACTGTTATTATATTGTACGCTTAAGCTATGAATTTATATCATAAAGTTGTATGTGAGCTAAAAGGTACACACAGTGTGGTTTGTCACTACTATAGAGCACACAATTAAACCCAGTTTGGTTTACATGACATGTTCTTCTCACACACCATGAGCACCGGGGCAACATATTACAGACGCCAATGCAATCAATGCACCTTTCAAAATATCCTAAAATAAGTCTTTGCCAATATGTTTTGAGGTAAGAAATGCATTTGACATGTTTATTAGGCCTCAAGGACACACAGAATGTGCTGCGGGGATAAAATGTGAATGGAAACAAAATCCAGGAAAATTACACTTGGTGCCTTTAAATAATTAGGCACGGTAGAGAAATTATAAACAACAAATACATAGGTCTGTACGTTAACTGGAGGAATATTTAAACACCACTAATGTCAAACTCACCTCTTTTAATGCCGTGGTTACATTTGCTGCAGTCTGTGGTGCTGAAGGAGCACCCTGTTCTAGCGATGGCAGGGAGTACGCCGGTGTAGGGAGAGTAGCCGTTGATCCTGCAAGGCTCTCCATAGCACGCTCCCACTGAGGTGCAGCAGTACACCGGATGGGAAATCCCTGTAGGTTGGGAACCGGTACTGGGGAGCAGCTTGGGTCTTTTGCCACCCCTTGGGCACAGCGTGATTGGGGGTATGGAGGTGGGTGAGGCATCCGGGTGGCTAAAGTGGACGTAGTAACCGGGGAAGCAGGTGTACGTGTGTGGGCTGATGGTTATGGCCGGTGGGTGGGGCGACTGAAGATGGTGGTGATGATGATGGTGGTGATGGTGGAACACCTTTGACAGTGAGCCGTCCTCAGGTTCCTTGAAGCTCTTCTCCCCCAGGAAGAGGGCGAGTCTGTGGCAGTACTCGACACACCTCTCCTGGGAGCAGCAGTAGCAGGGAGACACCTCCGTCTCGACCTGCTCCTCTTTGATTGGTTTCAGGGAGAGGCCATTCGAGGAGCTACGACGTCCTTGTTTGTGGCACTCCTGCCCCCCTGTGGTCCCCTTCCACAGCCCCTCTGGATCCATAGCCTTCGTTCTAGACAAAGTACAGCATTTCTGTTTGCTAGATCCCAGCTGGGATTGGACTGGATCCTCTGTACCCTGTTTTCCATGCTTCTCGTCCTGTTTGGGATGGGTTGATCTTTTGGTCTGCATTGTTCCCCCACACCCAGCGTCACAGCTTATCTTGCTCTGTGACGCTGCCGCTTTCTCGCTCCCACTCTCCTGCTTACAGTCCAGCTTTCTTTGCCGTTTGGTTCCATATGGGGCACTGGTGAGTTTGAGCAGTGTTGCAGCAGTGAGCCCTGCCTGACGTCTCGGTGTCGGGGTGAACAAAGCCAACCAGTCAATGTCAGCCGCCGCCTTTGCCTTTGATCTCTTCTGTTTTTCAGGTCTTTCGCTTAAGTCCGGTTTCCTTTCTGTGGGAACCTTTTTGGTTTTACGTGCTTTGTGTTTGTCTTCACAAGCGGCGGCGGCTTTACCAGAACTATCTTTAGCGAGACCCTCATCAGGAGGCTGCTGTTTCCTCATGAGATTTGATGCTAGAGATGTGTCTCTGTAGAGCAACAAGCTGTTGACAGCCTCTGCATTAAGAGAGGCCATTCTCCGCTTGCGAGGCTCAAAGATGGCTGGGGGCAACATGAGTAAGGCGTCTGATTGCTTGATTTTTGGTTCCAGTGCTTGCTGATTGGTTGCAGAAGTTGTCCTTTGTCCGGATTTGTCACATTTGGTCCTTTGAGAAGAGCCAGAGAGCCGCTTCTTTTTGACTTTTACACTCTTATGCTTCCGAGCTCTTGGTGCATCCTTCGCTTTACCCATCACCCCTTTCTCCTCCAGCCGGGTGAGAAGGACACAACAGTCCAGTGCATCTCCATCACTCACTGCCAGTGTCTTCTTCCTGCGACGATATAACTCTTTCTTCTCCTTCTTCCCCTTCTTTTTCCCCCCTCTCCGCTCAGTCTTTCTCTCTTTCCCTTTTTTCATCCCGCCTCCTCCCTCCTTGCTTCCCCTCTTCTTCTGGGGCTTCCCTCGCTTCACTGGCTGGTTCTGCTGAGCTCTGACCATGGTCTCAGCACGAGGGAGCAGATCCACCACCTCTTCATCCACACGGTCCTGGGGCCTACGATGGTGGGTGTCAGCTCAGAGAGGCCCTTTGATGGGCATCATTACCTGGGCCCATACACACCCTGGAGAGAAATACAGATCACACACTTAGCTGTGAGGTTTGTGCACAGTGGGATGCATATCAAGGGTTTCATTCATATACACACATATCCATCATGGCAAATTTTTGTGACACACACTTTATTACACAGAACAGATGACTCCATTTTACAAGCAAGTGACTCCTAACTTCAAAATATTGGTCAGTGTAGGAGAGAGGGTGTGTTTTTTAGTGATTGATATTTAATTTTGGAACTTTTCATATGGACTTTACTCTTGTAAAGGCCTTGTCCTCTTGGCAGACAAGGCCATATAATTCACATTTTTACAACCTGTTTCACTTGTTTCACCGCCAATAACCAGACCAGATTGATAACCCCTACTAACTTCTCTATGCATTTCACACATCTGTACGTACACAGGGGTTAAAGTACGAACCGAAACACACTCCACATATACCGTTTGCTTGAGGGCTTTTGTGGCAACAGAGTAGGGAATAAATTTGGCCCTGGGATGCACATTTGCTCTCAGCACTATGCCTTGAATCATTTCTTATATCTGCTGTGCTTTCAAATGGCTCTTATTAGGATACTTACATTGTGATATATGAACTAATTGTAGTGTAACTGCTCTATATTTGTTTTGTTTTGGATTAGACCTGTGGCCAGATTATGAATTATCATTGCTTTTTCATCGCTTGTATCAATGAAGGCAATTTTTCAGCACCCTGAGCCCATGTTTGAACAGATTAATGACTCACACAAACCATTAGGAGACCAATATTGCAAGAATTTACACTCGCACAACTAACATGCAGAAGAACAGAGACTACATGAAGCATTTATGTTATGTGTTTAACATCTGCCATGACTGATGCTTATAAAGGTGATTTGCATCTTTTATTCACAGTGCCACCCGGATTCAATTTTAGCCATGGCCACAGCCTCAAGCTGATCCTCCTTGAGTGATGTGGCTAACCAAACAGCTGGTAATTGGTTTAAATATGAAAAGTCCACAGAGACCTTTTCACCCTGAAGGGGCGCATATTTCAATTGCCTACAAGGTCAAAGGGACAGCTAAATCTTCCCAATTACACCGTGGTCTTAAATTAGGGAAGAATTTTCCTTAATTTTAACTTCAATTGGGGACACATATGCACATACACAGCGCCGTAATCAAATGACTCATGAATTAATCTTTATTTCAGCAAATTTGGTGGTAGGAACACTTGTCACACAATAGCCTCTTCAGTTTCCATGTCAACAGGCGCCGAGTATATCAGGACATCTCAGACGAAGGACAAGAAGCTTTTATGAACTTCTGTAATGCCTATGAGTGGAAATGCAATATCATTTAGAGTCAAGGCTCCCTGCTTTGTCATCTGAAAAAAAGAAAAAGGAAATCTCAACAAAGGAAAACTGGTCAAGTAGCACAGGATTCAACCAGCAGTGTCCTTAGTGCAATGTCACTCCCGTGTGCAGCATAAAGACACAGATCATTCTTCCTGCTGGAGCCCTAAAACACAATTATGCTACTTGACCCCCAAGAAGTATCTTGAGATGGATCTCTATTAGAAGAAGTGACACTCAGCCAGAAAGCTATTGAGCTTTCACATTCAGCACACTCAGAATTAAGTAAGACACACAAAAAAAAATCATACTCAAAAAATTGCTGATCAATACAGTGATACAATATCCTTTTTCAGCACAGACAACACCCAATATAAAAACTTCTGATACTTCTCTTTTTTCTCTCGTTGCTTTTCCACACAGCTGTGACACCAAACATGCAGGTTTTTTAACCACTGAGAGTGAAGCAAAAAAACGCGTCAAAATGAGAGTGATGACGAGTTATGACTCAAAAATGTATGCAGATTGTGGCAGAGCTGTTCTGGCACTGCATAGTAATAAGTGATTCATCTCATCGGCCAAGTATTTACACGACTTCACCTCATCAGCAAGTGTGCGACAAATCTGCTCTTCCTCTGGTGTGCCAAGGCTAGAGGACCATAACCTGAAATGTTTCTTCTATAAAATACCTCAGTTACAACTAACAGACAGTGTGGGTATCTTCAATCTTGTTTTAAGGCTATCAGCTCTGTCACCAACAACACACAAATGTGCAAAGTCCTGTTCTTTTGGATAAGCAGTGGTCTGTTTCAGCATTTTCTGTCTCTTATTAAAACTGCTGAGAACATGCTCGGTGTGAGTGGTACTATGGTCTAAAAATGCACACCTAGCTCAAGTCTGAGGTGGACAGCACTATCTCACTGGACATTTTCAACCATCTCATAGCTCAGTTCGCCCTTATTGCCAGCTGACTCAGTGAACCGTGAAACACAATCCATGAGAGAGAAATTTAATTTCCAGATAACAAGAGAACAGAAGGAGACTCGCATTGAGTTTCTGTCTATGGTTATCAAATCAAGTTGCTTCATTTGAATAAGACAAACATTCACAAAGGAAGGACAGGGGCTCGCTGGAAAACACTGTTATTTCCCTCAGCAAGAGCTGGGCGACACGGGCCAAAACAAATATCGCAATATGTTTTTGGTAAAATGCCTAAATAACAATGTTGCAATGATATATTTGGGGGAAATATAAACTGTTGGTGCTTTCACACTGTTGAGAAAATGACCTTGGTACACATGCTCGTGTGCACGTATGCATCAGCACACACTCACACACACACACACACACACACACACACACACACACACACACCATAGTTCTGGAAACTATCAAGTCCTTTAAGATTAGATCTTAAAGATAACTGAGAGAAGAAAACTCATCATTCATTTAAAAACCTCTGAGGTGCTGAGGTTCTTGAAAACTTCATTTATTTTTGGGTGCTTTGAGGAATTTCTATATTCTAATTTTACAAGATCCTGGTGGCCTAAAATGTATATCTGTATCCATATCAATATCTATCTACATACCATATACATTTTGGAAATACATTTTTAAAATAATCTGTTCTTTTTTATTAGCACTTCATACATTTTGGGTTGTGTGTTGTTCACATTAGGGTGAACAGTGTGTGTGTCTTTCCATGAGTGCTGGTCACCTTTAAGATGAAATACTTAAGATGAAATAGCCTGAATAAATGTTAATAAAATCTTTTTCCTCATCATTTTTGTTAAAACATGGTCAACACGTGATGTGTATGGCTCCTAAGAGAACCTGTGGGGAATCCTCCAGTTTAAGACTAAAGAGGCTCTAGGTGACTCAAGAAAGAAGTCCACATGGGGAGCTGTCAAAGCTCTATTTTGTTATATTAAAAATAAAAGCCTCATTTCTACTTGGACACGCTTTGCCAAATATGTGGTGTGAGGTTTTGTCAGAGAACCTTGTGTGGATACTATCCTAAAAGAATTTTGGGGGAAAAAAATCTACCAAAATTAGGACAAATAAAATTTTGAAAATAAGTCTGGAAGCTGAAATCAAACCAAATATATAATATCTTATCTTGATTACAAAATACTCAATTTCCAGTACAAGTTTCTGACATAGGTTCACCAGTTTTAACTGAAATATTTTACACCTAATGCACCGTTGATGGAATTTTAACTAAATTTAGTTTCACACACATGAGAGGACAGACAGGGCTTTAAGTGAGAAGTGGCTGCATACAGTACACCATACACTCCAGGAGGTGATTCACAGACAAAAAACTAATTCAGAAGAAGGGCACGCATGGTTTAGACTAGGCATCTCTAGTAGTCATGAGAGAGAGAGCCCCGAGGGAGAAGGAATCTGCTCTCTGTGCTGTGTGTGCAGCTTCAGATAGGGGCATATCACCAAGTCCACTTTCGCACAGCAAATCATCAGTTGAACAGTCCTAGACCACCATCACCAGCAGCACTAACACCCTTCAGCAGCACCACCTCCACCACCACCACCACCTCCACCACCTCCACCACCTCCACCACCACCACCACCTCCACCACCTCCACCCCTCACGACCATGCAGTTTCAGCCACCACCAATTATAAACATCCGCGTCCACTTACTCTGATGGCCATACAATTATGATAAGCAGAAATGCAATTAAGGGCAGGGTGATGCACATTATAATCAGGCTGCATATAAACAGACTATAGCCTCTAGTGGAGCTGAGACTTGGCCATGGTGGTGGACAGTGAGATCTGACAGCATGCGGTGGTGGTGCGGGCTGTAGGTTATGATATCAGAAGTAAAAACCTCACCGGGACGACGCGCAGAGCCTAATACCAGTCGATCAAACGGGGATTTGGAGCGGGTTCTGCCTAACATCAACATCACCAGAAGCCCATATAGCCTAGTTATTACAAAGCAGTCCAAGCCGACGAACCAATAATCTGCAACTGTGACTGGAATTACAGCCGCGTTGGGTTTTGAAAAATCATCATTACCTTATGTCCCGTTGAAAATAAAATCCCGTCCTGCTTCTGATGGCCAGTTTCTACACGATCGGGCTCTATGTCGACCTGGGAAGCGATCCGTGGACCAAATAACCCACTATAGCTGGAGACATGGCAAATCGGTGAGCGGTGACCTACTTCCGAAGTGGCATGCTGAAGATAATATTCATGCGCTGCATTCGCATTGGCGAGACTGCCTTTGCACCGGGACATCCCTAAAGCAAAAAAATCACCGTCATATTCCTATAAAATTCCTACAGGGGACTTGCCATTCTCATGTGGGGATTTTTTTTAAACGCACTTTACTTTGTATTTTTGATCTCTCGTAGCGCCACTGTAACAATCGCAGGGACTTGCAATCTTGCTGTGATATTTCCTATAGTAACCCGCTGAAATGTATTATAGGATTACCATAGGTCGATCTCAGCTGCGGTCTTCAGAGCCCAAACAGCCCAGTGGAAATTATGAAACTTCCCCCAATCTAAGTCATTCATAAAAAAAAAAAAAAGGTCAGGAGATGGGATCATCCATAAGCGATCAATCAATAGTGATGCACTCTGCAGGGACTTCATTTTTTCCCTTACGCAAAAAATAACGATGGTAAAGATAGGCTTGAAATATCACAGAGGAATATATGTCCTGATAGGAATATTAGGCTAAAATAAGAAAAAAAAAAAAGATAAGCTCACCATAAACCCACCACATGCATACTATGAGTCTCTGTTGGAAGATTAAAGTGATTTTTCATTTGAGTGGACTGACAGCATAACATAATAGAGGAATGTACCCGTCTAATTAGGCCTATTTACTGTGTCCTCTTCTCTCAATGATACATGGAATCTAATATTGCTGATGAGCGATCAATCAGCCCTCATCATTTCATAACCCGCTGCTTAGGAAATGGATAAGATCAGCCAACAACTGATTTCCAAAGCATGATGACTACTCGGGTGGATTTACTTGGTATTAGACTGAATCATGCTTCATAATTACGGCCTGCAAAAACTACGAAAAAAAAAAAATGTGCACCAACAAACTGCCACTAAGCGAAAGTTCATGCTTTGACAACAAAATTATTTGAAAGCCATTATGTTATCAAGTTGGCATCTATTCACAATCAAGCGTAATTGGGATAAATGCTAATTGTCCTCATCTATATCAGCTTTACAGTGTGTAATTAACAGCTGTAAACGAGCTGAGTGTGTAACTTAATGAGGCGTGAGCACTGGGGAAGCTCAGGGAGTAGACTGCTGAGAGCTGACCTGCGATACACACCACAATGCTCTGCAGAAAAAAACACACACAGCACCAAGCAAGCAGCAGAAGCCAGCCTCATCTCTTCACCAAGTCGCCCAGTCAGTAGTTCACTATAAATCAGCCTCACTCACACAACGCTGGGGTCTAAATCAGTGAAGACAAGCAAATACTAATAGTACTAACTCACAAAATGAGGTTTGACACAGCAAGGGAGTGTCATTAGAAAATTACTGATTTTTTTTTTTTTTGTGTGTGTACTTTATATTACCATGCAAGTCATGAAAGTCAATTAGGTTATTTAGCAGATATCAAAACAACTTCTTAGCATGGTGTTAATTAAGCTCATCTTGCCCAGCCCTAACACACACACACACACACACACACACACTGAGATGCTGAGCACCTCCTTCAAACAACTTTAAAGACTTGTTTGAGGCATTATTTCCCTTGGGAACAACGTTTACGGCTCTAAGTCGGTACACCGATCCTCCTATGATTTCCAGTCACCTTCCACCAACACAGTGTATCCTGGCGTTCGGTCTAATGACATCTGCTGACATTTACTTCAAAAATAAGGCTTCACACATGCCAATGAAAGCAGTAACCTATAATTTATCCCTGTGTCCTGGGGTCACGTTAAAAATGTGTTTTGCCTTACAATTATAAATAAGGTCAGCGGTGAAAAGGAAAATGATGAATAGCCATGATAAATATTCCAGGGGGGGACACGGAGGTCACGAATAAAGTTACACTTGACAGGCAAACTGAAAAGGGAAACTGAGGTGATCTTTATGACCTTACACTCAGATACCTCTATATTCAATAAAAGAAATAATAATTTTCGTCAAAACCAGCTTGTGTGACTTTTATATATGAATCACAGATGAATAAACTGAATGAAACCAGTGAGTCCTTCATTCACCGGACACATTACCGAGGTGACGGCTCTGATCAGATGTTTGTGGGCAGCGGGGTGGCGTTCAAAACCCCATGTCAGCAAGCATGCACCCAGCCCAAGTGTCTTTGAGCAAGACACTGAAGCCCTTAGCAGCTCCAGGGCTGCCGCTCTGTTGCTGAGCCTGACCTCTGACCTCCCTGCAGAGGGGGCAAGGGAAAAGAGTTTCCTTGCAAGGATCAATAAATTTCACTCTGGCCTCCAACAGTGTAAAAAGTTGCCCAGTTGTATAGCACACCATGTCCAGCAATAAAAACACATCTGTTTACACTGTAAATTCAGAAGATGTGACATGTGAGGTGAACTCAATTGCAATAGAAAGTAAGATTTTTTAAATTTAAAAATGAGTATAAACTCTACTGTTATGCTAAATATTAAAAATTCAAAGACAGTCAAGGTCTGATAGACTCCTTTACACCTGTTTTTTATGTCTGTCCTGGGTCTTCAAATGACAAAATGGGTCAAATGGGGCGAAGGAAATAAAATAAAATAATTAAGAAGGATTAGGGGTGTAATAGTTCAATAAACCCACGGTTCGGTTTGTATTGTGGTTTTTCAGTCACAATTTCGGTTTCTGTTCAGTTTGTTTTGTACATCAGGGAGATGAAAACCCATTACCGTTTCTAATGATCTCTGAATTTTGTTTTATTTGCAAAAACAACTCTTCTTTTAATTCAGAGATTTGGAATAACAATGCGAAATCAAGAAATACTCTTTCAAAGGCAAAAGTCTATACTAAGACTATTAACAAAACATAAAAACAGTCTAATTCATTAATTCATCAGCTATGTGTGTGGTTGAATGGCTCTCATAGTGGATGTGTTTGTAACACTGCACTTTGTAGGGTGTACTGTGTACTGAGCGGCTCATTTTTTTATGGTTTGTTTTTTTTACGGTTCAGTTTTACACCCCTACCCAGGATGCAATCGGCCACATTAAGAAAAAAAAGTGTGATTTCAGTGTATCTCCAGCCCACAGACATCGACTCTGTAAGTGGAAATAAACTTACGTGATCACAGCCAAAAAGGAAAAAACTGAGAGAAAAGTCTAACAGGTGGCAGGCAGCTGGATAACACCATTTAAACTGCGAGTACACTCTGCACGGGGAGCAGCCAAGGTGAGCTGTTTACCCTCAGCTTCAAGGAACGACTCACTCAGTTTCCACATGTGAGCCGCAGACACATTTTAAGGTGCGGCATACATGTAACCCAGTTAGATCATCCAGTCTGAGGCACTCTTTGGACACGAGGCATGTTGATCACAGGTGTAAATGGGTCTGTATTTTTTAAAAAAAGTTAATCTCAGCTGTTATGTGATCAACTGTATGTATATAAATTGAATTGAATTTTTTCTTAAAGATTGTTTTTTGCATTTCTGCTACAGAGAGACAAGAAAACATGGTAGAGAGAGCGGATGTCATGTAGTAAAGGGGCAACATAGAAAAATCAAATCTTGACACTGATCATGTCTATTTAAAAAAAAAAACAGAGTGAAGGAAATACATTTTTGGGTTAATTTGTACATTTTAAGCAGATTTTACGCTGTGAGACTTGATCAGCAAAATTTTTGCACTACATTTACAAATTGGTAGTATCACTTGCTTTGTTCCTAGAAACACATTTGGCTAGGAGAGCGTCTGAATTTCCCTAAACTGCAGAGGAGCTGTAGACAAGGCTGACTAGAGAGGGTAGGATTTTTAAACCCTGAGACAAAAAAAAAAAAAAAAAAAGCCAAAGCTGAGACACAGATGATGCAAAAAGTGTGTGAAAGTGAACATGAGGATGAAATGCCTATTTGA
This sequence comes from Myripristis murdjan, assembly GCF_902150065.1. Lineage (NCBI taxonomy): Eukaryota > Metazoa > Chordata > Actinopteri > Holocentriformes > Holocentridae > Myripristis > Myripristis murdjan. The sequence continues at coordinate 16,718,679 of NC_044001.1, read as the reverse complement.
AAGCTCAGTATAGCAAAGTGCTGCATCGTCAAAACACAAGTCAAAGACAAGAGCACAATATCAAGGTTATAGAAAAAGCAAAACAATGGAAAACCACACTTTGGTAAGTTTGCAGCACTATAAACCAGGCGGTAAACTGTTATTATTTCTTGGCTTCAGAGCGTGCCCTACAGATCTGGAGATGACAACCCGGCACCTCGGAGCAGAGAGGAGACAGGACAGGAAGTGTAATTAGCTGCTTCTACTGTTCCTCTTCAAAGAGACGGGGCAAGATGCCAGGCAGTCTGACTGGCAGAGAGGGAGAGGGAAAGAGAGAGGACAGGAGAGCAAGATCGAGAGAGAGATAGCGATGAAGATGACTGAATTCAAAGCAGCAGAGAGGACGGGGAAGGTGGAGATGGAATCGAACACCTCACATCTCGTCGAGCAGAGACAAAGTCAAACTTCGCAGGAGCCACAGAGACAATTTTTCACTTTCAGGCTCTCGAGATACAGATGTTTGACACAGCCTTTTCAGAGAGATCAGATGAGAAAAGGTGGCGGTGGTGAGGGAGGGGGGGTTAAGAGAAATAATGTGTGCGACAGACAGAGGGAGGGACAAGATTGAGAGTGATGAATAGAGACAGCACAGAGAAAGGGAGACGGAGAGAAAGTGAAACAGAGAGCGATAGAGACAGAGAGAGATTGTCATCATCATCATGAACAATGACTCTCTGATGGGGGAGGCCTGTCGCTGTGTTTCCAGCCCAGCTGAGGAAGGGAGGAGGAGGAGGACGAGGAGGAGGAGGACGAGGAGGAGGAGGTGCCCGCCTGCCTGCCTGCCTGCTTGCCACAGTCATGCTTTTAGCATCTGCCAAACTGAAGGACACTTGGTGCCATGTGCTTTTCAGTGGAGGAGCCTGACGTTTGTCTATCACAGTGAGGGCTTCTGTTCTGTTCTGTCCCAGCCAAACAGGATTTAACCCCCCCAACACACACACACACACACACACACGTGCATGCACATAAACAACCCCAGTGTGTGATAACTGAGCAAGGAGTGAGACCCCGGCTCTAACCTCCACATCTCCTGCAGCTGTGGGCTGACCGACAGCTGACGCTGCTCTGTGGCTCTCTGTTCCCCAGCTCCTTCCTCCCCACCAGTCCTACCTCCTCTTCTTCTATGTTTCCATGAAACAGACCTGCAATTTTCACAGCTGTGTCTGCGGCATTTTGCCAGGATGGATGAGTGAGAGAAAAGAGAGAGAAGAGAGACAGAGAGAGAGACATACAGAGAGAGAGAGAGAAAGAGAGAGCAGGACGGCTGGCTAATGGCTTTTAGAGATCTGGGCTACAGAGGAACTTTGCTAATCCTGAGCCCCTCGAGACTCGCTGCTCGCTCAAAGCAGTGAAATATTCAAACAACTGAAACTGTTTGAGATACCAGAACAAAGCTCTTTAATAATACGAAACCTACAAGTACACCAATTCCAAGAAGTCCACTTAGTGCATGACAGTTTCAAATCAGAGCAGCAGCGACACTCAAAACAACTAACAACATTTTTTTCTTGCATTCCGGCATATTTTGGCTCATTATATCCTGGCAGTTTTGACATCTGAGATCCTATTTATTTTACACAAACAAAGATGCTGACCATTTATAGGACAACAGCCACGCAGACACAAGCCTAATGCAAGCCTGAACTCAAAGTTATCTGGAATTAACAACGGCGGTCTCCTGCAGCTGAATTTAGAAGAGAGCATGCAGCACATCGACAACTGACAATTATGCAAAACAATAATACTGTTTTCCACAACCAGCCGGAGTGGCTTTTAATCAGATGACTTCCAAACAAATATGGTGTCGCTCCCAACCCAATGAGCAGCCCGGGTTCCTGTATGATCCCCAGCAATAATATCAAACAGCGCTCGGTGGGGTGCTACAATGAGGATGATGCTGTGCTATTTTTGCAATGTGTTTCAGGAAAAGGGATTGGTCAGAATACTTTTTTTCCCCATGTATGTTTACAAACAACTTCAACTGGCTCTCTGATTCTTCTTCTTCTTATTTTGTCCATATATAAATTTATTTTGCAGAAGTGGCGTCACTAATAAGAAATTTTTCTTGGTACATGAGCTGGAAAATGAAAACCTTGAATCACTGATATGTGATTTTAACATGTGCTGCTTACAAGTTTTATATCCCATTCTCTTTTATTCTAGTAACATCTATACTAATCTATTGTATTCTACTGTATCCCAGTGGCCTGTGTTGTGTGCTGCCTTGTCATCCAGTCACATGTGGCCTGTGTCTGAGCAGGAAGTGTGTGTCTCTGTTGAGACAGCAGGCAGGGCGACAGGACAGTGTGCCTGGATGACACGACACAGGGGGAGAGATGCCTCTCCATCCCTACTACCCACATCCTCCGGGCACAATAGGACGCTTCCTCCGAAATAATGGGATTATATCCAGGATTTTGATCCAGCTTTACGCTTCACGTGCGGGGATGCACTTGTATTCAGCATGCGGCTCTGTTCAGATATCCAGACAACAGGCCTGTCATGGTGGGCTGTGGAGAACTGCCTGCACAGAAATACAACCATTCCCTCCAAAGCAACAGCTCTGTCAGGCATTTTTGGGGGGGGCATTTCTGCCCATTGATGTCTTTATTTGTACCAATCAAACACCATATATTCATTAATTTACCAGGCGATTTATATTTCATGCCCTAATAGTGATTTTATCTCAAAGTCTACTTTCCAGTATTTCTCTGCTTCAGTAACTCACTTTTAAATTAAAGACACTATTTAGTCCAAATGCCTTTTTGGCTATAAAGTGTATTTAACGCATAGAGAAACCACTGCGATGTTCCTAGAGTGTCTCAAGTGTTCACTTGTAAATTTATGATGACTTTATAGTACTTTTTTACAATTTCTTACTGTATCACTATAACACACATATCGGTTTTGTACTTTTGCTGCGATATTCCAGTAGTATATCTGCAGTATGGGGATCTTTCATGCAAGCTCATAATAATTATCCTGTAACTGCGGGGCAGCCACGGCATGAACCTCGCACTGGAGTTGATAAAAGCTGCTTATGAGACATTTTCAGCGAACACAAAGACGTGGAGTCACAGTCGAGCAGGCTGTACTCACCATTTAGGCAAAAAAAAAAAAAAAAAAAAAAAACAGACGTCTGTGCCACCTGCACAAGTTAAGGCAGAAATAACAGAGAAGCCCAAAGTTGCTTTTGGGCTTGTCGAAAAACAGCAGTAGGCTCTGTTTACCTATCTATAATTGAGCCATTATCCCAGCCCGTGGAGTCTTATCGGCTGGCTGGAGCCTGACACTTTCAGTTTAGTCCTCTGCCTGCGAAGCGATCTGAGTTTGAAGGTTGTTTCTCTTACCGCCGCGTAGCCTGACAAATAAATCCAGAGGCGTTTAGAAAAGGAGGATCACTTCCACGGGGAGAGAGGGTGATGGGTCAGGTGTATGGTTCCCGTAAGTGAAGGAGGAAAAACACAGTGGAAGGCGACTCATGTTGAGTTGCGTTGATCCGCTGAAGCTCTCTTTTTTTCCTCTCCAAACTGCGCTACTCCATGCGCTACGAGTAAAAAAAAAATCGCCCGTCGCTACACTTGAAACGATAGCATTAGTTGATGAAATGAACCGAGGTGTAGAAAGCATTCAGCCGCGCTTCAGCAAACTACGACTCACTTAAGCATGTTTTTACATAACAGCATCATCCGCTTTTTATGTTGACGCATCATGTTGCGAAAACATGGAGTTTCTTAAAGGGCCACGGACGCACCGTGCACATGTCACCGTGCCCCGGCAGCCCCGCCGCGGCTCAACGGGCCGTTTGCACCGACTTCACGTCCCGGGAGCCCCGGTCTCATAACACGACTGAAGAGCCAAGTGTGACCGCAGAGTCGCCTTTGGTCACGTTTATGTTTGAGTGAAGCAGCTGCTGTCTGACTGGCAGGCTTAATAAGGAGCTGCTGTTGCTTCGTTTAGTCCAGATTTAATTAACTTTGGCCTGTGTGCTTTTATGTGACTCTGTTTGGATTTGCTTCATTGTCCTGCCATTATCTTTCATGTGGCTGACTGGGTTTTGACTTTGATAGATAGATAGATAGATAGATAGATAGATAGATAGATAGATAGATAGATAGATAGATAGATAGATAATTAATAGAGGTGTAACAGCTCAGTAAGGTTTGCACTGCGTTTTTTGGTCAATATTTCAGTTTCATTTGGGTTTGTTTTGTACTTTAAGGAAAAAACAACATCCATCTCCACTGTTGTCTGTATTTTGTCTTATTTGAATTAGTAACTTTATTCATTGAGAGATCTGGGATAACCATATGAAATCAGCAAATATCCTTTCAAAGGCAAAAGTGCTACTTAGGCTATTAAAAAAAACAACATAAAAATGCTTTCAGTATAATCATTAATTCATCAGCTGAGTGTGTGGCTGTATGGCTCTCATACAGCGGATGTGTTTGTAACGCTGCACTTTTCATCCCCCAGTTCAAAATACAGTGAACACTCACGGTCACGTAACTCTCAGTCTCATCATTGGTGACAACTTTGAGGGGTGTACTGTGCACTGAAGGCTGTTTTTTTTTTATTTACAGTTCAGTTGTTATTGGGTACATCAGTGTACACAGTAATTGGCTCTTTGCATAAACTGGACACTGCTGCAGTATATTTGTTACAATGGATCTGTTGTGTCTGTGTTTGCTTTATCTAGTATTTCCCTTACATGAATCCATCCCACATAAATCCCAAATGGAGCTGCTCAGATAACATATGTTTGCATACATTAACATTTAGCTGGTTCTGTACAGTCTAAGAGTGTGCCGTGCCAGATGACAAGTGCCAGAGACAACGTAATCCCATAATACATTATAAAAAAGATAAGAAAAAAAACAACAACAGAAAAACACGTGTGATATGGCCACTTTAAACACACTGTTGAAAACCACAGACACTCTCAAGTCCCAATAGGAATATTATAGTGATGTTTGACAGGGAAGTGGGCCACGTGCCACTGAGCTTTCAAGGCAGGAAACTGGTGGAAATAGCCTGGCGGGATTGTCTTGGGAACTTTGGAGGTCTTCCAAGGCATTAACAGATAAATTTGGCTTTCACTTTGGATTTGTCGCGCAAGAGAGAGGAGGTGAAATCAGTGAGGGGTGTGGTGATGAAAGTTTCCAGTTTAATACGTGAAATCGCTTCTGTGTGTCTGGATTTTCTGCTTTTACCGGGGATATTCCCTTCATTGGCTTGTGGCTGTATGAGGCTTGAACCTGAGCTCTAAAGGTAATCGGTGTCTCTGCCCTTACAGAGCCTTTGCCATCATTAACTGTTGTACTATCTTGCACTAACATGACAATCCTTGTGCAAACTTGACCTCAGTTCTCCTGGGGGACCTGCACCTCCAACAGAAAATCCAAACTTACGCAGAATCAAAACTGTTTCCAATACCTTGAAAACTGAACACGCCTTTCCTAGAGGAATCAAGAAGGATCACAATGCAGCTTCAAGGCTTGGTTCTTTGTCGTAAAGGCTTTTATGTTTACATCCACGTGGGCTTCAAGTGATGAATTCAGTTGTTCAAGATCATTAGAATAACCTGTGAAGATTTTACGGTTGATTTAAAAGGTTTAGATGGTTGAATTCCCTCAAGAGAAATTGAAGTTTGAATCCAATCTGTTACAATGAAGTTCTTAAAACCCAAGTACCAGTCTTTCTACAGTACCTCAATGTGTGTGTGTGTGAGAGAGAGAGTGAGAGAGAGAGAAAGAATACATTAATGTTTAAACCTGACTTATTTTCCCTAAAGGAGAAATACACCCTGAAACAGAACTCCCATATTTTATTCAAATGAACTTGGATCGTTCAATCAATGTCTGAATAACTGTCTCCCCTCTGGGTCTTCTGGAAAAGAGAAACTCTATTTACAAGGAATAAGGTACTGGACCATTTAGATTTTACCCCCCTGGTGGGCCTAGTCTTTAATCACACGAGTGCTAATACCTCTAAAACCAGAAATGCACCCACTTTCCAAGAATAACACCCAAGGTGCTGTTCCACAAAGGCAGTCAGTCTCCCATTATAGTCAAAATAGCAGAGAAAGACAGGAGCCAGCTCTGATACTATTAACACTGGAGTCCTGTGCAATGTGTTGTATCACAGGGAGCCAGGCATGACACATCGAGGAACAATATTGAGCAGTATCAAAGTCCAACCAAACAATCGTGTGGACATCCATCAGCCTGAGTCAGAATGGCTGACAGAGATGAAGCGGCAGTAGATGGATTAGAGGCAATGAGCTGCTGATCCATCATCTTAACAAGTGACTGTGGCAGTTCTGTGGCGGCGCGCGCAGGACTTTCACTGTTGCAGATTACTGAGCGAGGAATGAGAAAGGTGTTATGAAAATGTGAAGAGCAGGAGCGACGTTCAGAATGATAAATTCAGGGGGAAAAAATACTTAAGTATAAAATCCCATCAGAGATAAACTGTTGGTTATGAATCAGGCAAGAGCCACGAAGGGTGCCTTATTAAAAACTGTTTTTTTTTTTTTTTTTTTTTGTCTTTGTGCAAAATCTTTTATATGCCAGTGGTGAGGAGTATTTTTCTTTTCATTTGACTCAGAATTATGAGGTTCTGTCAAAGGTCATGTTGACATGACACACCCTCATCAGCCTGGAATAACTCTCTGCCTCCAAAACCCTCCAATTTTCAAGGAACTGGCTACAGTAACCACTGAATTTTTCACACTATCAAACATGTCAGCTCATTTTTCAGGGAATTTAACCTTTTCTACAAGTAAGGAACAATGTCAGTGATCATTACAGTGCCAGAAAACTACAATAAAAGACAAACTAGAGGATCATAAGGTTGCTGCAGCACTGAGACAATATTTGAAGTAGAAAGTGTCTTGGAAACATGAGCAGGAGTCCTTTCAGCTCCTAAAAAGGCTTAATGAGGACATTGACTTTGTCCAGTGTGAAGTTTTGTTCTTGTTCTGTCTTCATGCTCGGCCATATCTTCCATAATATGTTAGTTTTTATTCTGCTTATATATTTTTATTGTATTTCTGGAACAGTTCTTTTGCATTTAATACTCTACACTTGCATCTGCCCTAACATTATTTTTAAATATACAATAATGTAACTACCCACTCAGATTGGATGTAAGTGTTTTTAGGAGTCGTGCTGTGGGCTCATGATGCCACCCAGGCACCCGGTACGATGGACAATTACTATATATGATATATACTGTGAGGTGTTTTCATATCTGATGAAGGATAACACTCAAATTCCAGCTACTGTTGCCAGAAATTATGATATGCAACTCTGACACTGAATACATTTACATGTAAGTCAATTAATTATGCACACTGAAAGTAGCGTGAAATGATGCTGCTCATAAAAGGACATAAAACATATTCCAGTCCAGAAATGCAAAATTGTAGAGTTTTTTTTAATTCATTGCAAATTAAACAATCATGGTTTATAGATAGATATCTACATACAGCTAAAAATCTGTGTTCTTTTGAGAAAACATACTAATCTTTAGAGGCATTTCCTCTACTCAAACCCAGATTTGTCAGCTGAATATATTCACTCTCAAATCGAGCTAACAAGTTTCTAGTACAAACACTCAGGAGATAAGTTGTTGCCTTGTTGATCAAAAACCTTTCACTTCACATTCAGACATGAAAGGGAGTTTCTCTACAGAATGACACCGAGGCTAATTCATCTGTCCAGGTTATATACAAAAACACACTTACAGTGAGTGGAGACGAAATCAAAAGACGTGGATACACGTTCTAAGCTAAGGCTTAGTGACAGGAGGCAGGTATACTGATCTCAAGGTTGTTTGTCTTAATTGGACAGTAATGTAACTACGAGCCTTTTTTTTTTTTTTTCAGTCATTCACTTTTCTGACGTTATCACAAAAAATAAAATGATCACCGGCAGACTTTTGATGAAAATGTGATTCCAACATAGACAGGATCAGGTAATGTTTCAAAGGGCAGCACAAAGGAGGAGAGAAAAAAATTCCAATTTTCCATTTAGGGATTGTCGAGACCACTGAGGACACTGAGGACAGGTTAGTGTACAGTTGAAGGTCCGTTAGACAGACCCATTAATGGAAGTTCTCAGATTCAATCCCAACAGCCATGCGTCCTGCCAAAGTGTCCTTGAACAACACTGAACCCCAACTCACTCAACTCAGTGAAAGCTGCTCTGGTCTCCATCGCACCATTTGCCTTTTTGTTATAAAACAAAACCAACGTAATCAAAATTCACTTGTTTCTCAACCTTTGAAACGCCAGCTGGCAGGTTGAGTGTGAAAGTGAGCGGTTGCCATTGTGGTTATGATGCCAAAACTGTTTTGGCAGCAGTTTTGGTGCTCCTGTGGGAGTGTTCAAGACAGTCTAAATAACCTCTACAGCAAAGAGCAAAGGTCTGCGAAAAATGTACCATCCAGTACAAAACAGCAAGTTTATTTCATCACACAGGAGGAAAATCGGTGATGCTGTGACGGTTCAACAGCTGTTTTACTGCTCAGAAAGCAGCTGGCATTTCACTGTTTATCAAGTGACTTTTACTGAGACTGCAGTTCATTTGAAAAAGTGACAGCATATTTTGTCACCAAGGACACTTAACAATATTGTAAATCTAAGATCAAAGTAAAGACGATGCAATCAGTAGGATGGTGATCAAAAGCAGGTTGTTAAACACCAGACTGAACAACACTTCCCTGATTGCTCCTTCCTTTCTGTTCTCAGTGGGCAGGGCCTTGGATAACATCTGTGTTGATGCTACAGATTATTGATCATATATTATACACAGAATGAAGATATACATCGATACAGTACTGCCATAATTTAATCCCAGGTGGTAGTATTGCTACAACGTGTGAGAGCTCAGTAACATCATGACAACAGCAACAACAACTCATGTAAGGCCCTTGGTGTGAGTATGAGTGTGTTTCTCCATAGCAATCCATCAGTCCATCAGTTTGTAGTGTTTTCTGGTTCCCGGCTCCGCCTACTTGTACATCGAGTTGAAGGCTCGGCCAATGATGAGCCTGCGCACCTCACTTGTGCCAGCACCAATTTCATACAGCTTGGCGTCCCGAAGGAATCGGCCCATGGGGTAGTCGTTGATGTAGCCGTTCCCACCTGTTGACAAGATGAGGCGTCGTGATTAAAAACGTGCTGCCAAACACAGATCTGGACTTAAATCTAGCACACGATGCTGAGCCACACAGCGGAGTGTGTTTACAGCAGCACCAACGAGCTATTGTTTAATCACATGGCCGTGCACACACTTGTGCACACACTGTGTGGAAGGTGTGCACAGGTTGCTTTAAAGTGTGCAGATGGTGCAGCTGCATTAAACCCCTTCATGGTGCTGTGAGAGTGCCTGATGCTCTGTTTCATGCTAACAACTTGCATGGAAAGTGCTGACAGCACAAAATTCCTTGATAACTCATTCCCTGAGCTGTTTTTGTTTTTAAATATCAAGTTAAATTTAACCATTACATTACACTTACACCTCATTTAATAAGTGAATATCTCTGTTTTACAGAACAGGTTGATTAAACGAGACCACTGAGTAATTAAGTAATCAGGTAAAAAAAATCAACTATTCCAAACATTCAGTGAGTCTGAGCCCTGCTGAAGGAGTGTGTAGTATTTAAACAAAACAAAACAACAACAAAAAAAGTAAAAACAGCCACAAAACATTTGCTCACTTTACTATTGCAAGGGCATACTGATTTGTTTTTTCAGGGAATGATATGCCCCTTGTGCATTCATTTTAATCAAAACAAGACGTGAGATTTATCTTGTTTAAACACATGCACACAACATAATCTCTTTCTTCATAAAACTTGGCCTCAAAATATGTTTCTCCCTCTTGCAGCCACTCTTGGGCTCTGTGTGCAATTTAACATGAACAGAAATGAGAGAAAAATGTATAACCCATGTGAAAACAACATAACAACCTTACAAATTAGCCAAAACAAATTAATTACAACTTGAAACATGTTTGTGATTTGGTGAGAAGAGGAGGAACATGCCTCTCCTGTATTGACAAAATGGTGACGGCTGCCTTCCGTTTAAGCCATCCCTGATGCATTTTCATCTGAACTAAGTTCCCTGGCACTTACCCAAACACTGAATGCCATCCAAAGCAACCTGAGTGGCGTTCTCAGCACAATACAGGATCACTCCAGCACAATCCTGCAGTGACAACACAAATCAGCACACTTACTGTATGGAATGGCGATTTTTTTTTTTTTTTTTTTTTTTTACCCTCAAGCATTCAATTTATTCAGTACAAGTTAGCAGAAAGTAAAACAGGACAAAAGGAGCATCAATTTCTTGTGGGAAGAACAGCTAGGTTAAAGAATAGCCAAGTTAATTTAAAACATGGCCTGCAGGTTCATCAGATTAAGTTAAGGCATTTAAAAACACTTGCAATGCAAGTTATAATACATTTAGAATAAAAAAAATTATGCAAAATTTTATATGAAAAGTGAAAATTGCTTTATCAACCATCTGCACTACTTTTACTAGACAAAATGTAGTTTGACAAAATTATTTTTTGAGAACAAAGAGCTTTTGATAAACATTATTTATGAACACTTTTAAACTGTATTACAGCATTTTAAAAACATATATTTTAATCCCTCTAAAACTGCACTTAAGAACTAGGCTTTATTAGGTGCTCAGGAGGATCGCTTCAGTAAGAGCCAGGCTTCCTTTGTTTCTTTGTGTAACACTTTCTGCAATGTGCAGCGCTTAGGGGAATTACAGTATGTGTGTCGTGCACAAACCTGACCTGCATAAAGGAAACACAGCGTAACAAGCACATACAAGGAAGCTGCTTTTAGTACAGATGTAAGTATGGCGATATGCTGTTCAACAATTCTCTTAATTACAAAACACTTCACAGTAGCGTCACTTGTATTTAAAACATGTGGACTGCCTGTATAGTGCATTGTGAGGACTAATTAATGAAGTCCAAATATTATATTTTTGACAACAGAGTAGTGAGGAGGTGAGAGGTTGACAGATTGTCTCACCATGGCACTGAAGTGTCCTCTGTCACAGGCCCGGGCCACGTTGTACACATACTGCCGACAGGAGCTGAGCCTGGTGTACATGTCAGCCATCTTGCCTTGCATCAACTGTCCGAGACAAGAACACACACAAGACATTAGGAAAAGGGAAACTTCACTCAAATTCACATTTAGGTTTTCAGTGATTTAACTCTCATCTTCATACCTGAGGCATTACCTGTTAAATATGTTATTTGATTGTATAGAGTGAGTAAGTTCGAACCTGAAAGTGTCCAATCTTTTGTCCAAAAGCTTCTCGGACGTGCAGGTATGGAACAGCATAGTCCAAAACTGACTGCATGATTCTGAAAATAATTATATTAAAGAGCACTAAGCAATTAAAATCTCACATAACAGGCAATGTAATGATAGCTCACAGACTTCTGAGTGGCAGAATGCAAAATAATTTGGGAAAGAAAGACACTGTCTGGTATTGGTCACACATCTCTGTTCTGAAACAACATCTTTGCTTTTTGCCTGGATTCAGTCCTCTGAACCTCGTTCTTTCCAATAATTCAAATGTCATGGATTTTGCGATTCATGAATCTACTCATCTTTGATGCATCATCAGCAATTAAATCACTCCTAAAACCAACTGTCCCTCTAAACCGTCTCTTACCACATACTGTAGAGGGTTTAGCGTGTCATTTAGGTTCATGGTATTATACAATACTAGGGTTACTAATAAAGCCGGGGTCTTAAATACAGTTTTAGAGGTATTAAAATTGTAAGTTTTGAAAAACTATTTTAAAACACTATAACACTATTTACAGTTCCCAAAATAGTATTTATAAATGGTATAAAAGCAAAGCAAGCTAGAAAGTCAAATCGCCTCTTGTGAGTCAAACTGCCTCCGTGGAGAAAACCCAAGCCAGACTCATGAGGCGCAAAATTCAAAACCATAGGAGGTTAATGAGCAAATAGGAACAGAATTTCAATTTAATATGAGTGGTTGGGGAGCGGGCGGGGGACTGGATCCAAGCAATCAGCGCTTTAAGCAGACAAAAAAAAACAGTTGTCAAAAATGATACAAATGTTACAAATATTTAGAGGACAAAAAGAATCAGAAGTTGAACACAATTTTTAAGCAATACATCATTATGAAATCTTTTCAAAACGTGACTGATAATTCAAAATCACTTCAGGTCATCCAAAGCCAACCTCTCTCAGTCCTGGTGTGGACTTACCCGATAGGTCCTGATGCAAGCACCAGCCTCTCCAGGTCAAGGCCGCTCATCATCACATACACACCTTTGTTCAGAGGACCGAGGATGTTCTTCTCTGAAACAAACAGCAAAGTTTACACATGGGTCATTCATCACGAAATGAGCCACAACCACAAATAGGAAAAAAAATTACTAGTCCATGATTCCTCAGCTTCACACAAATGCACACACACACACACACACACCTGGGATTTTGCAGTCTTCAAAGATCAGTTCGCAGGTGTTGGATCCCCTCATGCCGAGTTTGTCCAGCTTCTGTGCTGTAGAGAACCCTGGCATTCCCTACAGGGCAGACACACACACACACACACACACACACACACACACACACACACACACACACACACACACACACACACACACACACACACACACACGACACTGTTATATACAGCAGCACAAGGGAGTCTCAACCCAGAAGCAGACCAACGCAGAAATTATACACACCATGTGAGTCATTATTTGGCACCAGGCCTGTTGGCGACACAGCCCCGTGTGTGTGTGTGTCTGTTTGTTTGTGTCTTGGATGAATGTAATGTTTGTCTTTACCGTACATGTCGTTATTAGGATTCTCTGTGTTGTTGGATGTGTGACGGCTCACTGAGTTTCCTTCTCAGGGACCAACAAAGTTTATTTTTCTGTTCTGAGGCTGCAGTGTCCCCAGGATACATCCACACTAGTCAGAACTCACCTTTTCCACAATGAAAGCTGTGATGCCTCTCTGATAGGCCTCGGGATCTGTCTTGGCGTAAACGATCAGGACGTCGGCATCTGGCCCATTAGTGATCCAGAACTTGTTGCCGTTCAGGACATAGTAGTCGCCTATAGAAACACACCGAGTGGAAATTACCAGGAATGCCAGGACAAAAACTGATTTAAACTTGTGACTTCAAACAAGACGGATAGAAGGCAAATTTGCTTACACCATAACCTTAGATAAGCACTTAGATGGCATTCATAGGCTAAAAGAAGTGCAGGCATGTGACTGAAGTTATTTAACGGGCACCAATGTTTTGTCCCATGATATCTGCAGAGGGCTAAACAACAAATCCTGTCATCCTGGAACCACCTCTGTGTCTCGGCCTAAGCCAGCTGATAACCCGGCACAGATCGATCTCCGGCCTCTACACTGTCGTCAGCCTTATGATCAACAAAAGCTTCTACATCAATATTTACATGGCAGGGCATCAGGTGCACTTTTGAACAGCTGGTGAGGGATCACACCCTCGACCTGATGCTACTCTTTCATGACTCACCCTGTTTTCTCTTCCCTCAGCTTCAGCAGGCTGACAGAGAACTGATACGCACGTTCACCAGTTGGTGGCAGGTTTCTGTGTTTCTGTAACTGTGTAAACCTCAGTTAGATGGCTGTCAAGTTTCTGCTTTGATGCGTAATGCTTGTTTTTATTTGCTCTTGATTTTTCTTTCACAATAGTCAGATGATTCTTCAAATGTAGCTCTACAACACTGATATCTTCTTTTTCCACTTTCTGAAGCCCACTGTTACTTGCCCGCTCTCTCTCCTTTTCTCTGCCTCCAAGGAGCTGCTCTTGCTTCTCCTGCTCAGTGGTGATTTAAAATTCATGCTTGTTTATTTTCCTTCATTATTCTCAGTTGCTCTAGGCCATTTAGTAGCTATGCCTTTTTTTTTATTTTGTTTGTTACCTTGGTTGGCTGGCATCACAACCCACATGCTCAGCCTGCTGTCTTGAATCTAAATGTTGCACATTCCTGATCTCACCTCAGCAAAATCAGCCAAAACGTGTACCGATCAATCCAACCATGTGGATACGGGAAACTTTAACTGTGCACAGGCACCGCAAGTTTATGGGGTGAGGGAATGAGGCTATAAAAAGATGACTACCAGCAGGTTTATTAAATTAAATTTTTACAGTTACAACAAGCAATAAAATTCTGAGATGTACTGAGCCAGGTCTACACGCATTTCAGCAGATTTTTTAAATCAATCCAAAGAAAACCCCAACCAGAAACAGATTTTCTTTATATAAGCGTAGGCAAGAACCTTATTTACAGTTATGCTATATCAAAATACATGTTCTTCAGCAGGTAAAAACAACAAAAAAAACTGTTAGAATATCCTATGCCAAACTATGGACATTTAAATGATTTTTCCTTAAGCTGAACTACCACCGGAGTTTGCATGTTCTCCCCGTGTCTGCGTGGGTTTCCTCTGGGCACTCCGGTTTCCTCCCACCACCCAAAGACATGCAGGTTAGGTGAATTGGAGAAGCTAAATTGCCCCTAGGTGTGAGTGTGTGTGTGAATGTCAGTGTTTGTCTGTCTGCCCTGCGATGGACTGGCGACCTGTCCAGGGTGTTTCACTGCCTTCGCCCTATGAGCGCTGGGATTGGCTCCAGCAACCCCCCGCGACCCTAGTTAGGATAAGCGGTTTAGAAGATGAATGAATGAATGAATGAACTACCAGTCTTTAGCCCGCACCAAGAGACAAAATGCTGCAGTCCCTCCTAATGCCTTGCTTTTGCTTTGGCTACTATCAGACATTTACATCACCTAACAAGACTAAACCATAAAACTGGTTTTAACATTTCACTTGCCAGCTGTCTCCAATGAATCAAGAACTGCTTGTAGTGCTAAACCCTGTCATTAAGCAGCTGTCAGCTCATGACACTTTGCTGTGCCTTGCTGACTATTCAGGTCTGTGATAAAACTGCTAACAGAAAACACTGAGCCCAATCTCAAGTCTCTGCATATACACATCACTGCTGATACTGAAATTATGCCCATGCAGGATACATATGGTTCTTGGAGTGGAGCTGCACTGGCCAATAAAATATTCATTATGAAAAAGGGCCAAGCGCCAGCAATGTTTGTTCGCCAAAAAATAAATAACAAACCATAACACGTAGGTTGAGTCCTCATGTGAAATTTAACAGAAAATGATTAATCAGAACAGCAGCTGAACAGACGACATCTTCAGCAGATTTCAATGGCGGGTAAAATACTGTGAACCAATGATAGGCGTCTGTATATATGAGTGAATATGCAATCTATATGTGCATGCAGAGCTGATTAGCACAATATGTGATGATTTTAATTTGTAGTGCGAATGCAGATGAATGAATCATATTCTCTGGGGTCTCACCTTTCTTCACGGCTCTGAGTTTCATGGAGACGACATCTGAGCCGGCGTTGGGTTCGCTCATGGCCAGCGCTCCCACGTGTTCTCCTGTCATCAGCTGGCAACAGGAAAAACGATAGTCAGGAGTGTGAAATACACCTTCCTTCTGTATTTTATTCATTTTTCCAATAGTTTGTAACAGAGACACAGACACTATGGGGGGAGGTTTTGGCAGATTTGTATGAGCCAGAATTTGAGGCCAATCAGATTTTGTTATATGGTACTCCTACAGAAAGTGTGCTCAAACAGCAGGGCAAAAATACTTGATTCCAGTTATTTAAGGATTTGGGTTTGAGAGTTGTAGAGAGTAATGCTCAAAGTTTGGCCAGTAAACGTGAATGGTTGGCCTGTTTACTACAATATACCCACATTTTACTTGCAACAAAGCATTTTGCAATCATCAAAATGCTCATACTCCATTGATTTTCAAATTACAATTTTTGGCTGAGACAGCCATCTTATAATGTTCTGCTTCTGTGGCTGACAATATCACCACCATTCATAAACCACAGAGCTGAGAGATGGCAGTGTAAAGCAAGCGTTTCCTTGGGACTTTTTTTTCTGTGGAGAGACTGTTTCACTCCACATAAATTCAAGTCATCAGAACACAAGAGTGCTACTGCTTTTAAGAAAACTAACAACAATATCTTCATGTGGTGATGGAATACTGTTGTGAAGAAAGTTTGAAGACTCTGATAGTTGATTTTCATATCATAGTGGAATGAATGGATTCCAATGGCTCCCTCTATCCATATTGCACAGTAGATATAGTAGATATTATGCTAAACATGCAAAATCACTGGCATGGTCCTTTAACAATAGATGCTTGGCACTAACCTTAGGCATGTACTTCTCCTTCTGTTCTTCAGTGGCATGACGCACCATCTGATTGACACAGAGGTTGGAGTGGGCCCCGTAACTAAGGGCGATGGCTGCTGACACCCGCGACATTTCCTCCATCACAATGACATGATCTAGGTAGCCCAATCCTGTGCCCCCGTGTTCCACTGAAAGAGGTACAGAAAGAGTAAATGCATTTAAATGCTCACAAAAGAGAAAGCAGCATTCAGTTCAAGACACGTGGCTTTAATTAAAAACATATATGGGTGAAAGATTTGGGCTTCAAGGACAGCAACGTGTGTTAAAGTTGCTGAAAATGCAAACCAAAAAACCAACCAACCAAACAAAATAATGTCAATGTTATCTTGATAGCCTAATCATCCTTAGGCCATCCCCTAGTGCATGTTTATGTAAAACTGTGTCAGGCTGTGGCGTCAGTAGGTGGACTTTAAATTTGAACAAACCTGTGTTAGATTTTAAACAGGCTTATCCAAACTGAATATAGATATAGTAGATGCAATGCAAAATTTCTGCACTTTGTCATTTTACAATGCTCTTGATAAATTCTAGATGAAATATGAACAGGAGAAAAAAACATGAAATGTCTATTTGATCTGCACCTCTCATTATGCAATAATATACTGTTATACAAGTTCTCTTACATATATAGTAGCAGATTATTTTATGCTGTAACTGTCTCACCTGGAGCAGTGATCCCAAGGAGTCCCATCTCCCCCATTGCCTTCCAGTAATCCTGGTGGAGAGACCAACCAACCAATTAAGAGCAAAATTAAAAAAAAACCAAAAAAACTGATAGTTGTCTCATGTTATGTGTATAGTGGGATAGAAAAACAGATATGAAAAAGATCAGATATGTGTAGGTGTTGGAGGGTTGTTCCTCTTACTTTTAAGGTAAATTTAGTCCCATATGAGACAAGGCATTATGTCCCATGTTCATTGTGATGCTACATCTGATGAAATATGAAACTGTCAGCCAACTGTGTTTTAGAGAAGTGGTTAAACTCACACGCATTCCTGGAAAATCATTGTTTTTGTCGATGTCATCGGCATAAGGAGCAAGTTTTTCTGCACAGAACTTGCGAACTGTTTGCCTAAGCTGTGCAAAAAAAAGAAGACAAACTGTATTCAGTGAATAGCAATAACAGTTTATGTGGATGATCCAATGCTGATACCCGTGTAGCTATCACATGACAAAAGATCTTCAAAGAAGAGTAACCCTAACCCTGATCTTAGCCTAACCTTAAGCCTAACTCAGGCACTTAATATCTAGATACAAACCTCCAAACCACTGCACCATTTGACACTCAGACTTCAGTGCAGTGTAAAATAAATCAACAACTGCAATTGAGTTTACATTTATTTCCATGCTCAAGTGAAGACAAGAGGTTCATGAGTAACAAGTTCACATCGTAAATCACTACCAAAATATGTAAATAAACACAACCAGTGTTTTGTCTGACAGATGATACCACTTCAGTTTTTCAGGAGTGGATAAAACCAAGGTCAGTAACTTTCACCCAATCAGATCATTCAGAGGAACCCCACCTCCTCCAGCCCTGCCTCTGTGTGGAGCTGCAGCCATAAATACACTGACCTCCCGTCACCTTGCTTTGATTGAACCTTGTTTCACACTCCTCATAACTTACTAAATTGCTCTCTTGGCCATACGATAAAACAGTAGACAGAGAATGGCGTGTTTAGCCACGGCTAGTGATTCAAGAAGCTAACGTTAGCTGGTTTAGCTAACTTATGGCCAGCTTAACGTCCAGCAGCACAACTTATGCAACTGGTTTCATTACAAAACTAAAGGCAGTGTCGTCTAGATGTCGAGTGAGACGCAGTTTACAAGCAAACTTTGGTTAATATCCAGATGAGAGCAGCTGGATGTTTACCTAACCCTAGCTACATGGGCTAACAACTCTGTTACCTAACGTTGTGTCAGCTCTGTCATGCGCGCCCCAACGCGTCCTTTGACAACCTTTTGTTTATTTCAACTTATAATGAAAACCCAAACTCAAGCCCAAACCAAGAAGCTAAGACAACCCCGAGAGGGAAGCTTCTCTCTCCGGCGGCGGGGGGCTTGCTCGGCTAACCTGTATCTGCTCCTCGGTGAGCCCGTTCACCACGTCGTCCACAGGGATGGCAGCCCCGGCGCATCCTCTCCTCGCCAGCGCCGGTACGGAGACCCTGGAGCCGACACGGAGAGCGTTTCTGACGGCAAACATGTCCTCAGGTTATGTGTTTATGCGCTGGGTCTCCGAAACTCACAGATGTAAAGAGGAGAATATAATTACGTAGTTGTTAGTACACAGATCAGTCTGCCCTCTAGCTGAGCTGAGAGGAAGAAACAGCGAGACCTATCACTCTTCGTGTTTCTCCGGTCACCTTAATCGTATCTCAGAATCATCTTATTGAAATTAAGAGAAACGTTGCCGGATACTGTGGCCGACTTTTGGAATTATGTTTTTTTGTTTGTGCCAAATGACACATGCGGTTAAACCATTTACCACTGACTGAGACTGAAGACCGACGTATAAACGACGGAGTGAGTCATCTTCTCAAAAGCTCACGATCTTATTTCTTCTTCGCGGTAGTAAAATAGCTATGAGAAGGAAAACCCGCACATGAGCGCCACCTGCCGACGGGAGTCAATAACTAAATACCGTTTTTTTCTTGCATTCATAATTTTCAATAAATACCCAAACAAACCCCAAAACATTCATAAATAGATTTAGAATTATGGTGTATGGTTTTCTGAATCTGAATCTGAATTCAGGCCACATTTCCAAAATAAATAAATAAATAAATAATAATCTTGTGAAGAAGTGTTGAAATTAGATTTAAGATACGTTTTATGTAAAATACGACGCATTAAGCTCCCAGGCCATTTAATGTTTTAATGAGGTGAGGTGTAAAGAGGTGTCATCATTTTTCTGTAATCACGGGCTCACTCAATCACTGTTTGAGGGTGTTCCTGCATTGGCCTGTGTTAGTGCAACATCCTGCATCGCCCCTTAAACAAGATGCTCTCCTCACTCAGACAGGCTTAATGTGAGTGTCTTCCAGCAGAGATATTTTGACGTGGTGTGGACTAAAGCATTTAAACTCTTGTCATGATTCATGCTTTATTTAGTTACAAAGTGGGTGTCTTACATTCCTGTCAGGTGTGTGAGTAAGAGAGAAGGGTGCGCGCCACCATGAGGAAGTTGCGTGCGTAAAGCAAAAAAAAAAAAAAAAAAAAAAAAAAGAACCTACCAGTTCATGTCATTTAGTCAGGAAGCGAGAAAAGGCAATGCGGAAGATGTTTAAACTTGCTCAGGCGCGCGTGATAGTACATACGTTTGTACGCGCGCGCGTGTGTGTCAGTGTGTGCGTGTGTGCATGTGTACATGCAGCCTATGGTGAACCGCGTAGAATCGCGAGCCACGCCGCCGCCAGAGGGGTTCCCCATATCAACAGCGCACGAAGCGCAAAGACCGTCTGAGGCTTTCTGGCTGAGAAAACCTCGGACTGCGCACGGCCAGGGCGAGCTGCGGCACCCTGACTGGACTGAACCGCAGATTTGTAGACGGACTGCGCTTGAACTTTTGAAAACGAGATGATCAGATTGGACAGAGCGAGGATCAAGTGAGTTAAGATTTGCGCTTCTCGTTGTGCGCTCTCGCCTAAACCCGATGCCCAAAGAGAGCAGGAGAAAGACCTCCAAGGAGGCCGGGCTTTCTGGGACTGGGATAAACGAGGGGTGTCGTTCAGAGCGCAAAGCAGTCGCGAAGTCCTCCCAGATCTGCGATGAACTCCTGCAGAAAGCAGCTCAAGTCGCCCCTACGTCCGCAAACGGGGCGCCGACTGTGATGGAGGCGCGCCGGGTACCGCAGGTCACCATCACCCCGGAGGGAGGCGGCTGCTCCCGGGAGGTGCAGCAGGAGGACTGGGATGATGTGGTTGACGTTGGCCTGCGAAGGAAACTGTCCAACTCCTCCATCTCCTCAACGGGGTCCTCCTTGGTGGAGTCCGAGGATGACATACTGCTCAGCGACAACGAGAGCAAGAGCAAAGGCATTATCACGTTAGAGCACCTGGTGGACGCCGGGGAAGTGAGTAAACTGAGCCACAAAGAGGTTCGACAGCTGCTAAGTTTTTCATACTAATGAATACATGATAGACCTTAGTGGAGTCCTCAGGGGTCTCCAAACAACAGAATCACAATCTAATTCAACTGCACTGGAATTTTCTCATTTGCACAATGTGTAAAAATGTGTTCAGATGAGGATTTACTCTCACCTTTTATCTCCCGCATAAATTACAGGCAGTTATGTAATTCACTTCTAATGCAACAGCACTGACAATTTTCTTGTAGGGGGGTGTCTGGGAGAAAATCATATTAAAAAGGGGTATCCTTGACCTCTCTTGGAAATGAAAACCACCTTGAAGTGCTACACATGTAATACACAGTGGTTTTCACTCCCCTCTTGTAAGGCGCAGAGGCTACTGTTGTGAAAACAAGCACAGCAGCACACAGGCACATCAGTGTCTCTCCACTCATCACACAACTTCCTCACAGACCACAAGACCTTTAGGAACCTTTTCGCTGCATGAGACAGCCACAAAACACCAGCAGAAACACTCAACACTTTGAGCTCGTCATGGCTGTAGAATTATTCATTTCGCCGAGCATGGCACCCTGCACGACATGTTGTAGAAATCCTGCATCATGCCACAGATAAGAGTGAACGCTCTCTGCTGAACACTTCTACTGAGAGAAAACAGTTCCTTCTGTATTTCTAAACTTATGATGGTATGTGATCCATGGTTTGTGATCGTGTGGAACAGATGATCTGACAAGATTGGAGAGAGCACAGACTAATCAGCAGGAAATTTCATTTCCCCCTTTGAAATCGCATTAACTTTCCTCATGTTTGATGAATGAACCAAACCTTTAACGTCTCCCTAATGTTACACTGGGAGTGATGAACTGTGACAGATAAAGAGGTTTTCTAGATTATCTCCAATTTATCTCCAAGGTTATCTCCTTATCTCTGTATCCATTAAGATTTTTATATCAACAATTATTTCATAAAACGTGGTATAAAATGTTTAGGGATGTAACTTTAATGCTGTGACACCTGTAGCCCAGCATATGCAGTTGCAGGGTTAGGTTAGTGAGTGGAATCTGACAGAATTTTGAGTTTTCCAGTTTGGAAATGTAAAACCTGACCTTTAACACGGCACGGCCCTCCCTCAGCACACAGGCCGCTGTGTTGAAGGCTTTGCCTTTGATTCAATAGACGCTGAGGGTGGAAATTTGTTTGCTTTCAACATTCTTGCCTGATAAAGCTCTCCTGGTGACACACAAGTCTCAGTCTTACTGCTCATATTTGTATTGACATGTTATTTGGAGCAATGTCTTTATTTGAGGTATTGAAGAGTAGAGTAGACTAGAATAGATGAAGGTTTTTGTGCTGCAGCGTTTTGCCTCTGCTGTTTTTCTCTTCTCCTTATCTTCTCTCTCATAGCATCTTTGTCTCATTTTATTCATAATGTGACTTTATTGTGGTTCTGTCTCTAATTGTGCTGCCGCTGCCTCGGCCATGTCTTTCTTAACTTTGGACGACCATGGATAAATAAATGTATAGATTAGAAAAGAGTAGAACTGCGGTCTCCGGGTTTTCATGCTGTTTTTCCATCTGCATTTTAGGGAAGTGGGGACTGCTCATCGTGACTCACCTTGGTGATTGTGTCCTCTGGTTACCAACATAATCTGCTTTTTGTCCTTTCTGTGAATCTGACTTAGTTTCGGACTTACGTTGGTGTGTGAGTGCGTGTGTGTGAGTGCGTGTGTGTGTGTGTGTGTGTGTGTGTGCGTGTGTGTGAGACTTTATGGGCATGCTGCTTCTCTTTTCCTTCTCCATACAAGGTCTGTAGCTGTCACCTTCTTTTAAACAGACTTAATACACATTGCTTGTGAAGTGTGTGCGTGTGTGTGTGTGTGTGTGTGTGTGTGTGTGTGTGTGTGTGTGTGTGTGTGAGGGAGAGAAAGAGAGAGAGAGCGAGAGCGAGAGAGAGACATTGTAGAGTGCCGTGCTGTGGTAACTGATGACACCATTGTGAGTCCAGTGAATAGAGGGTCAAATGAAGGCTCTTCCAAACAAAAAGTCCTCCAGTCCCAGTCCTTCACCAGCTGTTTGGGTCTTTTAGACATTTATGAAAACATAAGTGGATGTATGAACTCTGAAAATAGCCACTTTTATGAAGCTTTTCCACCCTCTGCAGCCCACACACAAACATGCTCACATCACAGGACCGCATGTCATTGTGTAATAATGTTATTGTGGTCAATTGCCAATTTGAGCTTTTGGCCTCTGACATTTAACAAACAACCACCTCAGGAAGTCAAGAGCGCTTGTGCACCAGTGATACTCAGCGGGTGATAATTCACTGTTAATTCACTGCATGCGTTGTATTTAGCTGAACAAATAAGAAGCCGATTCACAGTAAAGTTCTTTGATAGATGTTTCACAGAGCAGAGAATAGATTCAGAGCGGAAAGACGGACTGACTGAGTGGGTAATCTGTCGAGACTGAGGCTCATCCCTGCAGTGGGGTGAGTTTGCTAATGCTGCAGTGGTTTGCATCCTATTAGGACTTCAAGCTGGTGCTGGTCATTCTTGTGAGGAATACATTAGATATAATGGCTGTCCAACAAAACTTGGCTGAGTCACGCCGACCATCATGCTCTTGTTCAACCGGAAACGTTGTGTTGCTGGAACCTGGTGAAGTTTGCTTTCTGATGCTTTCTGTCGACTGTTCAAACCTGCATGGTTTTCTTCCTGCCAGTCTGACCCGACACACAATAAACAAGTGACGTGACGAGTTGTATGCTCCAAGTGCACAATTTAAATAAACAAAAAGACAACAAGCATCATTTTTACATAAATGTGACAGTCATACAATGGTCGTTATGCACTTATAAGGTGGATTTGCATATTATTTGCAGTAGCCCTTTTTGATCCAACATGCTGTCAGGTTTTATTTAGAAAGGACATTAGTTGGTGTTTTAGCCATACAGGATGAGCACAGTGTTTGTGTTTTCAAGCTAAACTCTCAGCTTGTTGTGGTTTCTGCCATCAAGGCTGGTCGTGACATCGGGGGTGTGAAGAACAAACAGGTGCAGTTTCAAAGTCAGATTATGTGTGGAATGTAAATACTGGCGAATTTATAGTGCATGCCACGTTTACATCAAAACTCAGTCGCCAGGTATTAGTTTCCATTCTCTCACGCCCATTGTGCAGATAAGACACCACACCTGTAACAGAGTAAACAGTGGAGATATGCACAACACCTGAAGTCAGTCAACACAACCGCATGATAGCCCAAACTAGTCATGTCCTAATTCACTCAAATTGCATTCAAATGACAGGTGATAAGTATGTCGATAACAGTGACAATAGCGATGAGTCAGCAACGTAGTATCTACCTGTAAGTTAATGATTTAATAAAGCAAATGTTGTTTTGGTCCATGTGGAGGTCTAACATCGACACAGCTAGATATTATGGGTAAATATTGTTGGCCAGATACGCAACAGTAGCAGCAAGCGAAGCGTATCGCCTGACATTTTCAGAGCGGCTTGGCTGGCAGAGTTGAGTTATTTCCACTGATGGCGAACAGTAAAACATCAAGCTTGAGCTGAGAGTTCTTGCAATAAGACCAGAGTCCGTGTTTCACTTCCTGTTTCAATCAGAGTGTGCAGAATAAAGTGACTTCTCACTCAGTGTCAGGCATGCCCTCTCCAAGGCCTCCAAATACTGATACAGCGAGAACACTCACTGCTTTTCCTCTCCAGTGACGGGGAATTCATTTAACAAAGGGACAAAAATTTCCTTTCGAGAAACAGAGACGTCTCAAAGGTAAAGTAAGCAGTGCTGGAGATGTGTTCAGGTTTCTGGCATGGAATAAGGCAGGCAGATCTGTGTCATCTCCCAACAAGTGTGAAGCACTACTGTGTCTCCGCGAAGCACGCAAGCTGTCACTGTGTCTGTTGAGTGTGCGTAAGTGTGTGTGCATCTGTGTGTGTGTGAGAGAGAGAGAGAAGGATGGAGAGAGTGAGAGATCTTAGACAAACAGCCATGAACAATAACAGTTTCTGCCAAGAGGAGATAACTCATTCCTCAAGTGCACTGTTTCCTTTATTCAGACTTGGTTGCTTGATTTACTGCAAATAGTCAGAGCAGAGTTTAGACTTGGCTGATGGAGATTGAGCGGGAGTCGCAGGATCAACCACAACAAGTGTCAAAATGTGGGCAATGTTTGATGTAAACCTTGACTTAACCCTCCTGTTATGTTCACATTTTTTAATATCTTTTATGTTTGGGGTCAATTTGACCCCTGCAGTTTAAACTTCCACAAAATTATTACAACTAAAATTGTTATCAAAGTTTATGTGTCAAGTACTTTATGTTTCTTTGTTGATTACCTAAATAGCCCTTTAAATAAAACATAACTCCCCACCACCCCCACTTATACTTCCAGTATTCGTGTTACGCGACAATGGAAAAATATGCAAATCACCATAAAATTTCACTGATTGATCTAAAATTGGAAAGAAATATTAATTTTTGGTGTTTTAATGGCTTTATATTATTTCTAAGTACAGATTTTTGTTATTTATAACCAATGCGTTACAAAGTGTGCACAGGACATTGAAAACATATCATCATGTGAATTTCATCTTTACCCGGTAGTGCCCATTACATTAGGAACACTCATTAAATATGAAGCAAAAAAAATGATGTTAATCATTTATTTAGAGACGGTAAACATTGGCTGGGGTCAAATTGGCCCCAAACATAATAGGAGGGTTAAGGTAACTTGAGGTGACTTGACTGAGAATTATAAATCATGCACAGTCACACCTATGACTCCCATTCTCATAACATTGGAATCTAATAGTTTCCTTGTTTGGCGTGAATTAGGTCTGTCGCTCTCACTTCGCACCCATGACGCTGATCAGTGCTCGTTTCAAAAGACTGGCCGCCCCAGGCGAGTCAGTGCTGTGACCCCGCTGCTACACCGAACCGACGCGCTGATGCTCCATTCAGATACGAGCTTCCACAGAAATGACTTTTACCTGACCTAGATTGTGGGTTTCATGCAATAGCGAATCAAGACATGTCATCAGATTGAGACACACGGCAGGAATGCTGAAGCTGACAGATTTTCCTTTGAGTTCAGAGTGAGACGGGCCAAGTCAGTGAGCCTGCAGCACCTCCTCTAGTCAGAGACCTTTTCTGTGAATGAGGGCACACAGCGAAACCCTAAAACCAGAGCCAGAGG
Source organism: Myripristis murdjan (assembly GCF_902150065.1). Taxonomy (NCBI): domain Eukaryota; kingdom Metazoa; phylum Chordata; class Actinopteri; order Holocentriformes; family Holocentridae; genus Myripristis; species Myripristis murdjan. The sequence continues at coordinate 16,692,966 of NC_044001.1, read as the reverse complement.
TGGAGGAGGGTGTGTTTCCAGTTCCTCATTTTAAACTTAACTGGCATCATTCATTCATCAACTGAAGTAAACTACATTTCAGTAGACTGGCATGATTTCATTTACTATGAACTTATTCTCTGACCTTTTTTTTTTTTTTTTTATTATTATTCAATTCTATTCTGCATTTTTCTGAGCAGAGCAAGCCCTGGTGGAAGTTGAAGACCATCGTCCACTGGCCCTTCGCTGCCTCCCAGAGGAGAAGACTGAACTGGGTCCAACTCGCCGGACATAAAGGTTTGGTTTGTTTAATATGTCCCATCACAATTAAGCTTTAATTTTATTTCTAAGGGAAATTTGACACACTGTTTTGCCTGACCCGTCCATTCCTCCTTAGAGAAATCAGGGTCAGCTAGAGCGCAGATGATTGCTGTCACACCGTAGTGGAAGAAACTAATTACATTTATTCAGATTACTGTTATTGAGTAGTTTTTTGTATACTTGTGTTTGACTATTTTTAAAGTCAGTAATTCTACTTTTACTTCAGAGTATTGTGCTTCACTACATTTTAAATCAGATCCATTACAGAGAACAAATGATCAGTGACAGACCTTGCACAATAAAATCTCAGTCAGCAAAGATAAGAAGAGGAACCTGGTTCTGCTTTGTTGGTTCTACTTTGTGTCATTTCCAAATTTAAAAGCTGCATGATGGAGGATTGCAGATGGTCAATGGAAACGAGGACAGTTTAGACTTAACTGGCCAAAAATGTCTAGACAGCGTGGAAAAAAAGAGGCACAATATCAGCAAGTTGACTTTATGATGAGAAGTAGACTCAGCCATCATACTATATCCTTATTCCTCATTTGTCAGTTGAGTCTACAGGGTCCTCACTTTGGCAATTTTGCACAATGCACCTTTAAAAGAAACTAGACCGAAGCGTGTTCTCTCATCCTTTTATAACTTCATGGAAAAGATCAGACCTAAACCCAGTCACTGTTCTGAAAAAGTAACTCAGTAACTTTTACATTTTAAATGAGGTACTTTTACTTCAGTAGGTTTTTACAGCAGTACTCAGGTAAGTTCTACCTGAGTAGCACTTTGTCGTGCTCTCTCCAGTGCTGCTGTCACAGAGGCTCCAAGCTGCTCCTGCCTGTTGTCTTATCGCTCTCTCACCCTGCTGCCCTCCATATGACACATAATGTTAAAATTAGATTCTGTCGTGACCTAGTTACACATTCACTGGGAACCAGAAATGAATTTTTTTTTAGAATCCAGAATCTAACTTTTTATTGTCCCCCCGGGTTCTTGAATGCTTGAGCTCTAACTCTCCGGTCCTCATCTTCCCTCCAGGGAACTTCAAAGCGGCAGATGAGGGCAACATTTTGAAGAAGTTCTCAGAAAACGAGAGGCAGTGTTTCGAGAGGCTGAGAGGAGACTCGCTGCTGCCGTATGTGCCAGGTTACCATGGCGTCGTGGAAACAGACGGAGAGTCTTTCCTTCATATGACTGACCTGCTGGCGACCTTTGACCTTCCCAATGTCATGGACTGCAAGATGGGAGTGAGGTAAAGCAGAGGGCGCTGTTAGTGAAGTGTCAGATGCAGTGTCAGAAACACCCACACCCGAGAAAAACATTCCATATTTAATATATTTTGTGTAGTATTCATCTCTTTGCTCTTGGCAGTAATTTTTATTTTATTTTTTAAGAAAACAACGCCAAGCAAGAGCTGAAGCACTGTGATAATAAATGACCCTGTCAATACTTACCCACAGGAATGTATTATTCCAAGTGGCTTAACCAGCACTATTTTATCACTAGATAATATTTTGGAGTCAATGTAGTTTGGACACTTTTCCTTATGAAAAGTAAAAGCGTTAGTCATCGTCAGACGTTTGCCAGCATATCGAGTGCAGAACGAATTACAAGAACACCTGCTATCATATTATCACAGTAATACTCAATTTTTTTCTTTTTTTTCTCCATTTTCACAGTGCTGTGTTTACACTAAGCCATTCCATTTTTCTTCATCTGGGTGGAGTAGAAGTCCAAAGAGTCCGTGTTAAAAGAGCTATCAAAATAATGTATACTGCATATACTGTATACATACTGTACATACTGATGAATGAAAAGCCAGTTATCTTTTATTGGATCACATTCAGTGTCTTTCAGGCTCTCCCTCTAGTTCCTGAGATTCTCTCTTCCTTTTTTTTTTTTTTTAAACATACGTGCACAGTTTCATCAGGGTTGTACCTGACTCACAGTTTCCAGAGTTGACTCTGATTTGCTGATTGCTGATTGCTGAGTTTCACCAATAAGGGACTCCATGTCAGTGTATCAATACAATATAATGGAGGAGAATGTTGCAGTGATAATATAAAGATTGTCCCCTCAATTAACAATAATATTCTTAATTTTAGACAATTCTCTTAAATGCAGACCTTAACAGACAATGTACAGAAATCAGACCTGTTCCTTGTGTGTTGTGCGTTGTTATTTTCTTTGGTTGCCTGCACATGAAACATGCGTATGCTAATATTCTGCTGAAGTGGATTAGAAGGCAGGGAGACGTGCAGACTACAGTGTGTGTGCTGCTTCGCTCTATAAGGGAACACCTGTTGTAACTGCAGGCTACAGTGTTGGCTTCCTGCCACAACGGGCGGGGTGCCTCACTGTCTGTTACTCACATGCACAAATACACACACACACACACACACACACGCGCGCGCGCGCGCTCAAATAAACACACATGCACAAATACAAGCACACACACACACACATACACACATACACAAACACACACAAGCACACATGTGCATGCATGCATGCAAACATATGCAGGTATGTGCATGCTCACACATGCACACAACATAGGATATCACCATTTTGAGAGCCTTCTTTCCTGTTTACCACACACACACACACACACACACACACACACACACGTAGACCTGCACACAGAAGCAGGCTTTGACTCAGGGTGTCCCTGGAGACTCCCCTTTGTCAAAAACACTTACAGCCACAAAGTTGCACAGCCACTAGCTTGCACGCTCAAGCTCCCACACAGCCAAGCGAACAGTCGCTTTGTGCACTGGAGTCTCCGCTCTTCTTCCCTCTTCAGCACAGAGGAAGTTAAACTCATAAAGTGAAACTGAAATTCACATCTGTTTGCCCATCACTGCTCGCTCTGAATAAGCCAAGTGGAACCATGCATTAATGTTACTGTTAAACATTTGTGTTTAATACACCGTATGCACGATCATATCCTGTGCATCATAGCGCACCACTGCATAACAAATGGATATGCAGTTCACGAGGAGAGTTGTTTGTAGAGGAGAGAGCTTTTTCAAACTTTAATATAATAAAAAATATGCACAAGTGATTTGGGCTTCAGAGATGAAATACTGTATGTTAAATAGACGCTGTTGACCTTGGCCATAAGGTATGAAAAGTAAATATGTGAATTTTATTGTATGTTACATATAACGAAAGCACTACAATATTTAGTGAGTCTTGTGATTGAGAATAAAGGAGAAAAAAAGGTGTTATATATGCTTTTATGTGGTACCCCCATTTATGTTTTATATCACTAAGATGTATTTTCCTTCTTTGAAAATAATGATGATACTACTACTACTACTACTACTGCTACTAATAATAATAATAATAACAAAATAGATATCACCTGAAAGTACACAACTCTACCATTTTAACTATGAATAAATGTCAAATTTGGAGGGTTATATAATGGTGTTTGAAATGCTCTGACTTCATCTAAAACTGCACAAGTTCTCCATCTGAAGGGCTGTTTCTCTCGCTGTTGCAGGACGTACTTAGAGGAGGAGCTGGTCCGTGCACGGGAACGTCCCAAGCTGAGGAAGGACCTGTACGAGAAGATGGTGGAGGTGGACGGCAACGGGCCGACTTCGCAGGAACATGTGCAGAGGGCCGTCACCAAGCCCCGCTACATGCAGTGGAGGGAGACCATGAGCTCCACCCACACTCTGGGATTCAGGATAGAGGGAATCAAGGTAGAGGGAGACAGAAAATGAAGATGACACATACACTGGACAAGCACACACTACAAACCATATGCAAGGGGTGATGGTAGCCTGCAAGCTGGCTTGTGACTGAGAAGTGAAGCTCTTGATAATCATTCTGTCCTCCCTTGTGGCGCCATTTGGTGGCTGAGAGTGGAAGACTGCAGTTTTAGTGGGCAGCATCCAGGTGTGAAAGTGTGTAACTGTGTGAATGTGAAGAACCACAGTGCTGAGAAAGAGCATGCATGTTCAGCAAAACACTGCCAATGTTAATAATGGTTAAATATGCACATAATTACAGTCACTTGACTCTGGTCTACCAGTATCCTGACCTCAAGGTTGCACGCACACACCCACACACATGAAATACATAATAAAATAGGAAATATATCCCAACACCTAAAGAAGGTGGATGTCAGGAGTCATTTTGTCTAATATTCTCTGACATAGGGATTAAGCCTCTCTCTTCTCTCTAGAAATCTGATGGCACCTGTCGCACGGACTTCAAGAAAACCCGGTCGAAGGAGGATGTCATCCAGGTGTTCAAGGATTTCGTCGGAGGGAATGTCAACATCATAGTATGTGGCAGCCTGCAAGCTACTGTACACATTATGTACTGTAAACACACAACACACAAAGCACACGCGAAGACTACACCAACTACAAACACGCTTGTTCCAATCAGCTCTCACAGCTCTTGCACAAATGATTACACAATGCTAATGTTGTATACTCAGTCCTCACTACGTTGTGAAACGGTCCGAGCCCGTCTCATGATCTGTGAAACACACACCTGAGATGTTTGAACTGCATGAGCAAACTACAAAAAGAGTAATCCCTACCACATGGTGCAAAGCAAATGCTAGATACTGTTTGAGTTTTTGATTATGGTGGGAGGTATGGTAGTGATAGGCATTAGGTATGTGTATTTAGTAAGTAGGATTTTGGGATTCAGAGTAAAAACTATTGGTGATTACATAGTTCATCCTTTAGACTTTCATCCTGGCAAAATCGATATTTTAACATATTTTAACATTTTGTTTTCCTCGTCACACAGACGGCCTACTTGAGCAGATTGACAGAGATCAAACATGCGCTGAAGGTGTCCGAGTTTTTCAAGAGACACGAGGTGATACTGCATGACTCATATATGGATGGATGGATAAATGAAAAGATAGACAGCAGGAGCAAAAGAAAGTAGGACAAAAGTTAATAATATATATTTTTCTCTCTCCTCTAGGTCATTGGCAGCTCTCTCCTCTTTATCCATGACCACACAGGGCAGGCTCAGGTCTGGCTCATTGACTTTGGCAAGACCACAGCGTTACCAGAGGGCCAGACGTTGGACCATAGCATTCCCTGGCAGGAGGGCAACCGGGAGGACGGCTACCTGTGGGGGCTGGACAACCTCATCCACACACTGGAGTGTGTGAGCTGTGGAGGAGCGGAGGAAGCAACCTGTGTCCCAGTGACCACAGAGAATTGCATAACTACAGAGACTGATGGTCAATGACTGTTGACTCGTAGACGTGTTAAAGGAACTCAAACTATTTTGAAGGACACGAGAAAGACCCTAAACAAGATCTAGTTAAGGTTGAGGTGTTTTATGAGCTTGGTGAGCAGTGATAAAACAAGTGAAACAATGCAGGAAGAAGGAAGCAATGATCATTCAAAACTGAAAAAAATTGAAAAACCTCAGAGAAAACGTTTTCTTCTTATGACACTGACAGAAATCAGTGACGGACACTGAATAGAGGGAGCCAATGAATTTGTCATTGAATAAACGAGCAAAACGAACTGACACTAATTCCATCTTAAATGAAATGAAGAGGAAAGTGATGGTATATGGGAAGGAAATGCTCATAAATCAGTGATAAAAGAGCAGAAGTGAGCAATCAGGGTTACAATCTCAGTTCATTTTTCTTGATTTGTTGTCACCCTTGCACAGTTGAATGTCACGCCTTTTTTTTAACATCAGAGAAGAAAATCTGTTCAGTGTGACAATTTTGACTGTCACAATCCTGTGGAAAATATTGGACTCCAGTACAATATCAATACAACCCTGAATGCAGTGATCAGATTGCATTGTCGTTGTCACTGTTCAAGAGTGCAACACTCATTGTATTTCATTGTATATCAATGTGTATTTTAATCGCTGATTGACATTTTAGTCCTTTAATCAAACTTCTAATTATACTTATTTTTTGTTCTCTGTTTCAAGCTTGGTTGGTCATAGATGGACATTTTTTATTAGAAATAATCCCTTGAGATGTACAATCTCATTTTCAAGGGGTTCCTCAATGACAATAACAGTATATGCATAATTAGACAAAACATTTAACAAACAACAAAAATAACAATATAATTAAACAACACCATGGGACAAAAAAGGAAAAGAAAACAAAAACTATCAAAAAACAATTACAAAAGGAAATATAAAACAACAAATATCAAATAAGACACGTACAGAGTGAGATCGTACTCCAAGCAGAGCATGAAAAATGGATCATTTATTCATAGATAATAGAAAAGTATTAATGTCAAAGATAGCATCAAATAATAAAGTTATATAAACATGTATCGAGGTGTTTTGGATGAGCATCAGATGCTGCACTATATGCTGTATCATACTTTTTTCTGGGCGTCATTCCTTCAGATACGACATTCCAAAAGTGCCATGTATGTGAAATGGATGGAAGGCATTTGGAATTACAGGGAATTTTTTTTTTTTTTTTTTAGCAAAACACTATTGCACTATCTTACTATACTGTATTACCAAGGGCTGGGGTGTTCACTGGGATATTAAACAATAAAAACATTTATACAACTGTGATTCCTTCATGTTAATTTCCTGTTGCTGGGATGACGTGTGTATTCATGGCAGATGGTGATGTGATTTGGATTGTTCGTGATAAATGGATTAAAGAAAGCTGTTTAAAACTCTTGTTTTGTTCACATCACGCATGAGCTTATGAAAAACAACATACCAATGCCAAACATGATGAATGGCACACTCTCAAATGCATGAGTGTAATTGATCGACACACACCAAGAAGATCAGTATATGTTCATTTATTTGGGGTACAGTTAGGGTTGATGAAAATGTGAAATAGAATATATTGCATAGAGTTTATAGTCTTTGCTCTGTTGGACTGAGGCACAACACCTTTACTTTAGCTACACAAAGGATGCAAAAATAAGGTTTAGAATAAGTGCAAAACAAAAATCACGGGCCTTAAAAAAAAATCTACATTGTGAGCAAGACAAGGTCAGGGTGACCGTGGTTTTTTTTTTTTTGTTCCTCTTCATGAAAATTCTGTAGTAGAAATCCCAAAGAAAACAACAATATTTCTAAATGTTAAGAAATCTCTTGCAAGGGTAAAAAGGAGTCTTTAGGAAACTAGGTGAGCCTTTTGGTAATTTACTTTTCCTCAAAGTTACACTGGGGTTATATTCAAGTGGTGTGAGGTATAACTACTGTAAAGCAAGAACCAAGGCAAACTCAGCTGTATTATAAACAGGCCTTGGCATAAAAACATACAAGCCTATGGACCCTTACCAAATATAACCATTCACTCAGCAAACCCCCCAAAAAAGTACTGACACATATTCACGTTTAAAATAAAGGCTAATAAAAATAAGAGTACAACTTACAAATCGATTAAATTAGAACAATCTCAAAACATAAATACTGAACAGAGATTTTCACAATTTAATCTTTGAATATATGAGAAGATACCTGCAGCAGCTTGCTTGGTATTTCAAGTGTGAATACCTCCTTCTGCTGAGTAAACTTAGGTACTACCAGCTCTGCATTCAGACAAATGCAGCGTAGTGGTACCTAATGGCAGTGATCAACTACAAATGGAACCATAAACACATAAACACATAGATAAACAATTATACCCAATAAATGACAAATAGCTACAAATGCAATGGGTTAGTCCAGTGTAAGGAAGTGTATACAAAAATAGCAAATATTTTCACAGCTGCATGGTCATCATGCTAATCATCTATAAGCTCCTCTTATGAGATCCACTGTCAAAGGTAATATTGGAACATGGGGAAAGAGACACGCTATTTAGTCAAAATATGCAAATAACCAGAAAGACAAGACAGGGACTGACTTTTCTTTTTGTAAAAATTAATTAAACAAAAAATAATATAGAGAAACATTACAAAGTGTTCATACACTAAAGCTAGAAATTGCATTAGTTTACACGTGAATCTGTTTTCACATTATCTGGGCTGAAAGCAAATCAGATTCAGTTTAAAAGTAAATGTGAATACATAACTTGGGTAACTATATCAACTAATAGCATTCAGTAGTACACATAAAACTAACAAAAAGCTGCATTTTTAAATTGGTGATACCACATGACAGTCACTAGATGGACCTAGTTACTGAGTTGAGGGTAATGGACTTTGCCAAAAATCATATGCGGTTCGACAACAAACCTATATTGTACAGTGAAGAAAATCACACATATGGAGATTTTCTTCCCAATGGCTCAATATTTGTGGCTTATATTCTTACTGTACATTGGATACCAGAGATTTGAACTTGATTGCTCATGATAATGCAACATTGCTACTGCCAAAGCTTTCATGAAAAAACAAACAAACAAACAGCGAAAAAGAAGCTGGTAGAAAAGTTATTTATGGCAGCCAGTCAGGTGGAGGTGTAGAAAGCACAGAGCTGAATGCTGTCCAGAGTTTCAGTGACAGTGTTCTGCTACCAGTGGACTGGAAGCCGGGGAATGGCCTTCGACTCCAGTGTTGGCTTTTCCAGTCACAGTGTTGAGGAATGTGCATATGACAGTGTGTGTGTGTGTGTGCCCGTGTTTAGGCGTGTGTATGTGTGTTCCAGCATTCTGGGAACTCTAATTATTTCATGTTGCGGCTCTTCACCCAAGGTGGAGAACCCTCGTGGTCATGCGCCACGCTCCACAACCCCAATCGAGAGCGTTCCAGAACTCCGAGCGCCCCAGTTTCAATTTGTGTGTCTGTGTAGAATCCAGAATCCACACAACATTCCAGAGTTTGAATTGGAAACGGAATCCCTGTGAAGGATGTATGGGGTTGTCCCTTAGACGGGGGTGACGCTGAGGTCTTCGGACAGAGAAAAGCCTGAGTCTCGGTCGCGTGTGGGCTTCTCGGCTTTGGCGTGTCTCCTCACGTCCTCATGTCCGTAGCTGGCATGGCGCTTCAGCAGCAACTTGGGCATACAAGAAGAGGAGGTATGGTGGCCCAAACCTAGGCTGGACCCTGATGAGCAGCTGGGAGCGGAGCTGGTGCTTGTGTTGGCTTCAGGGGCTTTGGACATGACTAAGGGTAGGCTCTCTGCCTCGTAACTTTGCTCGTCATAGGCATAGTTGACGTTGCCGCATGGGAAGCTCTGGAGCTTGGCCAGGTCCATGCCGGCTGTTGGGGCTCCTGTGGTGGCACCCCGTGTTGGGGTTTTATTGGAGGAGGTGCCTGAAGCAGCTGCAGCTTGGCAGGAAGGGGACGGGGAGGATGAAGTAGAGAGAGTGGAAGGGCTGAGACGGGTGGTGTTGGCACTATCACAGCCAACCTCAGTGTAATCTGAGGCTGGGCTGCAAGACTGAGAAACCTGGCTGTTGGAGGTGGAGGAAGTGGAGCTTGACAGAGGCATGGACTGAGTGTGAGCCAGTGTTTTCTTTCCCCTGCTGAAGCTTTCCAAGACCCAGGAGCCATAGGTGGGGTTCCACAGGTTCTTAGTCTTGTTCTTCAGCCTCTGGCTCCCTGAAGAGGAGCTGTTTCTGGAGCAAGGTTGGTGGTGGAGAGGCTCAGGGTGGAGCCAGGATCCTCCTGTACACACCCCTGCTGCTGACAAACCAGGGGCAGGAACAGGCTCAGCCCATGATGGCTCCAACACTTCACGGTACGATGTCACCTCCTGGTGGATGGGTTGGGTTTTCTGGAGGAGTAGACGAGGCTTGGTGGGCTGTGGGGGAAGTGGAGTGGGACCCAGGCCCAGAGAAGAGGGGCCCAGCTGGGTTGAGGGGTCCTGAGAAACAGGGTGGGACACCAGGAGTGGAGTGAGGCTGCTGGAGGTGTGGTCTGAGGGACGGATTACTGTGCCACCATCATCCTCAATGGTGGGGCTGTATTCCACTGGTAGGGGTGTGTTGATCACATCTGGATCCTAATCAAGAGAAAGGGGACTGATTATTAAAACAATAATAAAAGGAAGAAGGAAATAATACAAAAACAGGGATAGAAGCATAAGTATAGACAGGTGTATTGAGTTGTATACTTGAGTGCAGTAGTTGATTCTCTCCAGGATAGTTGAGAAGTTTGGCCTGTGCTCTGGACAGTGCTGCCAACACTGAGTCATGATCCGATATCTGAACAGAATCAGACAGGTGGAGAGAACACAGACACAGCATAGATTTACTCTTTATACTGTTTAGGCTGCATTTTAGATAAATCATGTTGTAAAGGCCACACTGTGAGACAAGTCATATTTTCATGGGATAATCATAAATGTCCATGTCCTCACTGCTGTGAAGTTTCAGGTTCAGAGATGTTTACCATCCATTTTGTGTCTTCACAGCAGAAGCTGACATGACTGTATCAGGTTAAACACCACAATGAGTTAGACACTCCATAACCTGCCTGAGATTGTGAAAACTGTGAAAATATCTAAGTTGATTTCTGTCCTATGTGGACTTTATATCAACTATTATAGGCCAGTCTCAATATGCACAATAGATACCAGTACTCACACAGGCCCAGGACAGCCCTTGGGCGGGTCCATCCTGCCCCCACTGGTGACAAATTCCAGCACCTCCTGATTGGTCTTACAGGGATATGGCATGTAACCCAAGGAAAGGATCTCCCACAGCAGTACTCCAAATGACCTGCAGGGGGAGACACAGATTAAGAAACCAAGTTAATTTGATTGTCTGAAGTTACTAAACACTACTTGCTATCTTAACAACTCTCTTTCTTAACAACAAGGACACTGGATACTCTTTGGATCTAGATATTAATGTCAGATTCAACCCTTTCACACTGAACTGCACAGCTCCTTAGCAGTCTTGTCGTATGGTTGTTCTGCTCTTGAACAAATATATAAGTCTTAACTATGATTGCAGTGGAGTCCTACTTCTTTAAACACCATCGATTACCATCAATATTTACACTTTATGATGTTTATGTTCATACCAGGTATCAGTCTTGCAAGTGAAGATGCCTTCCATGAAGGCTTCTGGTGGCATCCATTTGACTGGCAGCATGGCACGACCTCCTTTCCTGTAATAGCTGGCCCTGGGGAAGAAAAGCAATGCACTCAGTAAAGAAAATGGATATTTATGATCAGTTTAGAAGAAGAAGTAAATATCACAAGGCCATGAACTCTTTAAGTAAATTTTGAATCTAGCCCCACAGAGGAAAATTAGATCGCTATTCAGCTGGCCCCCCATTTATTACAATCAATCCAGTGCTGCCAAGACTCTGGTACCCCTGAGATGCATAATCATAAACCATTCTTTTAGGGTTTACAATGTGGATTTTAGGTATGGCATTGCAGATTTAGCATACACACCTGTATATGTCCCGAGCCATGCCAAAGTCTCCAATTTTGGCCACTCTATCTGGCCCAGGGCAGGTCAACAGACAATTCCTGGCAGCGATGTCTCTGAAATACAAAGTATCTATTACACAGCTGCATTATGGCAGCAAAATCTCATCAGTACAAAAGCAGGAACAGACAGTGAGGCATGGGCCAGGAAAAATGGCTTCAAAAGTAAAGAGCAGGCTGCATACTTATAGCTCCAATGCAAAATTTATTGAAACAACATAACAGTCAACATTTTGATAGACTTGACGTCTTTGTCAGGGTTGACTCTGCAAACTTTAAAAGTCCATCAAATTAATTTACTGTATGATACACCAAGTTCAAGTGTTTTTAGCGTTGCAGCAGGGGCATCCTTTCAGCTGCAAATATCGTCTCAGCCAGTGCTTGACAATAGTTTACAATCCTTTCTAATGGTTCTAATGGACAAATAACAAAGTGGACAGCATCATAATAATATAACTAATAAATAATAATCAATTGTAGTTTTGTGCCTTTGTGGAAAATGATTGATGGCAACATTCAACTCATGTAACATTCATTCTTGGCAGTAATAACAAGGTGTGGTGCTGAACCTGTGTATGAAGTGGTTCTCCTCCAGGTAGCGACAGCCAAATGCAATATCTCTGGCCATGTGTAGCAGCTCCAGCATGGTGAGAGAACACGTCTGGCCCTGGACACAGCACAGGATATATTAGTGTGCACACAAAAGAAACATAACACACACACACACACACAAAGGTAGGTAGGCCAGACGTACAGCCCGTGGTCTGTTCTGTCTCAGGAAGCTCTTCATATCTCCTCCAGTCATCAGCTCCAGCAGGATGAATCGGGGCAGGATGTTCAGGCTGACTCCGATGCAGCGCACTATGTTTTGGTGGCTGAACTTACTGCATGGAAAAACAATGAACAACACAAGAGTTAGCAGTTTTATTTTGTATATGTGTGTGTGCCTGTGCAGAAGTGTGCGCCTATCTTATTCCCATCCCTGTGATTATTCCGTGTTTGCTTGTGTGTTTGCATAGGTTTGATACCAGGCAATTATAGTCTATGTAGCCAACTATACATGTGTCAGTGAAACACAAGCATCTGGCACAAATGGGACAAAAGACTGAACAATTGTGTACCAAAATAATGACACGGCTCACTAAAATCTGTGTTTCAGGCCAGCTTCCCAGACATTGTCCTAAATCTCCAATCAAAGATAAACCTCTAACAGATGTCTGGTAATGCATACACAATGAAGGAAAGAGTACTACAAATTGCTAATCAAGTAGCGGTACTGTTACATGGCTGATATTTTACTTATGTTGAAATAGAAGTACTGCTGTAAACATTTACTGAAGTAAAAGTAAAAAGTAGCTCATTTAAAATGTACTCAGTTTAAAAGTTAATGAGTTACTTTTTTCAGAACAGTAATTGTGTTAGCTGTGATCTTTTCCATGCAGTCATGAAACAATAAGAGTACACGGTTCAAACTAGATTCTTTTAAAGGTGCATTGTACAAAATTACCAAGGGTTGAGTGAAATTATATTATTCCCTTTTCCCCCATTTTTGCTGAGTTTAGTGGTCACTTCATTTGCCCATCTGCAGTTTTTCATCATGCTGCTTTTATTGGAAATTTGGATATGAGAAAAAATAGAGCCAACAAAGTAGAACCAGATTCCTCTTCTTATCTTTGCTGACTGAGCTTTTATTGTGAAAGGTTCCACAATCTGTCACTAATCATTTGTGCTCTGTAAAAGATATGATCTGAAATGTAGTGAGGTACAATACTCAAGAATAACCTGAAGTAAAAGTAAAATTACTGACTTTAAAATTACAAGTACAAAAAAAACCAAAACTCAATTACAGTTATGTGAGTAAATGTATATTATCACATAATTCATAAACTGGAAATCAGTTGTTTTTGAGGAGGTTCCCAGTAAAATGAATAACAGTTCAATTTCACTATAATCTACTTAACTAGAAACTGTATAAAAATAGAAAATATGGTCATGATTATTTTAAGGTTATGTTTTTAAATCTCACTACTTTGAGAATCTATTTGTCAGTGTTAATGTATGACATCTAAACATATCAGGGTCCCTGGGGGTAAAATCACTTCAAGTGGTGGTGCAGGAGGTAATGAAAGTCAAGTCGGTTTTCCAGAACATGAAGAAGTGTGAAAACGACAGTACATAACAGTCGTGTACCTGAGTTGAAAATACATGCCAGCGCATACGATTGTCCTGTAATGGCCTGAACAGCTGGCCACTTCTGTACGTCAAAGGCTCTTTGATTTATCATGAGGAGTATTTGCAGCGCCGGTCCACCACGCAGCCTCACACATCGACCATACACTCACATATACACACACACACGCACACACACAAACATGCACTGAATTCACTAACTCGCTATAACAAAAAACAGCTGGAGGATGGTTAACAAAACCAGCAAGTCAATGAGAAGAGCATGTTTAGCTGTGAAGCCAGATGTGGCGGCCGGCTGACTGATGATGTGGGTGAGTTTGTGTTTGTTTGTGTCTTGTCTGCTGCTGCTTCACACATGTGAGAGATGCATCGAGTGTATGCGCGGACTGAATGATACGGTGGTACTGGGGTGGAATACAGCTGCAGTTCGGAGTCCAGTGCGTTCTGGCTCAGTTCACCTCATAATCAGCGCCTCCATCAGGAAATCCATCTCGTCCTGCTCAGAGCAGATTTCCGGGAGAGTCTGTGGAGCGGCGAGAAATAGAGAAATAAGTGTGTGCATGTGTGTGAGTGTGTCTGAACACCAACACCTACCATTGTGTAGAGGTGAGACCAGCTCAGGGCTAATCATCAGGCTGCTGGAGAGCATGCAGACCCATGCGGAGCTCACTGCAGTTCTCAGCTGTTTTTAGCTCATGGAGTTCTTGTTCAAAGCTGTCTGAGGGTGATGACCGAACAAATTTGCAGCATTCTGTTTTTTACGGTCATCAGTGATTTTGTATAATCACGATGTTGCTCAAGTATGTTATTCTTTGGCATGATGCTAATCTATTACACAACAAACCACTGTATAACATTTTCTGCTTGGATAATGGGATCAGCACGAACAAAGCATCGTTGTCTGTGCAAAAGCATCAGAAAATCTTGTCATTTGAAATCCAACAGCGTGAGTGTGACCTTTACATCGGTGCAGCGAGAGCTCTGCCGTGGGATTGGGTTCATTATATAAGAGGTAATGGATATAACTCCTAGCATGGTGCTCTCCTCTAACATTAAGGTGTAAGCTGTTTTCCTGTGAGTGTATGTGAGCTGACCTTTATGGCCACCTGCATGGCGCTGTTGTCGCCACTCATGCCCAGGATCTGCCCTTCATACACTTCACCAAATGCACCGTGGCCAAGAGCCCTGCAAAAACACAGGAACAATGCAGAGAACCTGACAGAGCTTCTGTGGCTGAGGGTTTACTGCTTTAAAGGAACAGTTCACCCAAAATAAATAAATAAAAAAAACTCAGAATAGATTTCCCCACTTACTGTTAGTGTTGTAGTGTTGCTAGTGTAGTATTGGTTTGTGGAGCTCAAACCGTTAAATATACAGATGTGAAAAACTCAACAGCAGCAGCTCTTCCCCAAAACAATGACACAGATGCTCAGCAATTCACAGCCCTTGGGGACGATGAGTTTCGTTGCTTGTGTTCTTCAGCAGGAAATAAGTCCCAATGAGATCCACTGCCCCCGAAGGCTATAGATTATGCTGAGCATCTGTGTCACTGTTTTTGGAAAACACTACATTTTTCAGCAAATTTTCAGCAGTTTGAGTTCCACAAACAAACAGCCATCTGGCCTAATTGTATCAGGGTGAAGGAAGAAAGACTGGAAACCTCACCAAATCACACGCACAGAAAATATCTTGATGGATAGACTTTATTAGGGGTGAAGTGAGAACATGTCTTTTTAAAGGTATATTTTTGGATGACCGGTTCTGTTGAGGTGTGCTGTACCTGAGAAGAGTGATGTTCTTGCGTGGGACCTCCTTCAGTTCACTGAGTGAGGCGGCCTTGCCTGCAAAGCAGTAGTTGGGGTTGTAGTCGGTCATGATGGTGGAAGAGCGAATCTTGCTCAGCTTGTACTCTGGACTCTGTAGACGCACCCTCACTGCATGAAGATGGTTCTTCTTGCGGTAGTAAACTATGGAAAACAGAGACCAAAAAGGACCTTGTTTCATTTCATCATCTTTGAGGCTATTTTAAAAATTATAACCCTAACTGCAACCGTGAGCCCGGGCCTTCATGTACAGTGCAAGAGGCAACTTCCTGACTGTCTGCTACTGTAGGAGCGGTAACACAAGGAGGAGTCGAGCAGCATCACGTTGGTGGATGCTTTTGAATGTAAAACACATTCATGCGGGAGAACAACAACGACAATTTATGCTGGCAATTTGGAAATCATGCGTCAAAGTAGGGCAATGTGTGTTCAAACCACCTTCATTTCCACACAATAGTTGGTTTCTTGTGATTAAATTGGCTCAGATGTTCACCACAGATACCGTTACCCATTAGTTTCGAATGTGATTTTGGTCTCATGAAGAGGAATCCTTCCACATGCAAAACACAATGTTTTGTGGGATTCAGAGTGACCGCTGTCCTCTCCTTGGTTACTGCTCCTAGACTGTCTGTGCCAGTGAGTTGGGACTCACCCGCCATGGAGGCAGCCCACATCCCCGATGCAGGTTGGTAGTCTGCCAGGGAGGGGTGTTGCGTGCAGGTAAGAGGTGCCGTCGAGCCATCGCCCGGTGTAGACGCTAGGGACTCGGGGGCAGGTTGGGTGAGACAGGGGAGGAGGAGGATGGGGAGGAGGTGAGGACGAGGAAGATGAGGTGGATGAGAAGAGGCGGGGCGAGGAGGAACATGAGGAGGGGGAGGAGAAGGGGGCTCCCAGGAAACAGACTACCTCCCTGCATGGGGGAGAGCTCAGGTGAAGAGACACCGTTAACCTGTAGGCTGGGAATATACGTATGTATATGTATGTGCGCAGGCGTGTGTGTGTGTGTGTGTGTTTCCTGGAATTGCATGTAAAAGTGCATGGTGACTGGGGTCCCACACCTCTGTACTGTCTTGTCTAATGCTCAGGTCACATGTACAGCATTTGAGAAGCAGGCACCCTGTCTTCTGTTAATCCTGTGTTAATGTGTGTGTGTGTGTGTGTGTGTGTGTGTGTGTGTGTGTGTGTGTGTGTGTGCGTGGGGGCGCTCCGGGGTAAGCTACAGCAGGTCTTCTTCTACTTGGAAGAGAAAGCTGCACATTCTGACAACACAACTGGAATATTCAGTGATCAGACTTTGGTTGATGTCTTGATTTATTAAAAACTGGCATATTCACACACAATTACACTCAGGTTAGTGCAGATGTCAAAGTTTATAATTCACCAACAATGTCTCTCTGTTTTCATAAAACAAAGTTGCAGTTTGCCTAATAATCACTTATTTTATTTATTTATTTTTTTGCAAGGAAAACCCCACAGCTGTCTGTTGTCAGCTTTTATCTCAGATAACTTACAACTTTGTGTAATATTGTTCCACCGGGCTATTTTCCATGTACTTCTGGCCATCTTTAGTCCATATCTTTATGTATCATCTTTCTGCCAAAATGTTCATGTACCAAATGAGTAAGATTTGCTGACATTTTCATTCTGAAAACCTTGTTATCCTGTCCTGAAACGTCATAGTAATATCAGTAATACTGCTATATAGTCCCACCACACAGCACTATCACTCTGGTGAGAGTTGTTTGTCTCCCAACAGTACTAATTCATGTTATGTTCTCAACATATTCTGCCGCTTAAGCTGTTGTAAATAAGCTATTATTACAATGTACATTTTACACATTTACATTAGCAAACACAGTCAATATCACTGTCATTCAGCACTCACTTCTAGCATAAACATGGCTGAATTGTACTTAACACAAGTAAGTTGAGCTAGCCCCAAAATATCTACTTCATTTTCAAAATGTTACTAGTATAGTTTGTTAGATCTACCTTGTATCACATGCATTTCAGGAGTTAATTGTGGATAAGTCCAATCAAAACACCCTAATCTGCCTTTTGTTATGTCCAAAAAGTATAAAGGCTCAGAGGCCCTTAAACGAAAAGTAGATTCACTAAAGCCTGTGGCAAAGGGAGTCTGCTGAGCTCCTCTTAATATTCAGCATTGTCAACTTCAGTGAGTTGAAAGAGATGAGGGCAGGGGAAGTTTAACAGAGGAGGGGGTGGAAAGAAGAATCTATATATATATAGAGAGAGAGAGAGAGAGAAAGACAGAGAGAGAGAGAGAGAGAGAGAGAGAGAGAGAGAGAGAGAGAGAGAGAGAGAGAGAGAGAGAGAGAGAGAGAAGAAGAAGAGGGAAGGCAGGGAAAGAGAATCTGCCATACTTAAATGCCTTAAACACCACTGGGTGGGGGATTAGTGGGCCTTCTGAAATCTCAGGATTCCCTTCCCATTTCGCCAAAGCAAATGGTTGTCAAAAAGGTGACAATGGTGCAAAAAAGTCATACTAGGTTTATAATCCCTCACTGTCCTATATTGCGGTAAAACCATATGTAGCTATTAATACTACATATGTATTTCTGTAAAGTGTCTGTGGTTAATAAGGCCATTGATGGTAAAATGTTTAGTATTAGTAGTTAAATAAAGTATATTACACAGCAGCTTTTATATGATACTAATCTTCTAAGACCAAGTTAAATACTAATGCCATTAGTACCATTGCATAATATTGTAATATTAACATAAATTAGATTGTCTCTTTCTTATCCCTCGGTTTTCTTCCTTTCCTAGAGCACTGCTACTACTGAGTAGTAAAAGAAGTGTATAAAGAGTGGTAAGTAACTCCCTAATTATTCCTTGTTTCAGCAGTAAAGTGTTTTATAGCAGGTTCGGCTCTCAGATTTGTGGCTCTTTTGAAAATAATACAGTTTGATTGGGCAATGATGGTGATGTAAATAGCGAAACACTTTACAGTCAATTTTAGCTTTTAGCTTAATTATCATTAACATAAACTGTCATAGTCACAATGTACTACAAAAGCCAGTGGAACAAAGTTTTGCTCCATTTGGAAACAGGTGCTTGAAATCAAAAAGCACCAATATTAAATTTCCACTTTTACAAATATATCACAGTGTCTTTGCATGGCTGGAAAGTGTCTCACACTCTCACATCTCCTTGTTTCTTCTATACTTGTGAAGGTCCATTTCGCATGATGAGCATGATGAGTGTGATAAGAAGAAGGCCAATCTTGTACATATTGCCTTTTACTACACTAGACCTCCATGATTGGCTCTGTATTGCTGAAGTGCCATTCACTCCCATCTCATCTCACTCATCTCTCACACAGCTCCGTGTGAGAGAATGCTTTGAAACCTGTCAGCTAAATGTCAAACCTTTCTGCCTGTCCTTTTTATAGCCCTTGCTAGTGTACTTCAACTGCCTACGGTGAGATACTTTTCCAAATCCATTCCTCAAAAAGCTTTCGTTTGTATGAGCACTCATTCCTTAGTAAGCCCTTGCTTCCAATTTCTTTAAGTGCACACCTTCCTCAACCTTCTTCCTCAACCTTATGCAACACATAAACAATATATTCCACTACTAATCTTTGTCACATTTCATATTTTGAACTACAATCGTGTTTCACACTTTGACACAAAACATGTCTTGACTTACATCTACCACTGGAAAGAGAACGTCATCTGAATGAGCTGCAGCAACCAATCTGTTCATAACGTGCTCATGAAAATATGCCAGCGTCAAACAGCTCAGAGCAGTATCTATCCGTCAGCTCTTTTAATCTTCTGCTTCACAGACGGGGCGGGGGGAGGCACACTTAAACCAGCACTTATCAAGCGTGTTCATGATACTGTCGTCAGTAACATATGACGGTGTCTGTGTGTTTGGCTGAGCTCACAGCCGGTGGAAGGTGGACGGCACAGACTGGACACAGAGCTGGAAGAGTCTCTTACTGAGGGTGAGACTGGCGCAGGTCAGGACGATGCCCATCACGATGGTGGAGGCCACTACAGCCAGGATCAGCGAGAGCGATAGCTGGCCCTCTGGAGCTGGGCCTTGAGGAGCTGCTAGGGTAGAGAGAGAGAAAGGGGGGGGGACATGCTTCATATTAAGAGACTAAGACCAGTTCACTCTGCCCAACAAACGGCAAGAGCACATCCAGCAGAGCAGCTGTTAGGCTCTGTTGGGTGAGTGTGTTAAGCCTGTTGCTGTTTGTTGGCGTTCGTTCCTCCCAGCTCAACATGTTCAGCTGGTATTTGTTGGGTTGTGGAATATTTGACTACTCCGACAAAGTTTCAACAAAGTGTCCTGTAGCCACAGTTGGTCTCTGAGGGAAGCCTGTGCACTCTGGTCTAAAACACCCAGAGCCGTGCCTCCTACTTGTGATGCATCAAATGCTCCAAACACTCCAAACACTCTTCAAATGCTGTTCTGTTTGAATGGAGGTCAATGGAGGAGAAGATTTAGCACCCTGAGCAAACTTTATTTTTATGGACTTTAGGCAAGCTATAGTGCATGCGTGGAAAAAAACAAACAAACAAACACCTTTTTTAACTTTTATGAGATGAGAGACAGCAGTGAGGTTTTGCAGCAGCTGGGATTCGTTGGCAGCAACACGCCAGCGCAGCTTGCTTTGACAGGCTGCCAAACACTGATGTCAATTTAAAACCTGAAAAACCTCAGTGACATTCAACAGCTCACGTCAGTTCATCTCTTCTTTTGAGCAAAATCACTCATAAACCAGAATTCCTTAAGAGACCACGCCAATCTCAATCTGATGGTGCTTTGATGAGCGGAGGTTTAAAAAAAAATAAATAAATAAATAAACATCAGTCTGTGCTTTTTATAGTGATTCCCTTTCTGTTTGTCATAACAATGCATGTTATAACAATAAAAGTGGAGAAAAGGAACCACATGGAAAGACAATTTCACTACATCTGCCGTTTGTTCTGTATTTACAAAGAACTACCAATCACCAGTGCAAATGTGGAATGCAGTTTGAGCCGCCTGAAGCTATCTCCAGGCTTGGATGGATGTAGTCAGACTCTCCTTCCCTCTCCTCGTACCTTTTCCTCTCCTTTCCCTTCAAAGTTTTGTTAATCAAGACCATGCCTCAATCTAATATGAAAGTCCCACACAGAGTGGGGCTGCTAAACGGACTCAGTCCACTGAACTGTGATCTCTCAAAAACAACAAAGTTTAGGAAGTCGAAATGTTGAATGAAAGTAGCGAGCTGTCTAAAGTTGGAAGCATGTGATTTTTTTTTACTTACACTGATAATCTGCTACAGAAAATACTCTAAATAGTGTCACTGAGTAAATGATGTGAATGTGGGAATACAGGCAAGTGAATAAAAGCTGTTGAATAAAGACTGTAAACCTTGCTACGAATTTACTGAGATCCAATCCTTCACCAGCATTTGATCAAAATAAGTATGAAACTGGGATTTCAGCTGTGCATTTAACACTGAAAACAGGCTAAAAATAAATGTAAAAATGTTCAGTATAAAGACAATGTGCATGTTAGCGTGGATCATGTATGTTTTGGGTGGCCCGACAAAGTTAAACCCTTTAAAAAAAGCTCCTGGAGCTATTTCTGGCACCCATTTTGAGGATGAAAACCCATTTGGGTCAGCGTGAGTTCTCCATTAGGAGACAGTAGTGGAGGTCTTGCATGTGTGGGGACACAGGTGAGGCTGGCCCAAAGTGAAAAAAGGCTGTAAGCCTTGCCCTGAACCTGTTAAATGAGATCCAGTCCTTTGCCATTAATGCTTTACATATAAGCACCCATTTTGAGTATGAAAACTCTTCTGTGCCAGGCTAAATTCGGTCATCAAAGTGTTGTGAGATGGCCTTTATAGCAGAAAGCTGAGTAGTAAATAAGGAGCTATGTATCGGGAATCAACTTCAGCTTTATCTTGTTTGTCATAGCTGAACTTTATAATGAGGGGTTTGCAGTTTATGGCGTGACATAAAAACATACTGTAATCAAGCTGTTTCTCAGAACAAACAAGGAGGAAAAAGGTTGTCGTCATTACAGTTTGTCTGGACTATTTCCATAGTTACCTGTACATGTGACGTTGTCGCTGGCCAGCACCTCCTCGTTGTGGCAGAGGCAGAGGATGAGGCGGGTCTCCTCGTCGCGTGTGCAGCTCTGCGTCTGGCAGTGGCTGCAGTTCAGCTGCACCTTGATCTCACACTCACCGTGACTCTCCATGGCTAGTAGAGACCATACACACACGTAGGCACGTGAGTACAAAGATCCACAGATGTGTACACACATGCACACACACACACACACAGACCGATGCACATCCCACACATACTATTGTTCCTGTGCATTCAAACGCACACACATATGCACACACCTCAAAGATTTTCTTGCTAGATGGAGCTCATTAACTCTGCCAGCTACTTGCCTGCAGAGTTCATGAACAGAAAGCTGGAAAACTCTGCAGTTCCACATTCTTGCTCTCATAACATAGACTATTTAGTGAACACATAACAGCTTGTCTCGAACCTACTCTCTATGCGCTGAGCAGTTTTTCTCCCATGATTGAGTTAAGCATTTTGTGCAAATTCATCACTGCTATAACCTTCCAGTATGTATGACAAAGTACTTTATCCTCAAAGCCCTATAAAAGTTGCTTTTTAGTCACATTTAGTTTATTAAATGCTGTGCTAACCTCTAAATTGTCATGATCTGATCAAGGACACTCCACTGTTACTTGAAACAACAACTGAATAGAAGAAGACAAAGCTTGTCCCATGTCATACATCAAACATCATGAGTCAGTCAAAGATGAGAAGATTGGCCTTAAAATTTAATTATCATCATTTATCACTAAATCAATCCCCTTTGTAGTCCCATCAGATCGGATCTAGCTTTGGTTCTGTGTTTTTGATGTATGTCTAAACACAACAGAGGCGGCCACTGTGTTGGCAGCGCCACTGACAGCAAGTCTTACAACCAGAAATGACAAAGTCTTACAACCAGAAATGAGAGAACAGAGGTCTGTGTTCGTGTGTTGGGAAGACAGACACTGCATGAGTGTCACCAAAGGCAACAGGATCCACGAGGCTGCAAATTAGCTGCTTGCCTTTTTATTCCTCCCTCTGTCTGGATAATGAGAATCAGATGGCAGGTACTCTCACAAACAAACACAACTACATATATGTATGAGTATGAGCACATTCATCTTGACAGACAGGCGGGCACAAACAAGTACACACACACACACACACACACACACACACACACACACACAAACACATACACACACGGAAACATCCTGAGGTCTTGATTGCATCAACTGGATGGAGAGCACAGTGCACACGCTCCTGGGAGCTCAGGGTTCAGTCTTCCCAGGGTTCTCTCTTGTCTTTGGGCTGGAAGCTGCTGAGTTTGCTGATACTTGTTTACTACGTGCTGTGGAGTCAACCCGAGCAATCATGGCAACTTCAACCACTTCAATATGAGTCATGAGGACTCTTCAAATGCCAAAGGTTTTCATATTATCACCACAATGTTGGAAAAATTCTTGCACAAATACAACAGGGTGATACTGATTCCCAGTGAATGAAAGATAATCGGTTTCTAATAGCTTTTTAGTTTATTTATGTTCAAATGAGTCCATGGTGTTGTGAGCCATTTGATTGCGTCAGTATGTTGGACATAGTGAGTAAAATAATCTTGGGAATGCCTAAATAATCAATTTCACTCACTATGGTTAAGCAATAAGAAATGTGATCTGATCTGATTTCAAAATCAACATTTTGAGGTTTTGAGGCCTGGCTTGCATTCCTATCAGATCTCAGTTGTATGTGGACATAAATCCACTAGTAGTCTAGACATCTCACGAAATGTCATCATTCACCAGTCTTCACTTGATGTTGCCTCCTGTTTGCCTCCATATTCCATGGGTGCCACAATAAAAAAATGATCTCATATATACATGTAGGTGTCATGTATAAACAAATAAATCAGACCTGATCTGAGTTCAAAAACCTAAATATGGTGGAGGCCTTTTGTCCTTTTATTTGACACTCTTCCTGAACATACAAATTTTACAAATTAAACACACATTTTTACAGATAAATTTCAAAACATTATAGCATTGTGTTATTATAATATAATGTGATGCATAAAAAGCCAGTCTGACCTGCCAGAGGCTGCAGGAAAATCTCCCCCATTGGATGGACAAATGAGATGCCATCCTGACCGTCAGCGGTGATGTCATCGGTCAATGCAGCATCACCTCCTGGGTGTCAGATTGAAGATAAATATCACAGTGATAAATATTAAAACAACGTAATCCTCTAAAACATATTATTCAGTGATACAACATCCATGAACTATTACAATCTGTTCCTTTCCACAGACACACTACAGCTACATCTTAGCTCAATATACATTTCCTCTCAGAGTCACCATGTAGAGATTAAGGGTGAGAAATGGAGTGTTAAGACTTTTGGAGTTTGGAGACTGAGACTCTGACTGGTAAATCTTATGAGAAAGGCACTGTCACAGAAGCTGTGAATATTCTTCTTGAAGAAGATGAATTGCGTGTGTGGGATGAAAGAGGAACAGAAAAAAGAGAAAGAGCGGGACAGACAGTCAGAAAATGGGTGATAAATGCAGAAATGAGGAGTGAAAAATGTTGTAAAATATACAGATGTGCACAAACAAGGACACATAAAGAAATGGAGAGAGGATGACAGCATACAACCACTCTAGTCCATTACCTCTGTATCCTCCCCCTCCTCCTCCGGCTGTGCAGGCACCACCTCCACCTCCGAACCCCCCGAACGTGGACCAGCTGAGCTTGGACAGGGCCAGGGGACACGAGGACCCCCCCTCAGCACCCTCTGTCAGGGACTTGCCGGCCCTCGGGTACAGACTAGGATTGTCCTTCCAGCCTCCGCCTCCACCTTCCAGAGGAGAGAAACATGAGCCCAGAAGATTTTAGGCATTTAGCCAGGCAACTTAAACATTTCACTCCAAAATGAAGATTTTGTGACTATCTGTGCACCCCCAGGCCAGTCGAAACACAGATGAAGTGTCCTCATCCATAAAACACAGGGAGGTAGCTAGTGCAAAGCCATAGTAGCGTTCTTAAAACAACCAAAGTCAATTGGTACAGTGTTCTGAGCTCCAAAAAGCGCAAAAAGACAAAAATACTCCATACAGCTCATGTAACATCATCCAAGTCTTCAGTCTTGCCTTTGATAGCAAAGCAGTTCACACTAAAATGCATCCAACTCTGTGCGTCCACATTATCTACAACATGCAAGCCTTCTCTCTCAATGTGCAAACTAACGACAAACTCAACTGTATTTCCATATTTTCCTGCTTCTACACCACACATAGGCCAAACAAAAGGACAAACAAAATCAAAGAGTATGGTCTGTTATCAAGCTGCTGTAGCATCGTTACCTCAGGTTAATTCTTTGAAAAAGTGTGTGCCTTTCTTGGATGCTGATCTCTCACAAGTTCTCATCAAGCAGAACGTGGATATGGTGAGGCTTAAGTGTACGTTAGAGCGAGTAGAACAAAGATTTGTTGCACTAATGGTGTAAATACAGGTATATAAATACTTTCCACTCATGGTGTGATCATATGGCATTGAAAGACATGAATCATGCTGCACAAGCTGAATGGAATCATTTTGTTATTTTGTGCCCTTTCTGTAACTACATATTGACTTCAGTTGTTTTGCAGAAGGCTGCCTCCCCCTGTGCTGTGAGTGAGCAGATAGTTAATATCATATTGCAAACCAACAGTGAGGGCTGAAAGGGTCAGGGCTGTAACACCTATTCAGTTTTCCTATGCCCAGGGAATGATCAAATACAAGAGACATGTTACTGAGGGAGGAGAAATCAAATTAGAGTGTAAGTGGGCTTTTTGTTGAGAGGAATTAGAGTGAAGAGGGGAACATGCACGGAATATGATTCGGTGGTTAGAGGGTGGCTTGAGGAAATTGTTGAACAGATGTGTTTTCAGTCTATGGAGTGTCTGTGCTGCTGAGTATAATCTGATCCACCGCTGGGGAGTGAGAAAACAGAGGAGTCCAGACTGTATGGAGTGATAACAAGGCTAACACAGTGAACAGAGATCTCAACAGCGAGCGGTGGCAGAAAATGGCTTGGGTTAGCTGGACTGGACTGTATTCTGGGTGCAGATTCCTCCACAGCCTGGTATGCCAGGTTTTGATTTCAATACAAGCCGCCAGAGGAAGCCAACAGAGGACATGTAGGAGCTGAGTGACATGAGACCCTCTCAACACATGCAGCCTGTTCCTTTCATTTGCTGGTCGAGGGGTCATGCATGAATGGCAGCCAGTGTTGAAGTGCCGGCAAATCAGCTATGCCAATTTTACTGCTCAAATAGAGGTAACATTACCAGTAATTTTCCATAACGACCATATGTGTGAACATGGCCGAACGTTGCAAGATGCAAAACCCAGCATAACACCGGCACACGACAGCTGTGAGGGAGATCTGCTTGGCTTTGATTAATACCGAATACAGGAGGGAAACAGAATCAACCATACACTGAAGAGTTGGACTGCCAAAAATGTCAAACTGGAAGTAATAGAGCTCCTCAGAGTCCAGGTACACTTTTCTGAGAAAGTCCATGACATGACAGCAGAGAAATTTAAGAGTACTGCCAGTTTTCTGTACCAGCAAATTTAATCCAGCAAATTTCACAGAATCCATGTGTGAAAGAGGCTATAGACAAGTTTGGGGATTTTGAAGATCTGGTGGGCTGCAGTGTTTCTGTGTGAGTTTAAGGGAGTGTTTCGGGTGGCTGGTTGGGAGGGAGCTGCAGTAGTCCACAGAGGAGATGACTGATGCTTGAACAAGAAGCTGGCTCAAGTCCCTGGCAAGGAAAGTCTTAGATGGATGTTGTTGAGTAGAATCTGCTGGGGACCCCGTTCAAGAGGTTGCACGATGAAGACAAAATACCGCAGAGCAATGCCTGTTAAGTGCAGTCTAATAGGTTCAAAGCAAACACACGAGAGCACACCATGAGATCTCCAGGTCAGCGAGGTGGCATGACACCAAGTCCAGTCTGATTAGCAGATAAAAACAATTTTAACTGGATGACTAGTACAAGAGAAGAGCAATTCTGGGCACAACAGATAAAAACCCCAACTCTGTTCTGAAATGATTAACCCCAGGTGGCTGAAATTAAGCTAATTCTCAGAAGCACACATACACAGCGGGGGTTCCTTAAGCCTTTATAGCCTAGGAAAAAGACTTGTGATCCATTTCCATTCCCAGCTCACAGCTGAAACACTTCCACACGCATTATACACTTGCACACACACATACATAAAAACACACTCATCCCTGCTACTAAGAGGTGCATATTTCACCCCCCCTTCTCTGATCTTTATCTAAACAATCCCACAGTAGTTTCAATAAGATGAGCAGATAGATGGCCTATGTTGAGACTCTTGGTCAAGGAGGATTTGCTGAGAATGTTCCAGAGGGTATTTCTAGGAGCAAAGAGAGACCTTTCTGCCATATATGTCCTCTTCTCAAAGGTCAGGACCTGTCAAGAAACTATGAGTATGTTCCAGATAGTGCCCTGCCATCCACAGGCCAAACACATCCTTTAGTGTGTGTGTGTGCTTGTGTGTGTGTGTGTGCCTCTGTGTGCCACTTTGTGTGCACATTTGTATATAGAACTAATCCTCTCTTGGCCTTCAACTATCACATCTCTGTGCAGATTTAAGGCTACCTTTTAGAGAAACACCAGCTGTGGATATGGCTTTTATTGTGCAGTGTGCAGTTTGAGCTCATTCAGCATCAAAGAGAAAAAGGTGTGTGGTTGAATGATCATTATCTGTGAAGAATTTTACACAACACATGCTCCAATCAACGAAGACTTACAGCGACAAGAGAAGCAGGAGCATCATCTTCATTGAGAAACATTAGCACTCCTTAAACACAAACTGTATGACTGTGTCTGTAGGCTAAACTCTTCAAGTGCCTTCATTCTAAGACAATATAAGGCTACTGTATTGTATTGGGAATTTATGCTGTTACACTATTGATAGTACCTGCAGCGCCAGTCCAGCCACTGGTGCTGGGTGCCACTGTGTCGTTTTCATACTGCTCCAGTGGGATCTGGTCCAGACTAGACTCTGGGTCCTCCAGGTAGGCCTTCCCTCCTCCACCAGCTGCGATCAGCAAGGGAACCAGCTCACCAGCCTCCATCTGACAAGACAGCATCACAGCAACTCTCACACACAGGAGGCTTCTTGAAACTGCACACTCAGTGGTGCACTGCAACCTCAACATCGCATTGCAAATGCAACAAAATTGGCTTTTTGAAGTGTTAGTCATGCACATTCTATCATGCTTGATCCAGGAAACTATCCATTTTATTACAGGAGGAAATCTCATAATACAGGATGGACCTATAGGAATATATTATTTTGATGTGAAATATATGATACATGTATGATTAAAGTCTGACCTCATGTGTGTACGCTATCTATTTTTACACCCATGGCTTATACTATCAGACTGTGCTGAATTGTTTCAGTGCGCCTGTGGACATGTTTTGATTCTTATCAGGACATGCACTTAATCCGCTTCAGCTGTGGCTACCTTGCTACAATATACATTGTGTACCACAGGGATACTCGGTAAACACAAGTATAGTATAAAATATTTTAGTTGTCACCTTGAAGACGTACGAGGCTCCCCCACCTCCACCTCCTCCCCCGGCCCACTCTGCAGAGCCCTCTCCTCTGGGGTCGTCCTCAATCACTGACGACTCTCCCAGGCAGATTTTCTGGGTGAGGGGATTTCTCTACACCACACAGAGAAAGAGAGGCAAATGTTAGTTCCAGTTTGGGGAAAAATAAGTAAAAGAAAAATATTTGAAATTTTATGCAAGCCCTCCTTGTCCTTCCTCTCACTCCTCATTTCTACTGGCACCAGCTTCAACCCATGACCCTGATAGAGCATCCCACAAATCAACACCTCGCTCCAGTCTCTCGTCCCTCTCACCGTACTCACCCCTGGGCATGCATCCTCTCCCTGGTGGCCCACCAGGATGTAAAGGATCTCTCCTTTCTCCAGAGGAAAGATGGCAGATATGAAGACCCCATGGGAGCGCTTGTTGTGGTTTTTCGCGCCTTTTCCTCCTGCAGCCCCATAGGCAGAGATCCTGAGGGAGACACTCAGTTCAGTCTCTGTCATTGTGAGCCAGCAGAGCTATAGGTATCACCACACCACAAGAGGGTGAGAAGCTGTGAGTGAAAGAAACATTTTCTGGCTTGGTATATTGGTTACCCTCCAAAACAACTGAGCAAACAGCTCTAAATTTCAGAGCAATCAGTTGACACCCCATTCCAAGCCACCTGCAGTTTCTACATGTTCTTTTGTTCAGACAAACAATCGTTCTGTGTTGATATTGGTGGGGAAAACTGCTGTGTATATTTTAGCATAAATAGTTCAACACCATATAAATGATCTATCCCACCTGCCCCTTTTTCCTCCCTCATCTCTTTACCAGTCTGTGTTGTGGGTGTGATAATGAGGTCCCATGACTGGCTCCGCAAATACAATAAAACAGTTCAAAGTCTGGGTCTGGCAGGACCACAGTTGTACTTAGCACAGCTTGACTAATTCACTTCCCAAACACCATCACACCTCTCTATTCTCACAGATCTCTGCTTTAAAGCTATCACGCAAAGTCACGGAAAGATATTAATTCTGGGCACAACAGACCTTGTCTTCTTTGATGACTAAACACGCTTGTGAACTATGAATGACACGAGTAAACAACTGAAACAGTGATTAGTTTTAGAAAGACTATTGTGCAACCACAGAAATGTCTTTGGAAGAGCGGTTCAAATGTTCCACGCGAATTTTCAACTGAAATAACCCAGACTAGGATAGAAGATTATGAAAACCATCCCCTCTGTTACTTACATGTATCTGTTGGTAGCTGGTACCCGCCACATTTGGACTCCTTTAAAGGGGCCATCCTTCCCCACAGTGACGCTGACATTGGTGTTCCTGTAGGCACTGTCACACTGGGCCTGGGTTGGTCCCTGAGGACCACTGGCACCGCATGATGTAAACCACCATGTCATCAAAGAAACCTCTGGAAAACGTAGATAATTAGGAAAGAAATTGAACCACGAGGGGGCGGAGGAGTGGGATTAAAGGATTGTTGAGTGTGTTGGTGAGTGTAGGTGTGATAAAAGAGATAAAAAAAAAAGAAAAAATGAAGGAATGAGGGAAATAAGGAAGAATTGAATGAAGGGCAACATGAAGAACAGAAGGAAGGAGCAAAGGGATATGATAAGATCAGAAGCATAGGTCTCTGAACTAAAACTGAATGTAATACCCAAGGCTGCAACGCTCACATATATATGGAATGACATTGGCTGAAAGATTTGAACAAAATTACTAGTATTGAGGCACTGAATGGGGAACAGATTAAAAGCACCTGTTCAAATGATACGGTAGATAAAGGATGCTTTGGAAATTCTGGAGCTGCCCAGTACCTGAGGCTGAGGGCTCTGGGAGAGGGCTGAAGAAATCATCCAAGTCCCCCATGGACTCCATGCCATGGAAGAATCTGTGACTGAGCAGCAGAGAGTTGAGATCTGAGAACAGGAGGCAGTGAGCCAAGGTGTAGAGACGGAGAGTGAGAGAGACAAAAAGAGAGACAGGGGGAGAAGCACAGAGATTTAGACTCCATCTGCAGAAGGTAGACGCTCTTGTGTTTTCTTCCCGTCAGATAAGTATTGTACTGGAGAGTAAATTGGATTTAGACACACAGCAACGCAGATAAAGATACATGAGAAGATTTTAAAGAGGGGGGGTTACTTTACAAGGAGTAATTTATGAGCAGGACATCATGAACGTGTTACAGAGTGAGAGGGATAATTTTAAGCTATTTCATGGCTTTAAGACATTCCAAACAAACATAAAAACAGCTCAGAGGACCTAGAATGACTCCGATATTGGCCAGTGATGCCCGCAGTCTGTCACCACTGCACTTCTCTCTGTGGGTTTAACCATCCCTCAACCCAGCTCACCCACCACCACACACAAAAAAACAAAAACCAACAGATCCCTCCTCGTAAACCAATGCAGTGAAGGAGTTAATTAAATTGCTGGGGGAGTATAGTTCCTTTTCATAGCTCTGTGCCAATAAAGACATATTCTTATAATACTGGCACTAGGACCGTGGCACGTATTTTTGTTGTGCTGCCTCTGCAGCAAAGCATTCCCCATCGGTTACTCTGCAATCAGAAACAATTGGAGAAAAGCTGCATCAAGGCAACAACAGGAGACCAGAAGGCAACAGTTAGTCATGTGCCAGCCGTTTCAGCTGTAATCACCCCATGCACTCCACCACTTTCTGTTTCATCCAATAAAGGATTCAGTCATTTCATTAAGCTGACAAAGAGATCTTTAGAAGATGTGTAAAATCAGTAGGGATGAGAGAACCCTGTATTGTGTATCTAGATCCTCAGTCCTGTGGAGAGTGCATGTAGTATGATCTCTGAACAGCAAGTTGGTAGCTCATCTTGTTCTGCCATAGAACTGAACTATCAATTAATCCTGGGTGCAACTGCTATGAAAACAGTGATGAATGTGTAATTGATGTCTAAACCTAATCCTGTCACTACTTCTTCCTTTTATTAAACAGACGGAGCGGGCCACCCACCTTGAGGAGCCACAGCCTGTCTGACAGATTTTGTACTGGTTACAATGGACAGATTTAGGGCTCTGTTTTTGTAATGACGCAGATTCAGCATCAGCAAAATGTTAATTTTGCTGACTTTAAGTGTTTCATGTTCTGCCTGGGCCCATTTGGAAACAGTGTGGCTTTCAATGGCATGGCTTTCGTCAAAATAGGCAGGAAGACCACTGGAGGGGACTGTCAACGCAATGAGTGGCGCAGTGCGACTTTGGTGTCCAAAAATATGCTAAAAATTCCTTGTTTGTGAGTTTGTAGTCCAGCAGCTAATTAGCCTTCTCAATACCACAACTTTTGTCATAAACACATGGTGATGGACAGAAAGATAGCAGGGCTTACAATTGCACATTTGAGCCTGTTTACAAGTCTCCACACTTCCCTGATTATACCTATAGGAGAGCATGTGGGGTGCAATACATGAAAATTACAATTACACCAGTGTACCTGCAGTGCAATTTGTCACGCTGCTTGCCTGCAGTAGAAAAATAGAATTTCAAATAGGGAAAAAAGGCTATTATGTTTGGCTTATTGCAAGGAAAATATCTAACAGTGTCATCAAATGGCAGAGTCTCTGTTATGGTCTCTATTATCTCATGATGAGAGGTGAGCAGTCCTGTACCTGTGTCGAAGCAGGCTGCCCCGATTGCGATGTCATCAAGAGCGATGTCGGCGTTGGACCCTTGTGCCCACTGAGCTGTTACCTTGACGTGGAACCTGGAGCAAAACATATATTATTTCTTTAGTGGTACATTAGACACAAATTGCATCCAAATACTGAATATGGGGTGTTTATAGAGAGGTTTTTTTGTCATTATGTGAAAAGAAGCCGTAGCCCAATCCCAACATGGGCATAAAAATAGAATGTAGGAAACAAAGCCACACAGAATTTCTAAATGATTACAACACAACAAGATAAAAGTACCTCTTTTCCTCTCTCTCCTCCTCAATCTTTGCCTTCTTTGCCTAAACATCATCACAACCATCGTCCCACCGCCCCCCTCCTGCTGCTTACCCTTGATGAAGGCTGGTCAGCTGCAGGGCGATGTCTTGCCAGTTGTCCGTCCACTCGCCGTTTCTCTCCCAGACCGGAGGGGAGGTGGCAGTTCCGTTCTCCTCTATAGCCACCGACACCGTGCCATTAAACTCCCCGAACAGGTAGAGAGAAAAACGCAGCTGCACAAGTGAAACACAGCACAACATCAGCAGAGCTTTGGCATGATGAACTCTTATATGGTGATAATTCTGTGTGTGACCGACTGCCTGACTGATCAACTACTACTCACTTATTACTGACTGATAGACTGATTGATTAACTGCACTGAGGTATGTGACCAACTGACCAAATTGTGGAGGAAGCACAAAATCTGATAGCTGGGTCTACATAGGCCTCATTATTAGACATTGAAACAATGACTAAAACAAATGGAATGGGCACAAATTTGGAAGCTGATTCTGCATTCCTTTCTTGACGGTTCTTACTGATCAGCCCTGAAATTTACAGAGCACACCTTTAACTAGTGATCACTTATCAGTTTTTGATTGATTGATTTACTTAATAATCAATCTACAACAGCAAATCACAACTCCACAGCAACTTAAGCCTGTCTTACATGTTGCTGAGAACAAAATGGATCAAAAATTAATTGAGTAACTGTTCATCTACTAATTGACTGATCAGCTCACCTGACAGGCGCTGGTGGAGACTGGAGGCGGGAAAGAAGAGCTCTGAACAGACGCCTTCTGAAGGGAATCACTCCCTCCTACCCGCAAAAACAGGAAGTGCCCTAGGGAAGCACAATAAATGTGATACAACATAAAGCCAAATGGGACATACAGCTGCTTGTCAAAAAATGACACGCATCAGAGTGGTGGGGAGCTTTTTAGTTGCTCTCACTTAAGCCATAAATTTCGCTGGAACAGTACCAGCAAGTTATAAAATAAAACCCTGCACTCAGTGGGAGGAAATCAGCACAGTTAAAGTGGATTTAACATAAAGCCACTTTGAGCTGGCGCTCTATTAACACTCAGATGTTCCACAGCTGGGATCAAATCATCTCCATCAAGTCTTAAGAGTAACGTAATTGCATATGGTAGTAATCGCACAAGGCGTTCCCTCTATAATCCTCTAGACTACCTTTAATGTTGAGAAAATGCAAATAGAACTGAGAAGCCTGTTTTAGACATTAAAGACCATTATAGCCTTTGACATAGTACAGTAAGGAAACTGAAGGGCAACACTGTCACACTGGGGTTTTTAACATCCATCTGCCCGCGCCCCAATAAATAATCACAATATCACAAACCTGGGGTGCCCTGCAGAGTGACACCGTGTGTGTCTTCTTTCTCCATAAACTCATCTCCCGCAACTCTTCTCCAGGCTGAATTCTGGGTGGACACCGACCATCCGCATGCATCTCGCTCAAACGAACAGTGTGAGCCAAATGGAAGCGCATCTAGAAAAGAGGCAGGCTTATATGTTATCTTATTCCTCAGAGAGTGGATTGAAGACCGGAGGAATCAGCTTAGCACACGTTACGCTTTCCCAGGTGCCGTTTGTGTTCACGTGAGGATGCGTGTGGTTGTGCCTCTTTACTCTCTATCAAGTCCTCATTCACCTGGCCTGTCCTCCTCCTGTGTTTTGCATGTGTGCTTTCACGTTCATGTGTGTGTGTGTGTGTGTGTGTGCAATGTGCGTCAAGCTCATAGACTGGAATCATCTCTCAGCCACTAACTCGGCTGAACTGAATCCATAGTTTCAAACATTATGACCTATATAGCCAAGCCAGGATTTACTAGCAAAACCATTAACTGATCAGATATTTTACAGGCACTTATTAGCACAGAATTTACCGATGGGGCGTTCAATAAATTCACTGCCAGTGACCCTATTTCTTCTCCCAAGGGATCCATACTTCAAGGCCTCTGAATAGACTCCATTGATTCCATTACAGGCTGAAACAGCCCTGCTGGTTTCAGTCTAGAGAGTGTTTTCCTTTGCACTAAATGGCCGATGATTTGAAAGAGAGAGGGATGTAGGAAGACCCTCTTCTATTTGAACATGTGAAGTGGATAATGGAAAAAAAACCAAAGTCATTGATTGACTGTCTAAAAACACACATCTTCTACCGCACACAGTATATTTTTTAAGGTGGGCCTTTACAACATCAATAAAGAGCAAAGGAATGTATTATTCTGCAATAAATCATTCAATGTCCCAGGCTCACACAATTCAAAGGCATTATTTTCAGGAGGAAAACTGTAAAAACACGATATCACATTCCTAAAAATACAGACCAGGAATTTCTTGCTCATGAAAAAAAAAAAAATAGTTGAGGGGAAAAAAGACTTTGGTGAAAGTTAGTCAAGGACAGAAACAGCACCTTGCACATCAGGCTCCACAGTGTAAATGTCTTTGTAATAGTTACTCTCTGTACTTTAAACACAGTGTAGGCGACAGAGGCACTTGGCTGGTTGGCTAATCTAGGGCCTCCAGTCAAAGGATTAACAATTTATCATGGCCTTAAACTTTAATACAGCTAATGCAAGTGGCATAAAGCCTGCCAGTAGCCCCACTTTCTGTCCTTTTGGACTCCTGTATGCCTGCCTCGCATATCTCTCCATCCACCCACCCGTCTACACTGACACAAACTAAAGCACTCACACAGTTAATGGCTTTTCATAGTATTTTCCACTCTCAGAACCAGTCCAATAGTGCTAATTTACACTGGTCTAAGGTGAATTTAAAATGAGCTGTTGTGTGAGAGAATCCTGGGAACAATCCCTGAAGCCAAATTCCAAAGTGCATTTGCAGGAATGGCATTGTCGATATAAATTCAAGGAAATGGCTAAACTGGCGTATTATAAGCGAATTCTCTTCAGCATTTCATGACTCAAAAACTAGTTTAATTAAAATGTACATAAACAAATTAAAACCTCACCACAGATGAAGCCCTCATCCTCTCCCAAAGGACAGTCAGTGTGGAAGTCGCAGACTCGGCTCTGGTCGATGCAGCCTCTGGTCTCACATTGGAACGAGTCCTCACACTCTGCACCCAGCTCTGCATCCTGGAGTCCTGCATTCAGCAAACACACACACACACACACACACACACACACACACACACACACACACACACACACACCTCTATACATTTACACAATATTGTTGCTATACAGCTACTGCCATGGTGAACTGACAATTATAAGATGCCAAGTAACCTATAAAAATACACTGCAAAAAAATATCCATCATCTAAAAGTGAGGTTGATCTTAAAAAACATCTCTGCTTGTCAAATTATTTTCCATTAACAAACAAAACGAGCGCGTTTTAGCGAGAATCAAACAGTATTTTTTCTGTTTTTTTGTGCATTCCTTACATGACGCCTCTCACCTCACAGTGCCTTAGAAGAAAGAAATGGACAAGTGATTTCCATAGTGGGTGAATTCTCCTCCAAGCGAGTACGGCGGTACAAGCAATTTGATTCTCTCCCTGCTTCCGAGAAATGTACCTTCCTATTGTGACTGAAATACGGCAGTGAAAGATCTGGGATGTAGTTTTATGTTCAGTGCCTCAGAAAGTGTGTTGAATGTACTGGACCAATATTTGTTCAGCTGAGGTTCAGCACCAGAATGTAGACTAAAACAAAAGAACAATATGCTGACATAGAGAGAGACATTTTGGAGAATATGGAGATTTTAAGACTGAAAAGGAAAATAATTTCCTCTTTTTTCAGCATACTGTGCACTTAAAGAAAACTGTCTTCTCAGTGTCTTTCACTGGATTACAAGACCTTTACCTTGACAAATTAATTGTCTGGCAAATGCTGTGAATAACTAGAACAGTGTCTGTTTCAGTAACAGCATTTAAATACATGGAGCAACTCAGCTTTTGGCCAAATTCCAGGTTCGACTGAGCTGTTTACATGAACCTTTGAAACCTTGCAATTAAATATTCCAGTTGTAATCAATAAACCAAGTATACTCCTGTCCACCTGTAATGATCCCAGCATCAATCTGAACAGTTTTCTGGACTGTTCTGACAAATAATTGATATTCCAGTTGATATTGCTTTAAATGTAGCCAAAACATCGTCTGAGTCTCAGATTGCATGGATGGTGAAATCGAAAAGTGCAAAGAGCAGGATGCCACTGTAACATCAGAGTAATCCACACTTCTTAATGAGGTTTCTCAGAAAGTGTGTGCAAACCTCCCTGGGTTATTCTAAATTAACTATAACGATTTATACTAATTAATTTATGTGCATCAAGTCTGGAGTTTTACTCATGATCTGAAAAAGCCCTTATTAATATCATTATTATTGTTGTTGTTGTTGTTGTTAGGCCTTTTTGTGCCTAACAATATTTTCATCCCATATTTATCATGAGTCTCAGCATAAGTTTTGTGTGTAGGCTTTTTAATCCCTTTTCTCAGTCTCAGTTTAGCTCATGAAGTCTCACTATGACAATCATAAGCTTGTATACCCACTGATGATGAAAAATCATTGATGCCACACTAATCTGGTAATATGAGCCAATCTCAAACAAAAAACAGAATGAAATTCCTATTTTTTTGACCATGTGGGTTTTAGTGGTTCCCAAACATCGTTACACCCAACTCCACAGCAGCTGATTAGACAGTCTGGCTGCTCTGCTCTGGGCGAGGGTCTCATCACAGAGAGCAGCGGCTGCAGCGTCGGGGCCGCCGTGCTGTGTGGTCACACTCACCCGGGTCACAGTGCCGCAGCTCCAGAGAGTCCAGAGCCAGAGTGGCGCCCTCCTCCCCCGGACAGGAAGTGAAGAGCAAGGTCACCTGGAAAGGCTCGTCCACCCGGCCAATCACAGCCTCCACAACCTGCCACTCAGCCCTTCATCAACCAATCACAGAGAGGCACGTTTTAAAGTCATCACACTGAAGGTTTATGTGAGTGCTAAAAAAAACAACTCCAGGTTTAATTTGTGTATTAGCCCACACATACTTCACAATAGTACTGACTGTGTACTGAAGCACATAATACATTTTTTTTTTTTTTTTTTTTTTTTTTTTTTAATCCCTTGCACAGACATCCTTTCAATTCATTGGGTTACTTTATGAAAAACAACTTTGGTGACTTTGAACACCCAGACTTACTTTGTTTTTGCTGAAGTTACTTCATTAAAGTAAAGTTTACATGCAGTATAGCTGGGGCTAAATGTACAGTACTGTTTTTTTTAAAACAAACAAACAAACAAACAAACAAACAAACAAACAAACAAAAAACATGAAAAGCTTTTTCACAATAACTACAGTCAATGTATCAGATCTTGATTGACACCTGACTGGCTCCCCTTCCTAAACAGCTCAACCCCTCCAGTCAGGCCAGTTTAGCGCGTTTAATCTGGAAATCTCCACTCTGCAGGCTTGCCTCATTTAAACAAATTGAGTCTGTATTGTTGGGATCCATTATTGTGCCTGTGACATCTTAGTCTTCAAACTTGTTATTTCAGTGCCCTTTTAACTAAAGTGCATTTACTTGCAAAACATGATGTCACTGTCAGGACATGTATAGAAATTACAAAGAGAAACGTAATAGCCACGCTTAAATACGTTTTCTCACTCACACAAATACACAGCCACATATATCAATTCCTAGCTGTATGTATTCTATAAAAGCAGATATGAGATACCTGCTGTTGGTATAGTCTGCTGTAGTCAGTCCCTTATCATAGACAAACATGTCACGGACACTCACAAAAAACACTGTAATTTATATTTATAATCTTATTCCAGCTCTCTGCTGTCTTCAAGATGAAGACCCCCACTCCCAGACAGCTGCTTAGTCTGAATTAAGGTAGATAGCAAACAGAATTGGAGCTCGGTTTCTTAGATCTTAATGGATTTCGTACTGTATTCTGCCCGTCACTGCATCAAATTGATTTGATCCTCCTTGAGTGCTGCTTTATACTTTAACTTTTCAGGCAGTGATTGAGCAATGTTCTGATTATAGTTTCAATATAAGCAGCATTTACAGTGCCAAACATTGTAGAGCTGTACACTTTTAACAGATATGGTTAAAAAAAAAAAAGCATTTCCCCAGAGACTGCGAAATGTCAGTTGTTGACATTTCCATTTTAATCTCAGAAAGTCTCCTTGACTTCCCTGCTTGATGGCATCTTCACGAGGCCTCACCTCACTCATTAGAGAACCACCTCTCTAAGTCAGTTTCTAAAAAAAAAATAAACACAAGTGCTGTTGACTCACGGCTTCAAAAGGACATTTGAAAGAATGGGTGATTCAATTTCGCCCTATGCAGCCTGAGAAGCAGGTACATATGGTCTAATCAGAATAATGCACACACTGCAGGTGAGGCTGCTTCAACCATTTCAGCGGAAACATCATGATCTTCTTAACACACACTAAATGATCAGCACTTGTGGATGGAAAGGCCGTACTGAAGTTACAAGTCACTCTGGGATGAGGAGTGGGCAAAATGAATGAAACCAGCTTATGTTTAGTGCCTGTGGCTACACTAAAACCTCTCTCATAATGGAATTGCACAGTCCATTACTGCACAGTCACTAACAAAGGTGATGTACAACCTTATTTCATATGCCCATCCATCCTTCTTCTGCCCTAACCAATTATATATAAATTCATCTCCGGGTCTGCATTTAGATACAAGAATGCTTTTAGCTGGACCAACGATGGCCGTGCTTCAGCAAGAGATCAATAGGAAATACCTGTCCAAAACAATTCATACTCAAGGGAAAACTGTCTCCAAACAATCACCTCTCTGCTGCGCTGTCTCACATGGCAGCGGTGAGACTAATTTTCTTGCTGTAGGTTGGTAGCGGTAAAAGGTATTAGCTTCTGTACCCTTGCTGTGTCCCGAGGCCTGTGTCACCTTTGATTCAGTCACTGCAGTGAATGTGAGGTCCTTTCACTTTTACAGACTCAGACCTCAACCTGACAAGCTCTTCAATCAATCAGCAAAGACGGGAAGTTTTGCTATTGACATTGTGTCAGGGAAACTGACATATTGTGCAACATAAATAATAAATATCCCAGCTAAATAAATAACTATTCTGCACATAAAAATGCAGCATTGTGTAGGCATGTAGAGACTGGGAAGAGGAGGAGACAGGGTGTGTTTGCTGACCTGCTGCCATCTTGTCTCCTGTGGTTGAGAACCACGGAGTTCACAGCTGAACCTGAGAGAACTGGCTTGACCAGGAGGGTGAGGTTCCCCGCTACTGGACCAGCCTCATACACAGCTACATGCAAGTGGCACAGCTCGCCACTGCCGGGCAGCACAGGGCTGGTCAGGTGGTACTCACAGCTCCCAGCGGCCTCAGCGGCAGGGGACGTGCTGAGAAGCAGGAGGTGACCTAAGAGAAGAGATCATATTAGAAAAAAAATTAGACTCAAAATTTGACAATTTTACAGCAGCTTCTTATCCCTGAATCTTTAGAATAACAATCGCAAATCTCAGACTGGACCTGTTCATCAGAAATTCTGTTCCTAACCAAAGTCTAGACATCACTCAGCAGCTGATGAACCTCTAAATGTGCCTCATGGACGGAGAAAACACAAGCGGACTCATTTAGAGTGTTCCCAGTGAGTCTGCCCTCTTACCGTCAGAGTTTCCCACTGAGTGGTCAGTGGCAGGCATCACGCCGGCCTGCATGCTTGATCTCGGTTGCTGTGGCGACAGGACCCACCAGTCACTTTGGGCACTGTGATTTGATAAAGTCCAGTGGCACGGTGATTCGAAATCACAAGAGGTAAGTGCTGCAACAGATACAGATAAATACACATAGTGGAAATGGTTTTCAGTTAAAAAAAACCCCAAAACAAAAAAACCAAACAAACAAACAAAAAAAACAACTTAGAAAAATAATCTGTCCCCAGTGCCAAATCACAGTGGGATAATGTTTTAGCCCATATTAAAGATAACACTTTGTGTTTCTGTGCTTTATGCCTTAATGAGTCATCCCTTTAAAATGTGCGATAGACTGAATTTTAGCTGTAGCAAATCTGTATACATTCTTTCACATCAGAATTTTTTTTATCCAGTAAACTGGGGAGTCGACAACTTGATTCCCCAACATGTCCAGAATTATTGTATAGCTCAAGTTATGTGTGAAAGTCACTTTGCAAACATTTAATTGTTTCAGGATTTGGAAAGTTGGATGGTGGGAACCTGTTAAAATATTCCACCTGCCAGTATAGCACTTATGCAGTGATTTCATTTTGATATAGTACCAAAGTCTTGATAATATGTTTTGCACAGAGCAGTCCCCTCTTAGATGTGGTTACTTAAGCAACTTAGTGCAACTTAAATATCTAATTTGGAGAGAGGGATGATGCATTTGTGATTGTGAAAGTGTAAAAAACTAATTGAAGAAGGGTTGAAGAAGGTAAGACCATAATGGAGTCAGGAAGTCGAGGGGACCACGGGTGAAAGGGAGGAAGTGAAAGATGAAAAGGACAAAGGGGAAGGAGAGGGCTTGTGAGGCATCATGTGATGGTTGGAGAGGAAACTAACACTAATATGGCAAATTGCCACAGGAAACCCTCTGGGGCATGGAGCACAGAAATACCCCAGGCTGAGATGTGTACTTAGACAAGCATTATTGAATCATTATTTCATTAAAAAACACGTAATTTTTTTTTCTGTCACGTGTGTGTATGTGTATGTGTGCCTTAGAGTACTCAATGTACTTTGGCTATCGTCCTCTGAGTCCAAAGGATGAGGAAACATTTGATCTGTGTAGTTCTCCTCCAGAAATCTGTCCAGAAGAGCGTGGCTGGCACTGCTGACTGTGGATCAGACAAAGAGAGAGAGAAACAGAGAAGACTTCAATTACTTGTTGTGCTCATGAGGGCAGGTCACCGATGCTTCCTCTGCGTTCACTCAATGAAAATGACAAAGAGCCACAGACACAGGGCGGACTGAGACTCTGGAGTCGGATATCAGATCCGAACAGAGCAGGAAATACTTATAAGGGAGAGAAGGATATTTCTTTTTTTGAGGTCATATGTGGAAGATTATTTATTTGGCTTGATTGTCAGCAAACAGCATGCTAAAAAAAAAATCAAAACAATTTGTCTCAAAAAGTGTTACAGAGGATAATAGCTACAAAATGAGTTTCCTTCATCTTAATTGTCTGGGTGGAAATTGTCCCATTGGCTCTGTCATCGCTGCGTGGCCAAGATTTTGTCACACCCACAGAATTTTATCTTAAACGCTAGTGACAGTCCAATGGTTTTCAAAGACACCAAATATGTCCTGCAGGGAAATGTGTACAAAACGATGCAGAAGACATCCAGATATTTTCTATTTGATGTAATGGTGCGGCTATAAAACAAGGTCATCTTGGGACTGAATATTCCACTCAATACAAGTGCTATGTGAATTCAGTGAAGTGTTGCAACCAGCAGATATAGAATATGTATATGATGCTGTTGCAAAAAAGGGAGAAAATCTTACTTTGAGGCTACTTAAGGGGAAATTTAAGGGGACATTGGACTTTATGGGGTTTTAAGCTGCATATTTCTGTAAGCAACCAATCAACAGCTGTTGCGTATTAGTTACAGATGAGGCAGCACACCAGCTTTTTCAGTTTTTGATTAGTTTTTGATTATCCTCCCACTGACTTACACCTGCTATGGCCTTTCTAAATGTGTTTCCACAAAGCAAATGTTTGTAAGATAATCAAATGAAAGTCCCTTAAAATATTAACCCTATAAAGCCATTTGTATCATATATGATAAATGTTTTCAATTCCGTTTTTTGTTTTCAGTTTAATCAATACTTGACCAAAATACTGTTGTATACCTTTGAACACTTCCCCTGTTCACCCTGGACCATACCATTGGCACTTCAAGTACTGTCATATATCATACACCCGAAAGGTCGTGCAATAACATTTTTTTTTTTTTTTTTTAGATTTTGTTATTGGACTAAATAAAGGGTTTCACTTTCAAAATATTGGAATTTTCTGCCAATTCTTTCATAGTTCAGGCTTTACAGGGTTAAGAGATAAAGTGAAGGGTGTATAAACAAGGTCGCTGGAGACCAATGAGACGTTCAGTCCCATTGTGACAGAATTGGCCTTGTTTTGGAGAATGCCTGGACATGAAACTCATAGCTGTCAATTAACGCCCCGAGGAAGGATGAAGGGGAGTGAGGGGACCTTACACGTGATCGGACATTCACCACACCAACTAGCATGTCCAGACAATGAAAGAGATGATCCCAGTGGGGTCACTGCAGTGTGACCCCTGCAGTGGCCTTTCAACAATGTGGTTACTGTTCACTGATGCCTGTGAGGCAGGGTCACATTGGTCAAGCAGGACAAATTAAATTATTAAAAGTTTATTAAAAGCAGACAGTGACGATACTGGAGGGGTGTGTATGAATGACAGCTTAGCTATTCATTGGTAATTATAGAATAAAGGCAGCTATGGATAGATGCCTGAAATTGGAAACCGGAAAAATGGAATGGTCCGAAAAGAGGGAGCCAAAAAAAATAAGATTAGCAGACTGTTAACATTAAAATACCAAACAGTTTTCTTTGGGGAAACCCCCCACAATATAATCAGACGTCTTTTA
The DNA here is from genome assembly GCF_902150065.1 of Myripristis murdjan. NCBI lineage: Eukaryota > Metazoa > Chordata > Actinopteri > Holocentriformes > Holocentridae > Myripristis > Myripristis murdjan. Next base: position 16,649,975 of record NC_044001.1, on the reverse strand, counting down.
TGTTGCACTCGTGCCCTTCTCCAGTTAGGGCCATTTAAAGTTTGGGCTGGAAAAAAGAAAAACAAGAGAAAAATTGAAGAGTTCATTTGCAAAAACAGATAAAAGCCATCCTTAAAATGAATACACCTTTTTCACTGATACTGCTTGTAGTACACACACACATATATGCACACACACACAAAGCATGATTTAGGATAACAAACATTATGCCAGGCTAAATAAACATATAAAAAATAGAAATAAATATAAAGTAAATTCTAATAAAATTCAAAAAAGTTTGAAAAGGTTTAATAAATTCAAATGGAGATATCTGTTTTTGCAAATGAACTCTTCAATTAGAAACATTTAATGATGACAGAATGACAAAGTAGCAGGAAGGATCAGGCTCATCATTAGGCAGCGGAGCAACTGGTTACTCTGATGATGGTCCAGATCGCTGGCGTACCACAAGGCTTTTAACAACACTCAGCTGTGAACGCTGTCGGTACATGGATGTGTGGTGGAAAACTGAGAGCTGTTTCCTCGACTAGCTTAGAACCACAGATCCTACCTAAACTGAGGGTGCTGCCTGCAGCCTAGACTGGATTAGAGTTGTACTGAAGGTAAAGTGCCCTTTAGAGCGGCCAAGGAACAAGGGATGTACAGTTTCAAGTGAAGTGTTATTGCAGAGGCTGAAAGCTGCTGCTGGTTGTATTTTGGGCTGGCTCAAGGCCATCACTCTACCCTGGAAGATGCAGATGCTGAACAGCTCAGGAAACATAGCACATCTGATGTTTTTCTGGCAAAACAGGCAGCAGAAATTTGCTGGGGGCTGCTTTGCAATATGATAGGCTTTGCTGGCAGCAACACGCCTCCTCTTCTCTTCTCTTCTCTTCTCTTCTCTTCTCTTCTCTTCTCTTCTCTTCTCTTTTCTCCTCAGACCTTTGTTTTTTTAATTATCTCTCAGACATCTCACATCTTTTTCCATATTATCTCTCTCTGTTCCGTTTTATTTTCACTGACATAAATAATAAATAATCTGGCCAAAAGAGATCTGCGTCCCTGTCTACAAAGTGTCCTGAGAAATTGTTTTGTGAAAATGGCCTGACTGTTCTGTCAGGTCACACAACATTCAAACACTAACATTTCAGCGGTATACACAAACTTGCACTTTTATCTGCAAATGCTAATATATCAGAAGCACTTTTATTTTGACATCTGTTTAAGCCACATAAAATAACCAAATCACTCCTCACCAATCACCACTTGGTATCTAATGTGGGAGACATTTGAACAAGAGAGTCATTTCTAACACAGGCGCCCTGCTGGGCCTGATGGTGGCGCTAGAGGTGAAGTCATGGGGTCACCAATGACCAATTCATCGTCTAGCCAACATGAGTCCTGACGAAAGTTCAAGACAATCTGCTGAATAAATTGAGATATTCCACTGCAATAGTGACAGTTTGGGTTTCCAAAAAGGACAGGTTTGATGATCTAGGCCAGTGGTTCTCAAATAGTGGTACGCGTACCCCTAGGGATACGTTGGTGTACTGCAGGGTGTACATGAGATTAAAAAAAAAAAAAAAAGTTAATTTCAAAAAACACCAGTCATGCATAATTTCTACATAGTTAGGCTGTGCTCTAATCAGTTAAAAATGTAAATGAGAATTGGATAAACCACATTTTATATTCAGTATTCCCTCCAGGTCTCCCAAAGGTGTCAAATGTGTGTGTTTCTGGTTTAAATCTGCTGTTGTGGTCGTCGAGCCAAGACGTTTTCTTCACCACGACCAGGAGGCCTGACAAAAATCCACAAGATCGATGTGTGGCTGAAATGTAGCAGAGCCAACAAAATATCGTCAGCATCATCGTCAGCATGTTGTTTCAGACACCGATGGAGCTGCGTTGGACCTCTTTATACAGGCTGTTTTTCTACCTTTTTTTTTTTTTTTTGCACTGGTCAGGGTACTTGGCTGAAAAAAAAAGTATTTCAAGGGGGGTGAATTGTTGAAAGCAGTTTCAGAACCGCCGCTCTAGGCAACATGAATGTGGTCAGAGATACTGAGGCTGACCGACCAACACAATGACGCACAGGCAAAAAGCTTTACAGTGATTTTAGTTACGAGTCTAGAGAGAACGGTGGTCAAAATCGTATCCATGACTGAGTGAAAACAACTGCAGTCTTTTGTCTACTTTCAAATGTGAGAAAACTTTCCCACTCAGTAAACAGTGAAGAAATATGTGAACTGAGAGCCACTCAAACTTTGCATCCTCAATAGTGTTGCGAGTGTTTTGTCGGCGGTGACACTTTGACCATGTTTAAACTGAACGCATGTGGCTTTGGCATCTTGTGAAAGCGCAGAAATATGAAAAGCAATAAAAATAAAAATCATGACGATAAAACATCTCCAGTGTATCCCTTAAAAATGTGTAGGCGCAACATGGAATGCTAATATGCTAATAAATGCAGTTGAAGCCGTAGCAAAGCTGAATAAGCCTTTATTTTTTCCAGATGTCACAGTTTAATTTGATTTTTATTCATTTATTTTCAAAAACTTCACCCAAGTTTAAAAGACCATAGTTGCCATTTATTGTAATTTACAGATTTATCTGGAATGTGACAGTATGGTGAGGCAATTCCTCGTGAACATGACGAATTCGATAATGCCGAAACACTGAATTCACCAGAGCCCATTGTTAGGACGTGCTGATGAACAGATTTTGGCCCACGGTTTCCACTCCATTAAAAATAACCATTTATTACCTCTCCTCACCAGTGTGCTGCTGCTAATGATATGTTTGTTGCTGCCAGATAATTGATTGCACTCAATTTAGACGGCTTCCTCTGCCCTTATGCCAAAAAATGAGCAGCACATCCAACATGGAAGAGCAAAACACATATGTACTAACTTGATTGTATATCTATCTATCTATCTATCTATCTATATACATACATACACACACTAAATTGGTAGTGTAAGGTTAGTCATTATGTTAGCTGTAAAAAAAGATAATGTTGCAAACCAATAATGTTGCACCTTATACACTATATTACCAAAAGTATTCGCTCACCCATTCAAATGATCAGAATCAGGTGTCCTAATCACTTGGCCTGGCCACAGGTGTATAAAATCAAGCACTCAGGCATGCAGACTGTGAAACAAGACATTTGTGAAAGAATGGGCCGCTCTCAGGAGCTCAGTGAATTCCAGCGTGGAACTGTCATAGGATGCCACCTGTGCAACAAATCCAGTCGTGAAATTTCCTCGCTCCTAAATATTCCACAGTCAACTGTCAGCTCTATTATAACAAAATGGAAGCATTTGGGAACAACAGCAACTCAGCCACGAAGTGGTAGGCCACGTAAAGTGACGGAGAGGGGTCAGCGGATGCTGAAGCGCATAGTGCAAAGAGGTCGCCGACTTTCTGCACAGTCAATTGCTACAGAGCTACAAACTTCATGTGACCTTCAGATTAGCCCAAGTACAGTACGCAGAGAGCTTCATGGAATGGGTTTCCATGGCCGAGCCGCTGCAGCCAAGCCACACATCACCAAGTGCAATGCAAAGCGTCGGATGCAATGGTGTAAAGCACGCCGCCACTGGCCTCTAGAGCAGTGGAGACGCGTTCTCTGGAGTGATGAATCACGCTTTTCCATCTGGCAATCTGATGGACGAGTCTGGGTTTGGAGGTTGCCAGGAGAACGGTACATTTCAGACTGCATTGTGCCGACTGTGAAATTTGGTGGAGGAGGAATTATGGTGTGGGGTTGTTTTTCAGGAGCTGGGCTTGGCCCCTTAGTTCCAGTGAAAGGAACTTTGAATGCTTCAGGATACCAAAACATTTTGGACAATTCCATGCTCCCAACCTTGTGGGAACAGTTTGGAGCGGGCCCCTTCCTCTTCCAACATGACTGTGCACCAGTGCACAAAGCAAGGTCCATAAAGACATGGATGACAGAGTCTGGTGTGGATGAACTTGACTGGCCTGCACAGAGTCCTGACCTGAACCCGATAGAACACCTTTGGGATGAATTAGAGCGGAGACTGAGAGCCAGGCCTTCTCGACCAACATCAGTGTGTGACCTCACCAATGCGCTTTTGGAAGAATGGTCAAAAATTCCTTTAAACACTCTCCTCAACCTTGTGGACAGTCTTCCCAGAAGAGTTGAAGCTGTAATAGCTGCAAAAGGTGGACCGACATCATATTGAACTCTATGGGTTAGGAATGGGATGGCACTTCAGTTCATAGTATGAGTAAAGGTAGGTGAGCGAATACTTTTGGTAATATAGTGTATATGTTTATTCACTGATGTGCTGTTTAAGTGCAGCTGCAAGCAGTCACAGGAGGTTAAATGAGCCGTCTGGTTAGCAGTTGATGGACAGTTTACAAAAAACAAGAGGCGTGTCAGATGGAGCGTCTGGGTTAAATCATCCAATCACACGACAAGATGTTTCTCCACAGAGGGATGCTGCTTCTTTTTCAAACCTTGGTGGTCTTTTTTTTTTTTTTTTTTTTTTTTTTTTTGTTAATGGAAACTAAACAACGAAACTGATGAGAAATTAGACATTTTATTTTCCTGTTGCTTCAAAGTTAGGAATCGTCTCTCTGCCTGGTGCTAATCCTGATCCTCTCTCATCCTTTCCCGGTCCTTATGTCTTACTTTCACCACGGAGACGTGACAGCCGAGAGGTGACTATAGAGCACCATGATCTAAAACATCCAACAACGTCTCAGGATTACACACAGGGACAGATGGCAGCTTAGAGGGGGGCTCAATGACATGCAAAACAGAAAGAAAAAGAGACAGACATGTATCTGTACACACACACACACATACACACACACACACACACACACACACACACACAGACAAGTTGATTACCCCTATTTATCCTGCTGTTGAGTGTATTTAAACCTTGTCTAATTGCTTACATGTGTCCATTTTCAATTTAACACGTCTCTGGTTCTTTTTGATGGGCTGTGAGAAAAAAAAATCAGCCAAACACACTAAATAAAGATGGTTTCAGTTTTTTTCCTTCTTGTTTTTTTTTTTTTTTTTTTTTTTGCATCGTCATCTTAACAGAGACAGCATGGGTGGCATAAAAAACAGTATGATCAAAGCGCTCAAGTGCTTTGATCAAGTAATGTAAACGGTGAATTTTAGACATATACATTCTAAGATTATGTTTTAAAACCAAAACTATCAGGGGGTAAAAGGGCAGTGGAACATCTAAACACACATATGCACGCAATGCGGGCTTTATTTTATGCTGTCACACTGGCAACAACAGAGACGGTATGAATTTTGAATGTGGAATTACAGCACTACCTGGAGCATTTGCCATTTATTAGAGCTATTGTGGTACGAGAGGTACATGTGCATGGACGGAGGGTGCACTCACACACTGCCAATCATTCACAAATTGGTTTCAGTGGAGCATATTGCGAAGAGAGACAGAGGACGATAAAGAGCCAGACTGCCAGGCAGATGGACGGACCATGCAGAAGTTCGCTGAGCGTGTCCTGCTTGCCTTAAACGAGAGGATACACATAAGCTGATATGACCAAAACACAAGCAAATGTCACATAACATGAAAACTGATCGCCCCATTAATCCATCTGTGATTATTTGTGAGAGACGATGGAGAGATCCTCCGGGGTGCAACACATGCAGTAGTTTCGACACAGACAAGTAATTACATGGACATGTAATAATAAATCAGTTTCAGTTTGGAGATGATGTTTCTCTGCTGTGGTGGTGCTCTGTCTCATTCATCACCATAGTTTAACGAGGAAAGCTACGGGAGAGAGAAATAATCACAATTTTGCGTGAGCTCAAAACAGTGGGGATGAATGGGACTTGACAGGCGAGTGAAACTCCAAGTTAAGGCTGTTTTGACATATTTGCGCACACTTTTGGAGAGCGCGCTTATGCATACGGGTCGTGTTAACAATTTCCAGAACTTACATGGTTTGAGAATTTTTTGGCAGAGCAAAAATAAACAACACCATCTGATTAATATATGTTGATTTATATGCCAAGTAAAGAGCTCCATCCAGCCAATAGTTTTTAGCCAATAACAAATACTTTGATGAAGGCTGCACACACACCCCAAAATGCAATGCCATTATTCTCGTCTCCTCAAAGAATGTTTTCACACTGACAGGATCTGGGAAGTAAAACTTGAAAAATGACACTTGGTTGGAATGCAACTTACTACCCAGAGACATAATGCAAATTTGGAGAGCCTTGTTTTATCATTTACCAGAAAAAAAACAACAATTTGAAAATAATGTCTGTTCATGTATGTGAGAAATGGGAAATAACTAATGCGCGCTAGGGTTTGTGGGTTCAGAAATGTGGGTCATATGGTCTAATTGCTTTTCAAAGTTTAACAAGCGGATCAGCTTGGAGGCAAAACATACTGTATGCATTAAACACCGATGTAATGTTGGTATATTGCATTTGATCTGAGGCAAATAAGTGCAGTTATGGTCAACAGTGAACATGAACCCTCTGTACTCTGTTAAGCCGTGGTGGGCTGAGACAGAGGGGAGCCGCGCTAAAACAGAGGCAAGTTGAGCTTTGGGGAGGAGACGCTTTCCAGATGCAGATGGAGGAAACGCACCCGAACAAATGTACTGTACAATGACGTGCAAACACATTAACACACACACTGAGGCATGCACACATGCATACACGCATACCTGCAGGAAGATAAACCAAAAGGTTGAATTTCAACTTCAAAATCTGTCACCATTAGTGTATGTATGTTAACTCCTTAAAGGTCACTGCTTTTCGTATTTTAACTAATAAGATTTCATTGGTAATGAAGCAAAAGTCCAAACTGTAATGGCCACATGGAAATTGTGGCTTTTAGCTGTTATTATTTCAGATTGTTAGTCTTTACAAGCCCTAAACAGATGGCTTTCGAAGGAAGTGTCATTTAAAACACTGAATATAAAGGATGAGGAGACTAGTTATATACCAGTGTTTCCAGCTGTAGAGGTGTACATGTATAGATATGAGGCTGATAAAAAAAAAAAAAAAGAAACTTCCAGCAGACTTTTTTGACCTGACGAAGAAAGATTCAGAGAATCTATAAATCTGGCTTCAACGCACCAACCAAGACGGTGATGTTCAATAGAAAATAATGCTATTTCCAATCTTAAAAAAAAAAAAAAAAGTTGTTATTGTCACTGTATCTATGCTCCCAGGGGCTGCTATTCAACACAACATAATATGTTAGCAAAAACATGTATTATTGTGGTATGTGGTGTTAGTGAATAACGCTCGGTTGAAACACACACCACATTGGTGTGCAAATATTGCCAAAATGGCATTCTTTAAAAGAGTGAGAGTGTATTTTCCTTTTTCAACACCAGACAAATTTAGCAAGCCAACATAGAGAAGTGGCGCCATGTTGGATTGGTATTCAAATCACCTTTGCATATTAAAGGTATCAAAAATCACAAGATGAGAATAAAGATAAACCAGAAAGCAGGACATAAAACTACATAAAAAAAAAACCAACAACAACAACAACAACAACAACAACAACAAAAAACAAACACATAATAATATAAAATATGCCATAGTGCAATGAATCAGGCACAATCACAGTTCCTCTTATTTTCATGAGCTGGAATGACAAAGGTAATCCCCTTGATTTCAGCGTTAAAATTTACTGACTTGTTGTCATCCACTCATCCTCCTGGTTGAATCAATGAATTTTTTGCATGTTCACACCACACACAGCGAGCTAGTGTAGCCCCACATCAACCCTCTCCAAAACAAGTGAAGCAGCTGGGCTTTAGAGCTCCAACAATGACAAAAACTGACCATAAATTACTCCAAACGACTCAAACAGTGTAATCCAATTAGAGGAAGTGCACGGCATGCTAAAAAAATGCGACAAATTGTGTTAAAAAGTGTTACAGAGGATAATAGCTGCATCATGAGATGCCTTCATCTTAATTGTCTGGGCGAGAGACATTTAAACCTGTTCAACCCTCTGGTGGGTTTCTCACTGCTGCACGGCTGAACTTTCAAACACACACTCCTTCATTTTAAATTGTAGTGGAGCTCCCACAGTTTCCAAAGACACCAAATTATTGCCTGATGAATTACAGGGAAATTAAAATGTTGCACAAGACATCTAGATGTGTTATATTTGATGTAACAGTGCATCCATTAAAAAATGGCATCTTGGGTTTGGGTGTGATGTAGCTTCAATCAAGCGCTGCAAAAATAAAAAATTACATCACTCCAAATGAGAAAGTCCAATTTTCACATGTTTCCCAGATGCCAGATCTCAGATTCTCTTTGTTTAACGTTTGTCACATAATTCAATTGTATATGCATTACAAATTAACAATTATAGCAAACATTTTAAAATATGAATGAATTAATTAAACTTGTGTAAATGAAATATCAGATGTTTAACATTGTATAATATTTGTCACTACACTGTGCCACTGTAGCACAAAGAAACTCTGCACCAGTTGGTTGCTATGGTAAACAGCAAAAACTGTTTTTCCATGGTCCATTTTGTTGTCTGTTACAAAAATCTACTTGATGATGTGACAGGTTGTGAATATAACGTCAAAACGCAGATGTATGAGATTAAAGATTATGAGATTTAAGTGAAGACATCAAGAGTCTTCCAGCAGTTGATTGTAGGGCGACCACACCTCTGGGAAGGTTTACTTTGGTTTATTAGTTTATTTGTAAGGAACAAGTAGGGAGAAGACTGTCAGCTGCACACCAGTCCCTTGGTAGTCCAAGTAACCAATAAAATTACACCTTACAATTTAAAATCAGTGCATATAATCATAATGATATAACTGGAATAACAACCATCCATGACAACACAACAAAGAGCAGACAAACAAAGGAAAACATAATAAAAAAAACAATATAACGGGCAGATAATGAGGTAAAAAAATGGGCTCAGCGCAACCATTTGAATTTGGCAGTCAGAGCAGTCATTTTTGGCATTTCTGAAACTCTGAAGAACACGTTCCTGATCACGCTGTGTGTTGTGTAGACACACAACCTTTGCAGGTGTTTCAATGGACAAGAACAGGTTAAAAAAAAGAAGCCCTGTGTAATAACTTGATTTATATTTTATTATACAATATTTTATACCAAAGGTAAGCCCAGGCAAAAGGTTAATTACTTGCTGCACAGTTATTCATTATGCCTTGACATATTTTTCTTCCTTTCCATAAAAATGTAAAAAAATATGGATGTTCAGCACTTGTTCAACATGTTCGTTGCTGTGAAGCCTATTCGTCAATCAGTTGCACATGTGGGGTGAAATTGACCTACTAGGAAACTTTGATCCACCACTGTTGATATTTGTACAGTGAATTTGAGGTCTGCCACTTGTTCGCCATTTATACGTCCTTATGTTGCCTTGCAAATTCAATTTCCTCACAGAGTTCAATATAATCGAATCCAGCTCTCTTGCAGTAAATGCATACTCTAAGTCATATGTTTTACGTGATGTCATTCTTACTAACTCTGATGCCACAAATTACATGGAAAAAAATTAGAGGAATGCTTTAGGAAAGTGCGCTTGGTCAGACGTTTGCACCTCTGGGTTGCTTTGCCATTTCTACACAGTCCCCTCCGTTCTCTTGTGTCTCCAAATTGGTTAACAGACAAACTTTGTGACATTTCAAAAAGCGCAATTTTGTGTTATTAGGAACAGAGAGGAATCTGTGAAAAGCCTTTAATCACAGAACATTGTGCTGCGTCTCCGTGCGCTTTCAAAATCTGGTATTTAACCTCGACATCACTCAAATCATGTTGTTCTCTCTGCCAGAAGGCGACAACCTGTTTTTACTAATTACAGTCCAGTTGGGCACAATCACTGTAGAGACACTGTCCAGAATGACAGTTTTGAATTTATTTCCTGAAGGGCAGGACAGAATAAAGAAAAGAACAAACCACTTAAATCTGGCGTGGGAAATCGAAACATATCACTTGTTGCATGTTTGCATTCCATCTCTTCTTTCAGCGGGCCCACACACAAACTAAATTACATCTGTGCACTCAGCAGAGCTCTAATTATGGTCTGAGAGACTGAACCAAAAGGTGCAAACACTCTCATCACCTCCAAAGGCTACATCCATTAAGCTGCACACACACACACACACACAATTCGGAAACCATTCGTACATATCGGCACCATAAATTTGTTTATTTAATTTCAGTCATGTGCAGTGTGATTAAAAAGTGGAGGTAACAAGAGACATGCAGAGGCACTCAAATCTCTCTGAAGGCTTTCAAATTGGCTATAATGTGTTTTTACACAGCGCTGAGGTTTAATGCAGCCAAATAAAAGAACAAACATTTGGGCACTGGGGGAACTTCTCATATTCGCTGTGGCTGCTAACGTGGTCGAAATCCAAGCGAATGTTTGGCCCCTGCTTTGGGTTACAGCAATTCAATCACTGGGCTACTGTTGACAGCTGGAAACATTCAGAGTAACAAACTACCTACATGAGGTTTCTAAAAAAAATCTTAGTTTTTTTTTTTTTTTTTTTTTAACTAAAAACAAATAAACAAACAAATAAACAAATAAAAAAAGCATGATGTGACAATAATTCATTATGGTGCTGGGTAAAGTTGAGAATAACGGTTACACTTTATAACTCTAGCTCTATCCCATCAGTGTAGAAGACGCTCTTATGGCTCTGCTGAAAAGACTGGCTCTACTCAACAAAGGGTGGGAGATTTAAATGACATTTTTGATTTGAAAATATTGCACTCTGCTTCATCATTGCCTTTGTTGCTGAAGTTCATCCAAATCAGTCTGTGTTTTTCAGTTTTGGCTCATTTCCTTTTTTTTTTTTTTTTTTTTTTTCTTGACCTCTGAGTGTGACTCCGGTAAAAAACTGCCCCTACTCTGCCTCTGATTGGCAAGTACTTGTGACCACTTGTTGCCTCAGTTGGTTTAATTTGGTTATGGTTACGGTTAGGATGGTTTTAGGGTTTGCCAGTTAGAGGCAGACTTGGGGCAGGGCTTCCCAGAATCCCAGTGGGCCTTGCAACTGTTCTCTGCCACATAAAATAAAGGGGAATGGATTAGGGCAGGCAGTGAAATGAGCTCTCACCTATGACTCGGTTTCCATCTTTAATACTAAAGAGCGGTTCAAAAGAATCAGATCATTTGTGAATGTAAGATTACTAACTCCTTGGAGAGGGCCATGAGAATAAGGTTGTCCAGGTTAACAAAAGCCTGCTTGCATTGGCAGTGCAATAGAGTAGCCAAGTGTTAGTCTGCTGTATTCATAGGCTATCTCTTGGAAAGCAAAACATGAGAATTTCCTGTGCCTTGGCACCACTGAGACATGAAAGCACGCATTTTTCAATTCTACTGTGGTCACCAAGCTGCATCATATAGTATAAACATAGGGAATGTGCATGCATTCACTGTGTGGCAACCCAAAATGGGACTCACTTATCCAGTTTTATTAGGCAAAGAAAGTATACACCCTTTTCTGATTTCCAAGTTAAAAACAGAGGTCACCCTCCTCCTTCTCCTTCTGTAGCAGTTCCTGAATTTCCTGCAGGACAGCATGTACTCTGTGAGGTCATGATGGTCTCGCTGACTCCCAAGAACGGAGGTGGGACACCAAAAACAGAAGTGACTGGCCTAGTCATAATGTTTTTGTCCATCCATTCTGTGAACACATAGCTGCTCTGCTATTCCTGGTAAAACAGAGTAAAAGGCTGAGCCACATGCTGCGGGGCTACTTAGCTGTCGTGAGCCTCTTTAGCCTTCAATGCCACCAAACTGCTCTTAACGGGCATGTGGGGCCAAATGGAAACATGTAGGTCCCTAAATGCATCTATGACAGTAATGTTTGTGCCTCTGCTTAGAAGATGATTCTCTAATATGTCTACAAACTGCTGAGAAGCAGGGGTTAATAGAGGTCACTAGGAGGTGCTATCTCTGTTTGTGAGACAGAGTGGTGGGCAACATCACATGTGAGGCTGACATAGCCCCCCGTAGCTTTTGGATAAGCTGGCATCTGGTCCCAACCCATAAAGAGCCACAGTTACTGTGGTTTCTGAGAGTGTGCTCTTTGCTCATTGCTAATGATGCAAATGCTGCGCTGCTTCGTCTGCCTTAGCGTGGCTGAGCATTGAACTCTGGGACAGTAACCAAGGGTAGCAGTTGTCACAGCTGCACCCCCTCTGCATTTAGTCACTGGAACGACGAGCAAGAGGGAACTGCTGAAGGAGCTGTTCATCAACTGCTGAGTACCTGGGTGATCCTCTGTGTCCTTCTCTTGAGGGTGGTTGGACCCAGCCACCCGCTGAATGCTGTTGTTAAGGCGCACAGCAGTGACAGTCCCTCAGCTGGGGTTGTGCATTTAGCCAATAAATTTTCTGAGAACCCATGACAAAAATCAGCAATAACACAATGGATTCCTATCCACTGGAAACGGTTAATAGTTTAACGGATTCCTTATTTCTCACACTGACTGACCTTTTAAGCAGGAAACACTGCTTTAAATTTTATTTTTCTATTCCACCCCTTTCCTTTCAGCCCCATCTTATGACGCTCCAACATTTACAAAGCACTCATCCAGAAGAGCTCATCGAGTAATGTGTAAGAATCAAGACAATCAAGTTTGCAACAGCTGTGTTGGATACACTGCTGCGCACAGTATAAGAGAGGGTATGTGATGCCTTATTTTTTCTCCTCTTGACTGTCTCCTTTGTGTCTCATCTCAGAACGGGGACTGCCCATTGGGCCAAATGGTCCAACAGCCCCTTATCCTGAAAACAAACATCCATTATTATGGCATCCCAGAAGTAAAAAAAAAAAAATGTCCGCTACATAAATTTGGTTAAGTTAGACAGGTGTTTCCTCAGGTCAAGGTTATGGTAAACAGTGGTGAAGTTGTTTCTTGGCAGGGATGCAAAACTTGGCACACCAGCAGCCACGGAACTCCAGAAACTGTGTATTTTTGGAGCAATGGGCCTTCAGAGAAATGGGAATTTGTTTTTGGGATAACAGGCGTCAGATTAATGGGCTTTCCGGCCAATGGGACTTTTTTCAGACTATTAGGGTTTCAGAATAATGGGTCTTTGGATAATGGCAGGGCACCATCAGAACATCAGCAGTATTTTATTAATGTTTTATTTGAAGTGCTTCAGAGTTGCAGATTTGGAGTACTGGAGTCCTTCAGTTCAACAATACATGAAAAATGGCCAAAATGGAGCAGCATCCAGATGAAATAAAAAAAGAAAATCAGGTTTTCTCAATTCGAAAATGAAAACTTTTTTTTTTTTTTTTTTTTGAACTGGACACATTTCAAAATGTTGCTGCTTGATTCATAAACATTACCTCATTACACTAAGAAGACTCAAAATACATTTTCAGTGAGAGTGGAAGTTTTCACTTTTCTGTTTCCTGAGGGTTTTTTTTTTTCTCAGCATAACAATCTAAAGACTTAGCCAGAAAAAGAAAAATCCTTACATGAAAAGCCTGTTATAGCCTTTTCCATTCATAAGATTCTTCACTAAAATGATCCCTGTCTCATAGAGCTGCTGTTTTGATTGAAAACTACTTGAGGTGAAAAATCAAGATGGAGAGGTATTATCGTCTCTTCTTATTTGCCAAACAGAATAATTCACACGATCGCCTCTCCCTTTTTATACAGCTATTCAGCCAGGCCTATCAGCAGAGAATGAGGGCTTTCCTGCCTGTCCAAAAGGAAAACTAAATAAACTGCTTCATACTTATCCACTTCTTTATATCTTTATATCTGGGTACAGTAAAGCCAAAAGGTTCATTCCATCTTGGTCATAACCTCCATTATATCACACTTCCGATAAGGACTAGAAAACAGTCGTGCATGCCAGAGTCAAAATATACTGTATGTAGCACTATTGAGACCATAAACGTCTGTCTCCATCCAGACACACTTCTGAAGAACCACCCATGTGCAGTGAATCAGGCTTTTGGCATTTGCAAAAGAATTAAGTCCCATAACTCAATTTATAATTTAATTGGTAGCAGCTTGGCTTGAATTAGATGGTATAGCACAGGCAGGCGCTTCTCAGCCTTTTTTTTTTTTTTTTTTTTTTTTTTTAATGCCCTGCAACATCAGTTTGCTCAGATATTCTGTTTTCCAACCTTTGCGACAACCACTGACGTTTATTAAGATGCAACATAGCATTAAATAATATGCCTTTTTTTTTTTTTTTTTTTTTTTTTAATCCAAGGTGACTTAGCAGACGTGTGCGCGGTACATGCTTTGTGCTTTGATGTGTGCTGCACATTGACTAAAGAGTGATGACAAAAAGCTTTCAGAAACATTTATCCACCGTGTGTGCTATGTTCTTTTAAGGTTGTGACTGTGTATTTATAAATGTCAGCAGCTCAGCAGGGATCAACCATTCACTGCTTCTACTAGAACAGAATGGAATACATAAACCTACATGTAATTGGCCATTTTGCCTTGAGTCCTTCAATGGAGCTGATTAAGAGTAAATAAACTGTACTGCGACACAGCATACATCTATATACATTTTTATATATATAGCAGCTGTTGATGGAGAAGGAGCCACTCAGCATAAGGGCATGACTTGTGGAAAACAGAAGGCTTCTATAACAAATTATTCTTGTCACTTTGTATAATGCTGTATAATATGTCATTTATATATCCATTTCATAAGATAGAGCGTGGTTAGCTGTGGTGCTATGCTTGGTAAAAATTCAGTTCTGTGCATAATGTCCTGCTGATGCCTCCTGAGGAAGTAGTTTACTGAACTAGCCCCTCATCTGCAACTGCAAAGTCATACTCCCACTTAGTTTGAATGGCAGGGTAAACCCTCCTCTAGTGATCAATCATGCTGCGCTGTATATTAACAGAGGAGCATGCACACTTAGAGCGCTCGCTTAAAAACTATGCCATTCAAAGCAATGGCAAGGCATAAATTAGGCCGTAATATCACTGCGACCACCATGAGTCACCGCCCTGCTTTAGCGGACATGAATAAAAGCTCCTGCTGAGCAACTTAAGGCTGATTCTGTTTGACAATGTGGTGAGATGCTGTTCCCAGAAACAGAAAATAAACCAAAAACACAAGGTCAGATTCATTAAAATGTCTCCTGGTAACAAAATGTCCCTCTGTTATTTAACCAAGAACGTTCAAGCCCACCAGAGCAAACCAAACAGTTGACCTCCTCCTAATTGTTGCTATAGAGCCACAACACAACTCACTTTGAAATTTATGCACTACAGCATCCAAACTGCTGTTTCTATTCTATTCTTTACCACTGACTGAAATCTACTGTAACAGATTAACAAGTGCCAAAAAAATCTTCATTTTATATACTTTTGTCATGATTCACATTATTGGTGTGTGGCCCAGCCTGACAGACTGAACTCTGGACACTGAATGCACCTGAATGCAGCAAAATGAAACCATCTAGAAAATTAACATGCACGCTTCAACCCTTGACACTGGACACAGCGCAATTCTGTTTTGTCCTCTTTCATTTTTTAGACGGGGGCCTGTTTTCATTCAAGGACGTCAAGTCACTCCCAAGTTATTTTTCGCCATATGTGAAAGAGGATCCGTGCAATGTCCTTGCCACGTCCAAAAAAAAAAAAAAAAAAAAAAACTGTGGAGGACAGCAGCTGCACAGATGTTGGAAAATGCAAAGGAAAGGACAGAATGACAGAAATGGTTTTAATAAACTACAATCATTCCTATCAAGATTTTCAGCTGTTCCTATTTAACTATTCCATCCTATAGTTTAATAGTTTCGACTGATTAACTGTTGTTAATCAGTCGATGCTCAACAGATCGAGCATCATGATGAGAAACACTTCTGTATGAAGAGAGGATCCTAATAGCCTTAAAGGATTTTCTGCAACTCTGTCAGCGTCAACTGAATTGTAACTGTCATCACCGAGCTTCCTGCCACCGCTTATGCAACCCAGTCAGCGAGGGACAGCAATGGTGAAACACTGTGCAACTGCCTGACCTTCAAACAGTTCAGCCATAATGACAACCTGTTTATAATCAACATGTATATGGATCCTCAATGAGCAACACAGCAGTTTAGATGTTGTCAACGGCGCTTATTTACATAGAAATACAGTGAATGGAGAGATTAGAAGCCAAGCACTGTGGTGAGCATGTGTTTGTGTGTGTGTGTGTGTGTGTGTGTGTGTGTGTGTGTGTGTGTGTGAGTGATTTTGTTACATCCTAGCAAGCTCTCCCTCTTTTCCAACCATTATGTCAATATCTTCCTCCCCCAGAGAGAGGGATAACTGTTATTTAAAAATAAATTTCAGTAGGTTAATTTCCATCGGTCCATTCTCAAGCAGAATTGTTTACAAAAAAGTTTCATTTCAGCTGATGAAGTCCAGCTCTGAGTGGTACAATCTGTCATTCAAAATATTCTCCTGTTGTCCAAAATGGCTTTCAGTTTCTAGTCTTCCTGTTAATCGTCAACTGCAGCTCTGGGATAATAAGACATTATGTCACATTGCATCTCTAAGTACTCATTAAACAAAGAGCCACCATTAAGAAAAGTCATTTGATCCACAGGACATCTGAATATTTGTTTGATATCCAATTATAAAAAAAACTGAGCTAAATAAAAAGGTGAAGCTCGCCTTTTAGTTGACAGTAACTGTGAAATCTGTCACTTCCAGCAGTGTGACCCCTGTAAACACAGCTTAAACTCTTATCTCTTGGTTTGAATGCTATTTTTGTTTTACCTCTGCAAAACAAAAAAGAGCCATATTGCACCATTGTCATTCCTTGTCAAAGATCTCACAAGGTTCGGATTTCTTGTAGCTGCGAACCGTGTTGGCTCTTAATGTCTCCTTGTCTATTTTCCTCTCTATTTTTTCTATTGCTTCCCCTCTCCTCCCTCGCTTTGTAATATATTTTACTATCAGCAGTCGAACAAAAAAGCTTTAAATAACATCTGACTGGCTTTGTCTCGACCTGCCGTTGTCTGTGAACATGTGAGGGATGCACAGCTGCATGTTCATCTGTCTGTCAAGCAGCCAGCAGGGTGACACCCCCGAGCAGAGCTTTGATCTGCTGCCTCTCTCCCATCGCAGACTGCGGGTGCACCATTACACTCTAACCAGACCTGAGTAACACACTTTACAGGCACCCATCCAGGAGATTCGCAAGGACACAGGAGGAGATGGCCCGTCCCGGTGTTTGTGGTGTGGACTGGTTCGGCAAATGGATTAGCATAAACATCCACTGCAACAGGAGCAAAAAGAGGGCACACACTCCCAAACAGAAACTATTTGGCAGAGAAATGCACTCGGAGAGGATGCAAGCCAAGGGTTACCAGCAAAGAAATGAAACATGCTGTGGGAAAAGTGAGGAAAAACATGCCAAAAAAAAGCCTACTGAACTGAGTGACCATATAACTCAGCTTTGAGATCACTGGCTGTGAATATATGTTCTAATGTGGAGTGTTATTCTCACTTACTTGCCATGCTTGGAGCTAAGATGAATCAATTTACTCGTTCTACACCTAACTCTTATTTCTAAGAGCTGGGTGAAATGAGGGTCAAGCTTTAATGAAGTGTTTGTTTCCTAAAATACACAAAAATTAAAAAAGAAAGGAAAATCAAGTGGCCTATTTTAATCGGTATCATTTAATCTTAAGGCATACTTTAAAATGTTTGATGTTATTAGAGCGTTTCATTAACTCCTACCAAAAATCACATCTTTGTTACTGACTGGCATTCAGTTCTTTATGTTATTCAGCAACTCATTTTTTTCTGACATAGCTTCATGTTCATCTGGGAACCTGCCAGACATGACAATTGGTTTTTCGCTCTTGTGGACACTTTAGACTATAAAGTGCAGAGTCACGAATGGCTGGGAAATAACCTCAGGAAAGAGCTAACAACTTTTGGTTTGAATAAAAAAAAAAAAAACAGCACTTCACTGAGGTTATGACCACAAAAAGAGCTCGAAGAAAAATGCCTGGCTCTGAAGGATGATCTGACATTTCAAAGCTGGGCTGATGGCTTGCAAAGGACTGAAACTTTGTCGACTGGAGCTTAAGATACTGTGAGAAGAGACTGCTGGCAAGACGGGCCCATGCAATCAAACATATTTCCTTATGTGCAGTTTAAAAATCAGCACTGGAAACAGACTGACAATAGTGAATCACTTATTTCCACAGGGCAGATCATGGATGAAAAGTGTTGATAGCTTTCTAAATTATTACAAGACCATACAGTTTCAAAAAATATGTTTTGTATGTTATTTAATCCCAGGGTTAATTTTACACCTAACGTCTAAATATCAGACTTAATCTGACCTAAATCACATTCAACAGACAGTAAACACTGGAGCTGTGTGAGTGTTTACCAGAGATATTTCACAGCATCAACTCTAAAAGGTCCACACTGGATAAAATCTAATCACTGACTTGATGAGGTGAATCACTGAATTGCTTTAAATTGGCACTACAGCGTGATCACACACGTCTTTTATAGCATTTATAGAGACAAACTGGTTTGAAAAGGTGCAAAACAAACACAAATGATTGATTTGAGGAGAAATAACAGAGATGCCTGCTGAAAAGTATTCATAGTGTGTGACGCTGAAAACAAATCAGACAACTCAGTGATTACAAGAACCAGACTCTCTCTCTATCTATCTATCTTACTGATTTCACAATAAATTAGTGATATTCCATGAAGTAAACCTCTGGGTCTCTGTTTGGGCCAGGCATTATTTTCTTCAATAATACTAAAAGCTGATGTCAAATCAAAACCAGGGCCTCTAATGCTTCATTTTAAATGGAGATCTGAGGATGTAAATGCTGCAATGAAACTTGATTGCATACCTGAAACTACAAAGTATGTTTTTTGCCAGTGCTCATTTTTAAGGAACTGGCAGCAGTCTCCAATAAGCATTGTAATAATGATGGTGTGAGTCAACGTGCAAAGAAACATTTCCTCTTAGAGACTAACTGCACCGTCAAGATTTGGCTGTTCTCCCCTCTTCCTCGGTGCTATTATGAAAGATGCAACAGTGCAGATTTAGCATTTGGCACAGCTGTTGGAGCAGGGGTAGGGTGGGGGGTGGAGGGGTAGAGAACACAGTCCAGAGCCGGGATGGTAATTCCCAAACAGGATCTACTGTATGACATCATACTTTACGGAGTAAGGGAGCGGAGGCATGGAGCTGGCTCCCTGGGCTGATTGCATTATCCTCCTCACAGCATCACAGCACATCATACCGAAAGAGAGCACACACTGTGTCGGGGGGGCGAGTGATGCCAGCCTTTATTCACCTGCTGTTAACTACTGTCCGGGAGGGGGAACTGAGCCACTAGAGGGAGCAGCAAGCTGTCATTGTTGGGGAAATAAATAAATAAATAAATAAATAAAATTAAAGTAGGGCTGAAATTTGACATGCACTATCTATTACACATCAATCTGTGACACATAACTTGTACAAAAATCACAGACAGATGAGCACTATCAGAGGGCTGCTAACTTCTGTCTCAAATAATAATAATAATAAAAAAGTAAAGACTTGGCACAAAAGCCTGGATGGTGCTCAAAATAGATTGATGACTAAAATCTGGAATAAACATGCTGGAGATGAACTAAACTAATCCATTCCAGGTGAATATTTAATGACACATTAATCACAGTGATACTAACAGGCGTGCTATGGTGAATCCAAGTGAGCTCATCATAATCTCTGGGTCCAGATGTGCGTCTGAGGTTTCATTTTGCTGCGGCTACAAGCCCAGTCCATTCACATGACAGGATGCCTGATCAGGAATGCTAATTAAACATGAATAAACATTGTTTTAAACAATGTTGATAATGGATCTGAGATGGAAAGAGACACCACATGCTGTGTTGTGGAGACACTGTCCCTTATCTTTACTCTTATTCTCTTAATGCACTTAATTTTTTCCTTCACATTTTTTTCACTTTGATTTTCTGCATATCGGACAAGCCTTCAAGCACACAAGAAAAACAAATATTTCCACCAACACAGACATTTCACAGACATGTCAAAATATCACAAACAGCCTTAGGTAGGTTATTAACCTGTTGCTTTGGGCCTACTTTTGAATATAATAAGCCTATTTCTGAACATGATAGTGACATTTTCACCACTATTTATGGATGGTTAATGAAAACAAAAACCACCAATGAAGCAGAACAAGGGGATTACAAGCCAACATAGTAAAAAAGAAACTGCGGTGTGTATTTCTTGCCTAGTTTTGCTGTCTGGCTACAATGTAAATGCATGTAAATTAAATTCCTTTACGCCTGGCCCGTAAGAATGACACCTTGACTGATTCTGTTTTCATAGTGGGTGTGAAAACCGCTTCACCTCTTTGCAGCGGGAGCGCGCATTGGAAATCAGGGTGTTACATTCACAGCCACTCCAGAGAAATGACATGAAAGTGCAGGAGATTCGGTCTCTAATACTGAACTGCTGATCCCAATTAAGAGAAGTGGAGTGACACGATAAGACGGGGTGTGTGTGCAGCGGTGGGCAACACAAAGCGCCGCTCTTATTAATTGGACACGTTGCTGCCGACTTGATTCATTCAACCCGTCTCAGTGGAAAACATGAAGTGTGAAAAAACTTTTGGTGCAGTTAGACATCAGGTCATCATTCACATATCAAACATTTGGCTCATCCTCAGCAGAGGCAGAGGAACTGTCATGCATAAATTAGGCAACTTACTTGTCAAAATGACGATGGCGAGATAAGTAGTAATGCAGCTTTTTGCATAATCCATGACTCCCTTTTCAGTGGATCCCGGTGGAAAGTGTCCCGTGTAGTTTTTGTGCCACCTTTACGTCCACATGAATGCGTTCACAGGTTCAGCGGAGCGCCACAAACAAGCTGGAGCTGACAAATGTACGGTCTGCACACATACACACATACACACACACGCACACACACACATACACACGCCTCCCGTTGGTTGGTGTAGTCGCTGCTCCCAGTTGCGCACTGTTACTCATTCCGGTGATGCTGATGCTGCTGCAGACTGTGGGGCTCCACTGACGACAGCCTCTCTCTCTCTCTCTCTCTCTCTCTCTCTCTCTCTCTCTCTCTCTCTCTCTCATCTCTCTCTCTCTCTCTCTCTCTCTCTCTCTCTCTCCCATGTCTGAGTCACCAATCATACCACAAGCACTTGGTCCTAGAGACATTCATTTTCTCAGATTTCATTTTGTTGCACGTCAGTGTTTCGTCCTCCAGTCTTGTACCAAGCGGATGTCTTTGTGATAGAGCTACAGGTGGTGGCTGGAGGGGACAAGACGCATTTCCTCTCACAACACTGGACTGTAATCAACTTGCACTTAGGGGCACACAAGAGCAGAGGCCACTTTGTGTCATATTACAAAACGGAAAAACGTATTCCCTAGGTGTAATCTGAGCGCACAGGGGTGGACTTGGTGATTTGGGGGGACCCAAGGCAAACCCAGGTGTCCACCAACCCCTCACCAAAGGAAACACACACACACACACACACACACACACACACACACACACACACACACACACACACAATAAATAAACTAGGATGATTTGTCACTGGTGGCTACAAATGCGAGCACGTGTTGGTTTTGCCTTCAGGTTTCCAGATATTAGTCGTAAATATAGCAACAGTGTATAAAAGTACAACCTGTGACCGCACTGTTACATGACAAACTTATGATGCACCAGTAAATCAGTTTTAACATTAATGACTTCGTATAAGAGAGTCACCAAAAGGTTGAGTTAACAATGATACATTTTTTGAGTCCTGAGCTAAAACCATAAGGAAAAAAAATAAACAAAGACTCATACATGGTTTTTTTTTTTTTTTTTTTTTTTTTTTTGTGCTTCATTTCATGTGCCTTCCATGTGTTTTTAATTATGGATTTAGGCACACACGTCACCTGTGCTGTGCTGAGCTGCTTTCCTACCCAAGCTGACTGAAGATTAAAGCTGACACCTCCCTCAAGTGTTACTGTCTTATGGTTACTAGTGTTTGCAGATGTGATGCAGATATGGTGCAGTTGCATGGAGTGCAGGGTCACTGGTGCACTTGGAAAAGCCACTGATTTATGTGTCCTAGCGTGGGTCACAAACAGAATACTTGAAAAGAAACATTCACTGCTGCAATACTCTGCAACCATAAGGGGGTTACTCAAGGTAAAACGAGTCTATTATATATTCACAATTCACCCCACAAAATATCATTATATATGCTGTGGTTTTTGAAGCGTCAGTACAGGTTGACAACAATAATTAACAACCAATTGTAAATTTACAATTAAGAATGTAACAATACTTTTGTGAAGCCTAAATGTGCTGAAATATTTATGTGTTTATGTTTGTTTGTTAATGAATAAATCATTGTGTGAGTTGAGTTTCTTGAGCATTTAGAGCTCAGGCCTTCTTAAAACTGCCTTTAGTCTCATTTTTAGTGAGAGAAAGTAGTGAGTTAAATATAATGGCTTTGAATTATCTACTTTAAATCAAAGTGATTGATGTTATTAGAGTGTTTCAGCAAGTGCTACCAAAAACAACAGATTTCTTACTGACACACATTTGGCTGTTGAGGTTATACAGTAACTCACTTTTTTCTGGCATTGCTTCATGCTCATCTGGGAACCTGTCAGACATGGCAGTTTGACGAAATTGTTTTTCGCTCTTTTTTGGACACTTTAGACTGGAGAGTGCAGAGTCATGACAAACCCAGCGGTGGCTCTTGAATGAACGGAAAATAACTTCAGGAAGGAGATAACAACCTTTGCTTCAGACAATAAAAAACTGCACTTCACCAAGGTTGTTCATTTTCGAGTGGAGTGAATGGAACAGTTTTTCTTTTATGAGAGACATTAAATTTCATTGTATGGGAACATGCAATGACAATAAAGAAATACATTCATTAGTTATAACCACAAAAAGAGCTTGAAGAAAAAATCCCTGGCTCTGAGGGATGATCTTACATCTCATCTAAGAATTTAGAAGCTGCACTGGGAAACTTGATTGGTGATAGGAGCTTAAGATACTGGGAGAAGAGACTGCTGGCGAGACGGGCCCGTGAAATCTAACACATTTTCTTGTGTGCAGTTAAAAAAAATCAGCATTGGAAACAGGCTGACTGCAATGTATCACTTATTTCCACAGGGCAGATCATGGATGAAAAGTAGTGATATTTTTCTGTGTTTTGTTAAACAGTTATCCCGAAAAGGCTTTTACACTGGAAAATATCAGTGGACCATCCGTTTTCAAATTGTTTCTCAACTAAAAACTAAGAAAAATTCTTCTTAATTTACAATATAGTAAATATAGTGATGCCTGTGATTTTTATGCAACTATAACTTTGAATCTATCTAATCCTCTCAGCAGCACATTTGGTCTTGCAAAGGAGGGATGAATACCTTCAGAGCTGATGCGAGTGAGCTGGACTCGGAGGTGTCAACGCCTGCAAAGCGCTGTGCAGTAATTGGGCCATTTTCTACCCTGGATACTCTTGACGTGTTGCGCCTGTGAGCGATGACTCTACACCATACGACGCCTGTATGAGTGAGTCGGCCACTGAGAAAAACTGCCACAGCTTCAGCAAACGACTGCACTCCTCCATAAATTCCTTCTGCTGTCACACAGCTGGGAGCAAAATGAGTCAACCAGGCTGCAAAGCAACTCCCGGTGTCACGTTCTCATGCCTCGAAACAGAGTGCCAAGGCAGACGCAAAGACGACCTCTCACCTCTCTTTGGGCATATCATCACCACCACAGAGATATTAATGAATGCCGCAGCTTAAAGCGTCAGTTCAAAGGGCTTTCACACTGGCACTAAATCTGTAATATCAACCCAGGAAGTCCTTGCACAGTCTCACAGATCAACTTCGGTGAACCCTCTTGCCAGCACAAATCTGCCAGCAAGGGGGATTCTACTTTTTCTAAAGTTGATGAGTTAACATCTTGAGCTGCCAGTGAAACATTGCACAATTCCCCTCGTGTGCTGGGTGTGATCCTCTTGCCACCAAAACATGGGAAGCTGATACAAGATGTGGTCTCAGTGGATGCTGCTGTAGCAAGGCAGGATCAGACTAGACCATAGCTTCACACGTCTGTATCTGCTAACGAGAATGTTTCACAGCAGGGCAGGACCACACAGGTGTCCATCTATTAGATTAAACAATGAAAAAAAAAAAAAAACTGTAAGCACCACATTCACTCGTATTAAAGTTATTCAGTGCCATCCAAAGATACATCAAAGATTTTGAGAGCATTCATACAAGTGTGAGGACTACAGATGGACTACTACTTGATAGTAGTACTGTAAGGGCAGAATGTCCTCTTTCCAAATTTTCTCATTTTGTCACAATTAAACGTACATCTAAAATTAACAAAAAGGCTGCAGGACATGTTTTTGTTCTTACATGGGTCCCCTTGCTTCACTGTGAGAGTCTCTTGCAGGAGTTTATTCTCAGCTGGCTACAAAGGCAGCACAAAGCTGACACACAGATTCCCACCTCTTCTCAGCTATGTCCGATCCTCATCACATCTAAGAAATCAAATATGTATTCCATGATGAATTCAGAGGAATGAGAGAAAGATAGCTTCGACAGCAATCTTGGAGCCCGGCACAACTTCAATGAGTTCAAAAGATATTAACAAGCATATACAGCAGAACAGAGTCAGACGAGAACAAAACCTCTCATGTCCACGTCTGCGCAGTACATCTCGTCTCCACCTCGACCAAAAATGATTATTTCACGGCTGTGCTGACACTGGTCTCAAATAAGCTGCAAACCCACTAGCTATGAGAGCTGGTGATGTGAATAAAAGCACCAACAATATTCTTAAGCAGAGACAGTCATACATGTCTCTCTGCCCTGTTTTTCCTGTCTGACTGACATCTGTCTAACAAAGCAGAAATGCCCCAAAAAAATAATCTTAAAAAGAATCAGCCATCCATTTTCCATATCCGCTGATTCCTAACAAGGATTCTGTAGCAGGGAGCTGGAACTTATCTTAGCATATTTTCAGCAGAAAGAGAACAAAATAATGTAATAGTAAAATCATAACAAGAAGACAATATTGCATATGTAACTCCAGTCATAGGTTTGTGTTCTGTGTAGTAGGAATCTCTCACTTTTATTTCCAGTAAACTATCATGCAAAGAGAAAAGTATCTCATGATTCCCAAGGGGGTCTAAAGAATAGGTTTGAGGATGAACTAGGTGGCTTAAGGGTCTTTTTGCATTGTGTGATTTTTTTTTCTTTTTTTTTTTCTTTTTTTTACTTTTTCTGAACTATTCAGTCCTTCAGCATCCAGTTTTGGTCTCCTCCTGCACTGTGAGGCCCAGCTGGGGCTTTCCTTTTGGCTTATTCAACTTTGTTGTTTTGTTCCTGTTCTGTGGGCTTTTCATGGTATTCCTCCAAAATCATGCAACCTAACCAGGATTTGTTCCTACCCGGGTGGCCCAGCTGCATGGAGCCCTCCTCCAGCACTGTGGCACCTAGCTGTGGTCTCTCTCTCGCCATGCTCCCCTGACCTCCGTTTGACTACATTTACCGTCTCCCAGGATGATCTCAAATCTAATCATGTAATTGAATTAGCAGAACCTCATTACTTTGAATTGCCTGCAGAATTAAGGCTTTGTCTCAGGTCCCATTATATGACATTTCTCCTTCCGTGAAGGGGCCTGGTTTGCTGGAAGGAGGCAGAGAGAGGGTGAGGGGGAGAAGGAAAAAGAAGACGAGGTACAACAGAAGGGGATCTTTCTTTTGAGAGGTCAAGGCCCACTAACCCCTTTTTTTCTGATTAGAAGAGCATGATCCATCTGACAGCCGTCAGCCATTTCATAAGTTGCTGCCAGATGAGAAATCACTAGAAATCATTTGTTAAAGATTCTTTCTGTGATATCAAACTTCTACAAATATATGTTCTTAGGGTTGCTTTGTAAATAATTTCTTGGGCCTTTATAAAATGATGTATGATGACACTGTATATGACAAATGTGTAGTCATGTGGTTAAAAGTATGGTATGCTTAAATACATACATACATTGTGTGTATTTAATGTAATGAATGTAAATACATATTTTATCTATGTGTCTGTGTGTTTTGTGTGAGAGACTAAAACCGCATGACCTGGCTTAGCAGGCAGATTCAAACTTTTCAGTGAGTCTTATGTACTTAGGCTGAAGCACAATGGCCAGATAAGTTTTGTAGCTCCCTCCGGTAATAAATGCGAAGCACGAGGTCTTGATTAATATACAGGGCTTTATTCTGACATGGATCAAACCGTAAGAGCTGAGATAAAGTTCTCATTTTCTCCCACCAAATCACAAGTGATTTTTGAAACTTTTGAACTTGAAAAGATAATCATACTGCATTTACAACATTTAATTAAGAATACATTTAGCTATGAACTGGCCAATGAGGTGACAGCGAGGGTATAAGACACTTGATTCTTCAGTCTCCCTCCCAGAAGGATAACTGTCTTCTGGATAGGTCTTACCTGATGTAATGGTTTAGACATGTGCTTTTCCTTTTTGTTATGGGTGGAGTCGCCAATTAGCAACTTGATTCTTCTCACTCTTCTGCCCTTTCTTGGACACACATCAATAACTTTTTACAACCTCTATTGGTTACGTGGTGTAGCGTCATCTTGCACTAAAACATCATTGATCTTTGCGATCTTCTGTGTCTTTGATCCACTTCTGTCTGTGCTGAAGTTTTAAGTGGTATTCCCTCTTCCACCGTGACCAGAAGTTGTTGGCTAGGAGTTGAACTCGATGCCATCTCTTGCAGAGGTAGACCTTCCTTGACGAATTTCCCAGGAGGTGGGGAGAAGATTGTGGACTTCATGGTCAAGATGTGGTTTGGGTTCAGGGACTCTGGGCTGGATGGGTCATTCAGATAATCAGTGGTCAGAGGTCTGCTGTTCACAACCGCCATTACTTCATACAGAAACGTTCGCAGTGAGGAGCGATCAAGTTGTCTGGATGACTGTTCTAGGATGGATGTCAAGACACTTCTGATGGTGCAAATTTATCTTTCCCAGATGCCACTCATATGGCTTGAAGCTGGGGTGTTCATAGCAAACTCACATCTTAGGTCTTTGAGTTTCTTTTGATCCATTTCTTTCAGTGCTTCAGTAAACGCTTAGCACCAAAGTTTGTCCCCTGATCGCACCTAACCTGCTGTACTGCTCCATGGATGGCGATGAATGAATGCAGAGCATTGATAAAGGAATCTGTGGTTAAGTCATCGAGCATTTCAATGTGTATTGATCTGGAGCACATGCAGATGAGTAGCAGACCATATTGCTTAAGCTCTTTTCTTCCACCCCCAACCTTGAGGATACCTTGATCATCCAAGAATGGACTTAACTTGACTATTGTTAGCTCAGCTTCCCTCCTTTTTTCAAAACTGGTGGTTTCACCTTGAAGATACCCTTGGCTTCTTCAGCCCAGAGCTTGAGTTTGGCGATAGCTTTCACCTATCATTACCTATGGCTGGACTTCAGATAGCCAAAGGACAAATTTTTATCTTGCACAAACTTGACTCGCTTAGAGATTGTCTCATCCATAAATGTATGGCACTTTTGTAGACTATGACCTGCTTTCCCACAGAAGACACAACCTGTAGCAATATTTTTCTCATCTGAGTTTTTTGCCAGTACCTTTGCTCCAGGACCTCTGTTCATTGAAACTTTGATCCTCTCACTTTCGGTTGGTTTTACAGCATGGAGAGATGTCACTGGGTTGCAGGAGATTGGCTGACGCTTGGGAATTTGTGACTTTCTTCTTCCACTGTGCATAGATGGCCATAGCACGCTGTGAGACCTTCCAACTCATCCACACTGCCCTCTGATGCCGTCCTCTTCGCCTTCTCATGCAGAGCAGTTGAATTCTCACTGTAGCTCCATCTGGTAATAAATGTGAAGCATGAGGTCTTCATTAATACGCAGGGCTTTTTTCCAAGGTGGCTCAACCCATGAGAACTGGGATAAAGGAAAATAAAACAAAATAAAATCTAATGCCACGTATGTAATGCACATGTATATATGCCTCATAAGCAATGTAAACAATACACTTAAAATATACCATACAGCAACATGATCACAAACACCTGAAACTACATTCAAACACACCTCATAAACTGCTTATTACCAAAAGGGGCTAAACCTTGCTGATTCCGTCCTTGTCTTTGTCTCCTTTTCATCTTTTTTGTTTTTAGTGCGTTTTTTTTTTTGGTGCTTTCTTAGTGTTTATTCTCCGCTTTCTCTCCTAATGTGTTGAAACACCTGCAGCAACAATTAGCTCTGCCTCAGGGCCACTATCTACAGCTAGGTACCGAAATTCACAAGGTGCCACAACAATATTACATAGCCAATGAGAGGCAGTTACAAGTATCTCATTATTTCATTTGGCATTGTTTGGATCAAATGTCTGGGAGCGTTTCTTTCTGAAAATACCCAAAACAATTGTACATCTGCAAGGACATATCATCTCTGGCCAGAAGTCATGTGGCTTTTGACAGAAACTATGTTTCAAAAAGAGCACAAATTAAAATCTCTCTCTCCCTCTGTCTCTGTCTCTCTCTTTCTCTCTCTCTCTCTAACACACACACACACTCACACACCTGCTCGGTCACCACACACACCTCTGTCTCTGTCCAAAAAGATTCCTTCAGCCCGCTGCTGTCTGTGTTTACATTACAATCTAAAGATCTGCAAAGATTAGGCAAATTAGTCCACTGACCAATAAAATAACAATGTTTATTCTACTCATAAATGTTTACAGTTGTGAGGCATCAGAGGGGTATTCCATCAGCGCCGCTAAAGAAAGCCTCCCTCATCTGACAAAGCCAGGCTGAAACTAGCGCCATCTCCCAATTACGCCTCAAGTTGTTTCACTAACACAACCCAGCCTTGTTTAATCAAGGCTGATTCAAGACAGGCTTGCATAGCCTGGCTTTGTGCACATCCCCGTGATATGTAAGAAGCCCTGACAAA
This sequence comes from Myripristis murdjan, assembly GCF_902150065.1. Lineage (NCBI taxonomy): Eukaryota > Metazoa > Chordata > Actinopteri > Holocentriformes > Holocentridae > Myripristis > Myripristis murdjan. Next base: position 16,620,952 of record NC_044001.1, on the reverse strand, counting down.
TGGAGAGCGGAAAAAACAATCAAATGACGCACAGAGAGTCAAAAGTTTTTTTGTTTTTTTGTTTTTTTTTACGGCAGAGCAAGCGCTCCTGATGGAGCTTTATGAAGAATATAAAGACATAATTACGAAAAAACACAATACCGCCGTCATTAATAAGTCGAGGGACAAGGCTTGGCAAGCAATGCATAAGTTGTGCAAGTTTAGCACAATTGTTTTATATTACATGTGTATTGTACTTAGTTTTCTATGCTCTTTTATCTTCCATAAAGCACTTTCTATTGCCTTTGTATGGCATTGCTGCTAAGTGCAGAATATCTCCCACAGATATTCATGTGGGTTCCCTCTGTCTCTGAAGACCCTTGGAGCTGCTGGGCTAAAGGCTCTCCGGATTCTTTGAGCATCTTCTGCCACAAGGTCATCAATAAATGGACAGGACATGGCTGGCAGGACAAACTGTAGTCTTCTGTCACTCAGTCCTCTACAATAAGCTCTAAGCACTCACTAACACTCTGCCTCTCTGTCCTCCCTCTATGTTGGTCTAATGCTGTCTTGGATGCACCGTCTTAATGGTGTGTGGGTGATAATTATAATGAAGCTTTTTTATGGCACCATGTCCTTTTTACTTCATTTGATGTTATGCTCATGGAGTTGCGTGTGATGTGTAACTTGGGCTAAAAAATGGGTTTATTGATTAACTGAATTTGAATTTGGTTTCGGTGTCTTTTTCCATGAGTCCGACAATCTTAAACTAAGCTTGACAGTTAGCGTGCCCTAGAGCAGACTTATTTGCTGGCATAAGTTATCATGGTAACTCAGTGGGAATTCATATAAGCCACCTTGCTGGAACAGAACTCTCACCTAAATAAGCCAGACTTATCGAAATAAGCGAGGCTTTTCCTTAATCCTGCTGAGTGGAATACCCTTCAGGCTATCTAACCCATTTTAACCTCCGCTTGTTGACAGATTACATCAGTGTCTGACACTTTTTACAATGTTTTTCTCCCGTGTGTCTGTTCTGTGTTCTGTTGACTTTCTTGCCAGTGGTATGTTTTATAAACACACTCAAAAAACATGACGCACATCCTGGATTTTTTCATTTTGTCATGCACATTTCATTTCATCATTTCATTTTGTCTATATGAGATCCCATAGTTCACAGAGAAAGTCAGAGCAAAACCCAAAACCAAGAAACTGCAGAGATCTGATATACAAAAATGTCCAGACACACATTTGGAGAAGGGTTTGCAAAAAAAAGAAGTTCCCTGCAGCAAAGTGGGCTCCATTGTTGTGAAGTGGAAGAAGTCAGGAACCACAGAGTCTCTCCCTAGAGCTGACCTGATAAACTCAGTAAGCAGACAAAAAGGAGCTTTGGTCTGGGAGGTGACTGAGAACCCAATGGCTGCTCTAAAAGATCTTGAGAAGTCCTGTGCAGAGATGGAGGAGCCTGCCAGAATGATCTCTGCAGCACTCCATCAGTTACATCTCTATGAGGGATGGCTAGATAGAGGCCACTTCTGAAAAAAACAAAAACAAAAAACATTAGAAAGGCTGCCTGGAGTTTGTTAAATGGCAGTTAAACAGGCCTGTTGAAGTATGACGAAAAAGATTATATGGTCTGATGAGACAAGCACAGCTTTATGCCAAGGGCTACATCTGGCAAAAACCAGGTACCACTCGTGAACTAGTAAATAGCATCCCTACGGGGAGCATGGCAGCAGCAGCATTTTGCTGTGGGATTGTTCTCTCTGGTCAGAATTTAGGGAATGATGAACAGAGCCAGATGTAGCCAGGTCCTCTGCTCCAGCATGCACTCGACCTCAGCCTGGGGAGCAGATTCACTTCTCAGCACAAGACTTACCTGGAGCACACAGGCGAGACGACGCTGGGGCAGCTTCAGGAGTCTCTGGATGCCCTTGTGTGGCCCAGCCAAACCTCACTGAAAATCTGTGGAGAGACCCGATCTGAAACTCTTTGACACTCACTGAATCTCCCCATCCTGTCTGACAGAGCTTGAGAGTAACTGGAAGGAAGTATGGGAGAAACCACCCAAATGTCAATGTGCAAATCGGGAAGAGGCACCTGGATGTAAATGAAATATTTCTGGTTTTATATTTAAGAAATTTGCCAAAAATTCCTAAGAACATAAATTGCTTTGTGCGAAAAAATAAGAGGTCTGAGTAGTTCTCAAAGACATTATATATCTTCAAAAGGTGATGTCCACCTTCAAGGATAAACTGAACTCATTCTACACGTGTTAAACACAAGATGCTCCTTTAAAATCACCTTGTGACCTGGGTGAGAACACCCTCCAGGGTTTGAGGACTCTGCAGCAGATCAACCACCGCAAGGCAGCAGGGCGTGACGGAGCGGCTCCCAGGGTGCAGTGCTGCTCAGCTGGCCGATATGACAGTTTAACACCTCACTGTCCCAAGCTGTTGATACACGCCAATTCAAATACCTCATCCTTGTCCTGCTTCCCAAAAGAGTAAACATAACAAGTATGGATGACTTCAGTCCCATCACACTGACATCAGTTGCTGTGAAATGTCTGTGAAAACTGGCTCTAGTTTGCCTATCGTCCAAATGGGTCTGTGCACAATGCTGTGGCCCTTGCCCTCCACTCTGCTTTGAAACACCTGGATCTAGCATTTCCACAGCTGCAGCCAGAGCACAATACTTAGGAATCACATGCTCTTCCTGGACTACAGCTCCAACATTTAACACGATCCTGCCCTAACCTGGCGCTGAAACTGGCAGACTTGGGGGATACAAACCTCCACTTGTAACTGAGTATTAGACCTCTTGACTAACACACCACAGGTGGTGAGGCTGGCTAGCAAGGTGTCTGCTGAGCTTACACACAGCACGCGAATGCCCCAGGGATGCTGCCTTCATCCGAAGCTCTACACTCACTACATACATGACTGCACGTCCACACAGTACAATAACCTCATATTTATGTTGGCAGAAGACACAACCATCCTTGTGCTGATTAAAAATGGCAGTGAGCTCCCCTACAAGCAGCTAGTGGACAGCATCATTCTCTGTGGGGAGGAGATCATCCTGGACCTCAGGAAACGGGCCTCCCCTCTGTGGCCACTGACCGTCAGAAGGACCAAAGTGGAGCAGGTTGACAGCCCTAAGGTCATAGGCCTTCACACCTCCAGGAGCCTAAGCTGGTCTGACAACAGCTCAGCCATCTTAAAAAGAGCTCAGCAGTGGCTTTATTTTGCAAGGATGCTGAAAAAAATCTGGCCTGAGCCATCAGCCGCTTACCCGGCCTACAGAGGAGCCATTGAGAGCATCCTCACCAGAGGGATTACTGTGTGGTTTGGCAGCACTACACAGAGGGAGTGGAGGGTTCTCCGACAGGTCATGAAGACAGCAGAGAGGATCATCGTCTGCTGGCTGCCCTCCATGGAGACTCTGCACACGAAACTCTGCAGAAACACAGCACAGGCCTTGATCAGCGACTCCCATCACCCAGACCACTGTCTGTTCAGGCGCAGGAACACAGGCTCAACCTAAGATACCAAAGAGCAGAGAGCATCTCCACACACCGGACCAGATTCAATTAAAGCTTGCTCCCAGCCACAGTCAGTCTGTGAACTGGGGAATCATACATACTGCTAAGTGCAGTTTTTACATGGGTGCGGTATGTTCTTTAATTTTTTATTTTTTTCCCCCTGTGATGCTGTCCATGTTGCTGTGATCAAGTGGACTGCCTGAGCATCTAATATCCTTCGTTGTTCTTTACATATTCGACATTACCACAGCAGATGGGATGGCATCTGCTGAACATCAACACTGCAAGAGACTGTCACTGCTGAATGCCACCTAAAAGGAGAGCTGAGTTCAAAACAGTTGGGTGGGTGATAAATTCATCTTGTGGGAAAAAGTAATTTTTTTGTGCCATGTTGGATTTCATCCAACATCTGTTTCACATGTGTGACATTTTCACTCTTAATCTGTGGCTGTATAGGCAAAAAACAAAGAACATAGTGGAGTTGAAGCTAATGACTTTGACCTTTGAAAGATCTGCATTCTTGATTTAGTGCTGCATGTGTTTCCCATTCACTTATCACTTATCGCATTTCATCTCTTCTCCTCTCAGTTGACAATATGCTAAGTATTTCCGGGTCCAACACTTTTTAACTTGATTAGCCAACAGACAGATGTACTAACAATTGCTGTCATGCAGGATTGAACATGTTTTCTCCCTCCACAGTCAACAGGAAACGACTTGCTCTTGATGTAAAATCTAATAAATGTAAAATGTGGAGCTGTCTGGGTCTGTCAGGATGTGTTCCTTCCATTCTCAGTGTGTGTGTGTGTGTGTGTGTGTGTGTGTAAAGCAGTTCAGCAAGGGCCCATCAGGATGTATCTCTCTCTCATGCCCCAGTTAAATTCGCAAAAAAGCTCCCCAACATCTCATTGAGTTATTCTGCCACTTGTTATCAAATAAAGCCGTGTGCTGTTGTTTGACTTTACAGGATACTGAACGCAACTGAACTTATTCCCAGATTATCGAGCAACTCGCTGCGAAACAGACAAGAAAAGGGCTCAGTAGCTTCTCTCTGATCTCTCCCTGTCCTCTCTTTCTTCCTCTCAGCCTCTGTCCCTCTCTCATTGGTTCATGCTGTTGACAGAACAGCTCACGCCAAGGAGATCAAACTGATCCCCAATTCACTCAGAAACCACAGTTATGGCATCACAGAGCATAACTCCCAGCTGACTGTAGGCACGTTAGTTCAGTGTAAGTTGGTTTAGAGTGTTGGGGACATGGAAGTGTTCACTTGTAATTGTGTGTGTGTGTGTGTGTGTGTGTGTTTGTGTGGGTGTGGATGGAGGGATTGAGTATTTACGTAAAACCAATATTGTTAAATATACTAACAACTGAAATGTAAAGATGTTTTCAATAAAAATGCACAATGTTTTGCAGAATTGTGGTCACAACCCAAGATTTAATAGAAAATATCGCAGTAAACTTGCAGGTGAAATGAGGCTGGAGATCTCAGTGTGGGGTAAACTTGTAAATGTACGACTGGATTTTTTGGTTTATCCTGTAACCCGAAGCACAGTCAGAGCAAAAACATGTGGGGAGAGGAGAGGAGAAACCAAAAATCATCCTTTAACCTGAGGCAACCTCAAAGAAATGTGTACGAAGAAACATATATGGCACAAAGTCTGTTAACGGTGGAGAAAGGAAAGAGCAGAGGAGAGGAAAAAAGGAAAGAGAAAAAGGGGGGTAACCTGCAGAGAGTAAGAAAAGAGAAACGGAGATGCGATCGAAATGTGGGAGCAGCAGAAGAAAGACAGAGCCTGGGGACTTTTGCGTGGAAAGCTGTGCGGTAAATGAGAGGATGAGAGGCGAGGGCACAGAGCGCCCCTCGTAGTGGCTCACAGTACGCCAACACTTATTTCTGCTCAGAGGGAACAGCTCCTCGGGGGAAGTCTGCGCAGTCCAAATGAAATGGGCTTTGTTATTGGAGTTGGTTTACAATCCCACAACAGGCCAGGCTGGCAGAAAAAGGGAGGCTTGTTCCAGGCTTTGATTTGAGTGTGTGTGACAGGCAGACAGAAATGGAGACAGAGACAGTTATGTGTCAGGGATACACAGTAGCAAATTCAAATCATCATAAATCAAACCCAAATCTGACTCTCTGTGCGCTCAGTATTTAAACACGATTGTGCGCGCAGCTGTGTGTGTACCCGTTCATGGTCGAATCCACCATCGCCTTCAGGTCTTGGTCAATATTACTTCTGGCCGCCCACTCAGACATGATGGTAATCATACAAACCACAATCTTTTGAGCGAGGAGGACAAGAATTTTGAGCTCAGCGGCCGAATATTTTCCCCCCAACTCCTCCGATGAGTTTTTCGCAGCTGAATGTCAAAAAAACACAAAACCAGAAAATATTAGGGAGAAATTTGGGGGAAGCCGCCATGTTAGAGCCACCCCTCTGGAGACAAACACAAGCATTGTCTTTTCTTCTTGACGATGAACAAAAAGATGCATCTCTGTTGTATTTACAGAACTTTACTCTGCGACGTCTTCAGTTCATGTTCCCATTTCTACTCTGCACTTTAAGGGGAGCCATAAAAATGAACTCTACTGGATAATCCATCATTAGATAATACAGTTATGTGTGTGTGTGAGTGTGTGTGTGTTTGTAGTACCTGTGCTTGGCATACATTCAACACGTCTCAGAGAGGGCTGCACATTTCAATGTTGCCAGCGTGCTATCCTCAGCTCGATGGGGCTGAATTCATCCCCAGGACCACACATGGACACAGTTACACACCACGTGCGCATCAGCCTGCGTCATAACAACACAACACAACACACAACCTCAGAGATATCCAGGAAATACACAGCTCAACTCACAATTCACCAGTTCACCATTTGATTTATAAACGATTTTCCTCTGTTTTTGGAACAACTCAGTTCGATTCAAGCTTGGAAACCGCAATTCAAGTCAACAATCTGACTTTAGCTGGCGACTTTTGACTAAAAATGTATATTTATATCAATATAATTGCTTGACAGAAGAAGAAGTTATAGTATTCTGTTACAGCTACAGCATCAGGACTCATGAATGATTCACTTCAAAGCATTGCACCATCGATTCAAGCCACAGTCAGAGGGATTCATTCAGTTTGTTTCTTTTAGCCGTTCAGTTTGAGTTTGGATTGGCAGAATTGATAATGGATGCATGGATGCAATGAATGAATCGAGGCTACACCCGCGTGAGCGTCAGTCCGTGTGCTCGGCTCCACGGGGAAACAAAGCCTTCAGATCTGCTCCCCGCTGTGTGCGGCTGGTGGATGACGACAATATTACGCAAACACCTCATTTCATAGTAAATATTTAACACGTTCACGTCATTGCATTGTTTTCATTCAGACAGTAGGACTAGAATAGATAGAATAGAATAGAATAGAATGGGGACTATAACATGAGTGTTGAAGTGAGTTGGTAATGCCTCCCTGAAAACACATTTTATAGGTTCTGACATGCCAGAAAACTCAAGCCAAAGTACCTACAGCTTTTTCTTGGAAGCAGATTGCATTGGGAGGTCATTTATGGAAAATACCCCATCATTTATTTCAGGCTATATAAGGAGTTTACCAGTAAAATTTAAGCCTTTAAGTCTGTGTGCGTATCCAGAATAACTTAGCAGATGTTTATTTGTTCATGTTGGAATAAACACTGGTATTATATAGTAAATGATCTCTCTCCAGTTGGCCGCTGATTAAAAAACCTTGAACCTGGCAACTTGTTTACCAGAATGACTCTCTCACAAACTAACAGTGTTGCTCATGGTCAACAGGAAGCCCAGTGTTCCCAGCCAGTCTCTACAGTGATCTTTTAATGGGTTAAAGCCTTGGTTATCTGTGACAAACATTTTCATTAGAATGTCAATAGAGAGCTGTGCAGCCTCTTGACTGCCTCATTAAGCCTCTATTGGTCCTTCTCCTCATTTTCTTGAGCCACAGCAATAAGGCTTGAGCTGTGAAATACAAGCTGCGTACTTATCTACCAACCTAACATTAAAGTCAAATTAAACATACTGAAAAGAGAAAATAGGTGTCAACGTTTTCCATTCTGCATCTTCACGCCTGCAACAAGGGGTCACATGTACAGGCACTGGTTGATTTTTGTTGGGATGCGGGTCGAAAACGTCGAACACCACCGATCCTGATTGTGCACCAAAGCAGAACATCAGCAAGACGCGAGCGGAGCTGGTGTAGTTAGTGACAGAGAGGGAGCGCGGCAAAATAAATCACCAGAAAACAGGAAATAAATCAGTATCGTAAGCCCTCTGTGACATCACAGAAAAGTCTTGAAGGGCCTTGTTTTGAGACTGATGATTCATTGGGTACCTTGATGATTTATTGTTAGCCCTGAGTTGAATTAAAAAAAAAAAAAAAAAACCTGCTGAAAGGAAAAGCTGTTTTCATTTAGGCCACTGCTGCTTATTGAGGCCACAAATGGTGAAACTATTAGCAAGAAGAACACAAAAACATAGCACTGATTGGGATTTTTGTAAAAAAAAAAAACATCACTTTATTAATCCCCATAATTTGTCCTCCCGGTGGTTTGACCCAGGTAATTGATTGTCCTTCATACATTTTTCCATTTATGTTTAAAAACAAAAAGGGACGGAGTGACGAAGCAGGATACAGTAAGCTCCTACTTTTTGGAACAGGACGGCCAACAAAGTGCAGGATAACTTCTTCAGAAATGCTGAGTTTCTGTTTTCTGTCCATTAAAGGAAGCGATGAGGTAATGGGAATGGTAATGAGCGTGTTGAAGGCAGGATGGGACTGTGACCTGTCTGTCCTTAACCCGCCGACCTCACACTCTGCTCCAGCTTCTGGCTTTTCAACAGAGCAGCAGCCGCAAAAAAAAAAAAAAAAAATCTGCCTTAAGTGATCAAAGACGCTGCTGCTGCTGATTTACCTGAGTCAACACATACTGCTCCCTCTCTCTCTCTGCACGTGGGTGTGAGTGTGTGTGTGTGCCTCTGAAAGAGCACATATTTAACAGAATAGAGAGAAAAAGTGTGTGTGAGAGGGAGAAGAAGCCACAGAGGAAGTAATTTATGGTTGAGATTTATGGTTTGCTGTCAGATCCCGTATGTATTTCATACAAAAACGGCATATTGAGTTTCATTACATGGGGTTACTCTCTCTCTATTTTGTGTACTGGTTTAATAAATCTCTCACAAAACAAGCTAGTGATTGTTTTGTAATCTATAAAACCTTGTCACACAGACATGGGGGAAACATTTGCAGTGTTTCTTTTACGCCAGCCAGATGAACTTTTGCATCTGATGTTGTGTATTTATGCTGTTACCAAAGAACTCATAAGAAGAATCTGAGGTCTGGCTGTGGGTGTGATTGCTTTTGGCATTTTGTTTACACTTGTGACCCATTGTGAAAAGTTGTGTGAGATTATTTATTTCCTCAGCGTGCTCAAACATGAAACACGGCCCACAAGCCTCGGTGTCCAACGTTAGCTGTCTTACGTTCAAGAGTGGCATCATGCATTTGAAGATCCAGAGCACTGAATTAGAAATGTGCCTTCATCTTTAATCCTGCATCCTGTTTCTTGTGTCATGTCCCAGTCTGTTAATTTGCATGCTATCTCAACCTAAACATTTGATGCTTGAAGCATTCAGGTCTACTTTAATCCCCACACATCCAAGGATTTCCGAATTCCGAGGCAATATTTACACCTCAGCAGCTAACGGCGAGGCTTTACACTTATATATCTGTGCATTACATATTGACAGCGTGCGTTTTCACTTGCAGGTTTGACTTGTGACTACAAATTCCTAACTCTGACTCAAAAAATAGACAAATCATGCACTGAAAAAAAAAAATCCTTGCATTTTCTCAACATGTTTGCAAGCACAGTCAGAATACTCATTTGATGAGATCCATTTTTTTTCTGTTTTAACTTAAAAAAAAAAAAAAAAAAACATTTTTCAAAGCTGGTCTTATCCTCATCACTCATTGCTTCAGATTGTAGGTCAGAGCCACACAAAGCTGGTTTTAATGACTGCATTAAAAAGTGGGACAGCCTCTCGACTCAAAGGAAGTGGAGAAATTTCACAACAAGTTTGCCCTCTCAGCCTGAGCCAAGGCAGGGGACGTGGATCTGTGAACCCCAGAGGCTGACATCCCATCCCAAACATCCCGTAATGTGCTTTACACGTGTTGCAAGTTGGGTATAACTTTAGCAGGCGGACATGGCTTCTCCGTCATTTGCCCTCAGCTGTAGCTGCAAACAGCGAGGAGCACATGAAATACATCACACACCCACCGGAGCAGTTTAATCTGGTGGGACTAGAGAAATCCAGAGTAAGGCATGCATAGCCGTGTGCAAGGCTTGTGTTGGGGGGTGGAGGGAGGCAAAAGCATGCAGGAATGGATCATGATCCAGAGGGGAACTGTGAAAACTTACCCAGTCTCTGCTAAATGAGAGCAGGTGTTCAGGAGGGATTTGTTGACAGACTATGCCATATCTTTGGCTTCACTTGTTACGTTGGACAGACCGTGCTCCTACTGTCAGCTTTATTTATGGCTGTATGAATCTCTAATGTACATTTCACTGTCCAGGAGAAGAAAATGGACGAGTTCAGTGCAAGGTTGTGCGTCTTCAGGCTCAATGCTACACCCTGCTATTGTTTAGGTAGCCAACAAGAAACATAAAGACCTTGAATCATAAACTTGGGAGACAATTTTTTTTTTATCATAATAATGATTAAATTAGGTTTAAATTAGTGGGGTCACTTACCTCGATTGATAAAAAATATTTTAAGGTAAGAGTCTATAGAGCTCAATCGTTCATGTGGCAGAAATAATTTCAACCCCGACCTCTCTGGTAATATCATTAGTGAAGGATGGGAAAATAATGTGCTGTTATGGACATACAAGAAATGTGAGCCCTTGACGCTTCCCTGTAGGAAATCTGTTATACTGAACAATTTATATATCACCCTATTAATAATTATTGAGTTGAGTGGGAACAAAGTGGGGGCGGGTGAGTCAAGTGATTTTCACACGTCCGGTCTGAACGGGCAACACAAACACACTGTGTTTACATATTTGCTACATGTTGCAATATGTTTCCCATTCATTGCCATTGTTGCCTCTCGTTGGATCGTCTCTCTTCATTTCCATCCTCATTATAAAGAAGGTAATCAAAGGTGATTACAGAAACACTCCCACAATGGAGCATACGCAGAACTCAATTATATTAAATCGTTTATGAGACTGTGGCACTGTTAAAAGCAGCATTTTTCTGAGATTGCATTGTGTACTGCTCATTTCCAAGGGATATCAACCAGCTATTGTAGTCAAGCACAATATTGCTATGAATTCGCGCCAAGCATATTACTCTGCAGTGTAGAAATGATGTGGTCTTCATGGAGCCAGGAGTGTCATGGAGGCATGCACAGATGGAGTATCAAAACAGCGTGAAACACACACACACACACACACACACACACACACATACACATGTAAATCACCATGAATAATGTGGCTGGAGCTGCTACCTGGACACGAGAGAGAGATGGAGAGCGAGCCAAAGCAGCAGAGAGGGTGAGCCTATATCTGTTGTTTTATCTCCTTTCCAAAATCATCTTCATGTCTGATGTGCTGCATGTCTGCCTGTTAACTGTGAGGTGTGTGTGATCTGAGATTATACAAATCCACAGTTCCATCCTGCATTATGCCATGTGAAAATTAAGCAGATGACTGAGGGGGGGAGGCAGTTCATTTCCAGATTCCCCCGAGCATGAACAGCCTGCAGCTCCTTGCATAATGTGGTGCAGCAGGTAGGCTACATATGGGTGTGTGTGTGTGTGTGTGCTTTTGTATTCCTGTGCTTATGAAGACCAAATGTCCTGCCAAGGATATAAAGATGAAGAAAATCCTCCACAGTGAGGACTTTTATTTTTTGGCTTGCCCATCCTTCAATACGGGGCAATTTTAGGATTTGTGATTAAGATTTGAATTATATTGCAAACAGTTTTCACTTTACGGAGTCGTTTAATCTTACATTCATCTTAAAACCAGAGGAATGAGGCAATCCCTCTTGTTTCCAGTGCAGTTTCACTTGTTTCAGGATTTTTTTTTTCTGGTAACAACTATAAATGTGCTATGTGTTAAGATGGAGATTTTTTTTTTTTTTTTTTTTTTTTTTATTACAGTGTAGGAGTTTGTTAGAGTAAAGATAAGGTTTACTGTTAGTTTAGGGTTAGGCTTTTGGATTAGTAATAGAATGAGTTTTAGGTCTGGATAGGATTTGAGGTTAGGATTAAAGACTGAGCCTCGACAATAAAGTTCCTGTAGTGTTGTAGTAGTGTTCTAGGTTTGTCTGTATCCCTGTTGCGGCAAAATAATAATACCTGTGTTGATGTTAATGAAATTGTGATGATGATGATGATGATGATGATGATGATGATGATGATGTTACTGCTTCTTTCAAAGTCACCTCAGTTCAGTGGGTTGGTTGTCTTAAAACCAATGAGCCTGAGATCCTGCAGGAACCGTGGCCTTGTTCAATTGACTGTGTCTTCTGGATGTTTCCAAAAGTCTGCCTCAGAGCAGTGACTAGACAACCCCACTCACCCACCCCCTACCTACACACACACACACACACACACACACACACACACACACACAGACAGCCCCATGCTTGGCTGGGTTACTAACCGGGTGCTTGAGTCCACTAATTCCTAAAGCATGATCATCCTGCTGCAGACCTGATCATCATGGGCACAAACACACAATCAATATTTTTTTAATGTGTGTGTGTGTGTGTGTGTGTGTGTGCGTGTGCGTGTGCGTGTGCGTGTGCGTGTGCGTGTGCGTGTGTGTGTGTGTGTGTGGCATTGACATTGTTTAAAAGTTAATGATTGTCCCAAACGATTACTTCAGTATTGATTGTTTTAATGGCTTTATAAGCATACTCAGACACACACACACACACACACACACACAAACACACATTACCTTTGGTTCCAATTAATTAGTTAGTGTTTTAGTGACTCCTTCCCTGTGACCTATCGACTGGTCTCAAGGCATTTCTGTCCCAGTTGTAGGTTAATGGAGGTAATGGAAAACCTTGTTTTACATTTCCACCCATTAGATTTTTGTGGATGTTAATGTGTTTCCCACTCTCAAAGGTCATGTAAACAGTGTTTAGCCGTCTGCTGTAGAATGATTTGGATATTTGATACATCCCTTGGCACATCACATCTGTGATTCCTTTAACTGCAACACTACTGACATGATTGGTAGAAATTAAATAAAGGAGCCACATAGCAGGGCAGGCCATGGTTTAAAAACCTCATGATGAAATCTGAACCCTTTGCTGCATAGCAGTGGCATGAGGATACTGTGGATTTCCTTTATGTGTCTAATTATGGTGGCAAATTTGTTTAAATCTGATGTTTGATGATGTGTTTTTCGAAAATGGAGCTGTATCAACAATCTATGGGAGCCCATGAAAAAATAAGTTTTGAGAGTTTTTTTTTTTCTGTCACTGTTGTAACTTAACTCAGAAATATGAAATCCACAACTTCAAAGGGGAAAATAATAATTGTTATTGGGTTATTGTGTCAAACTTGGGAGAAAAAAAAACAGTTCTATAAAGTTTGCAGCAAAATGATACATACACAGATGGAAAATTTCCATTCAAGTCAAGAAAGGACCAAGGGCCTGTTTCCACTTGTTCTCGAATGTGGGCACATTGAATCCAACACCATCCCCTTTATAAATTGTGTGGTAAATACATCTTACATATGTCACCATCCCTACTAAAAGAGATTATTTATTCAGTTTCCAGCTGATGATGCCATGAAAAGTACTTCAATAGATTAGCTTTATTGATCGGTTATGTATCTCAGTAGATGTTAAAAAAAATCTACTGAAGTCCATCTGCGCTTACAGTTGGATGTGTGAGGAGCTATATGAACTAACCTGTGATCAACAGCTGGGTGAGGCTTGATAAATAGTCAGACTATCCATGGGTGACGGTCTGAATCGAGTGTGACCGCATCCTGTAGCCCTCACCAGCCTCTCGGGGTTTGCAGGTATGTGGGCACATTGAATCCAACACCACCTCCTTCAAGCCAGTCTCGTATTCACATCCAGCCATCCAGAAGGAATCCGTCAGCTGCTTGGACCCAATCACCACAGTATCACTGAGGAGAACAACAGAGGAAATCAGGGTGTTGATGACAGCGCTGTTTGACTCAGACCCCCAGAGGGTGCATGAGAACGCCGCCGCCGTTTCTTTGCTCGGTGACTCATTTCTTGCGGTTGCTTCATTTGCCGTGATTTCACAGTCACGCCTGCTTTGAACAAGGTGGCTTTTTTAAATGCCGCAATCGCATTATATCTGCACAGGGCAAATGGAAAATTGGAGAATGTAGGCCAAGTGGTATATGTGTGTGTGCATGCATGTATGTGTGTGTGTCTGTGCGGTTAAATGCACATACATAAGGGACTATATACACCCAGCAAAACAGCACCATATATCCCATGTAATTCTTTCCATCAGGTCTGGCAAACCTCAGAGGTTCATTTACTTGTCAAAGCAAATAAGGGACGCTGAGCATGCACTAATATTCCAACTTTAAATACAGACACGTCACACTTTCACCTCCTCTCTCTCCTTCGGTCACTGTTTTTCAGCACCGTTCTATCTGTGTCTCTAACACACACACACACACGCATACATATCACAGGCAGCGGAAGTGGAGGAATTCCCCCGAGGGTCCATGCTAAAAAAAAAAAAAAAATCTCATCTCTTTTTTTTTTCTTTTTTTTTTTTTTGCTGAGCTTCTCATCAGCAGAATGGCCTTTGAAAACGGTAAACTGGCGAGTCCCGCTGTCTTTCATGCTGGGACGCAGCCCTTCAGCTTGCATCTCAGCCTGGCTTGAAACACACAGCCCTCGTTAGTGGGGCGCTCAATTATTAATATTCCCCAAACTACAGAGAGAGGGAGAGAGGGGGGAGGGAAGGGGAGGAGAAGGAGGGATTATGACCAACATCAGAGCTACATTAAACCTGACCCAAACAGATCATGGCAGTAAGTCTGTGTCAAACATGCCTTAAACATGATTTCCACTCAGTGCAGATGACATAAATGCAATACCTTTACAGCTTTACATGGACAAGAGGGTGTAAATTACATGCACTGTGTCCTCTTTCTGTCTAGTTAGTGCTCTGCTTTTTTATGAATGGCCCAGGGAGCGCAGACTATTGACATTTCATAGTACACACACACACAAACACACACACTCATTAACACATCAGCTCCTCAATATTAGTATTTATGTATTCCGTGTGCTCTTTTTCTTTTTCAGACACTGAACCCAGTAATGCCTGGTGTTAGACATAAATTCATATTCATTAAGTCTTATAACATTAAGATTTTTGTGCAGTCTGCTTTAACGGTTACAACTAATCCACTTATCGAGACACGCACAGACACACATAGTTGATGAATGCATGCTTTTTTTTTCCGAAGCTCATCTTGTATTTCCAGCTGTGTCGTGAAGTTACATGTGCATTTCTGCTCTCTATACATGCTCTCTGTGCCTGTGCCTCTACCGCTCCTTTCCTTGTTTTTTCCATCTGCCATGAGAGTAGGTGCGGACTGAATGCAGGCTTTGTTGGTGGGACGTCGTCAGAGCATCATGTCCCCCCTCTAATGTAATCAGTTTCAGTGAATTACCACAGCGGCTAATGGCATTAGGACCTGGTGACACTCATTTAGTCCACTTAGCCCCTGCATGTCTCAGTGGGAGCTGCGGGAGCAGAGTGCACCGTCAGCTGTCCAAACAGTACCTCTTGCTGGTGAGAAGGGAGAATTACAATAACGATGTTTCACAGTTCAGGAATCCCAAGCATGAAAGTGTCCTATATTTGAGAGCCACTTTCAAGGAGTCAGCAGACATTCTCTTGTCTTGGAGCAGAAACAGAACTTTTCTAGATGAAAAAAACAAACAAACAAAAAACATGTAAAACATGTATGAATCCATTATAGAGCAATATTGAGAGGTTCAAAAGTGTTTTTGGTGGGGTGAGAATGTTTCTTGCTATATAGAAATACTTGCAACTACTAAGTTATATCATATTTGCAATGCAGTATAAGTTACTGCATTTTATCCATATTGCAGTATCTAAAATGTTAACCTCAAATTAAAACTGCAGTGTTATGGCGCCTGACATTGACTGATCACACACACTGTACACATTTTTCCATGATATAATAACATATATAGTGTGTCATCAAAAGTACAATAAGAAATGCCTTTCAAACCAAAAAATACAAGTTTCAGATATCAGCAATAGTTTACGAAAGCATAATTAAAGCAATTCAGTTTAACTCAGTGTATAATACCGAGGGGGATAAAGGGACAATCTTAAAAACGAGACAAAATTTGCATCATTTACATATCTCGGTATTTACATTTTCTGAATTCAATGGTGACTCTCTCTCTCTCTCTCTCTCTCTCTCTCTCTCTCTCTCTCTCTCTCCCTCTCTTTTGAAGCAAAATAGGTCTCAGCACCTTTACAAATCTATTCTTAACACTGCCTCATTGTGTGAGAAGATTAAGTCATCCAAGCCCCAGAGACTGTTGCTTTGGTTGTACACAATCCCTCCTTTTTCCACATGAAGCACATCTGAGCAGAGGCAACACCAACACCTGTCACCCGTTCACACCTGAGCCTCCCCTTTGAAGACGATGTGCACCCGGTTCTTGAGCACAGGAGACCGAGCTGAAACACAACATGTCCATTACAGGAGTTTAGTTGACTTCAAAGCTCAACTGGTTTGACGTCGAAAGAAAAGAAAAGACAACACTGGGTACATGAATAGTGAAATCAGGGAGCTGGTTTGATGTATGAAAGCATGGGAGAACTTTTTCTCATAACCAAACTTGACACTCAGAGAGGAGATCAAAGATCAAACCAGGCTCGGTGCTACAAGTCATCACAGACACATTGTTGCACCTCAGTAATTAATTAGCAACACAATGGGCATAAAAGATAAGAATGCTGCTATCTCTTAAATCAGAAATATTTATCGCTAACAACCTTCCCGATGGCCTGACAGGGCAGTGAGAACGCTCCTTTTTCCACACCTCATTAGCCAAGTTCTTCGCCATGCTTCCACATTTCCAAATTAGCATCTGGAGTGAGCTGCACTGCAATCAGTTCAAGCCATGTTTAATCACAGGCCCGCTGATGAGAAACGACAAGATCTCACATCAGAGGAGAATATCTGATGAAGCCTTTTAATATGTTAAGGCAGGGAACAAGGGCCGTTTTCTTCAAACAGGCAGCCTCCCTTTGACAGAGCAGGCTCGTGAACAAGCTCCTCAAGGAAATTGACTGAGTGTATTAATTTTATATGATTCAATTCCCCTCATGTTCCCCTTTTTACTACTTAGCAAAACAAATGAAATTATTAGAAGTCACGTAAGGCTAGCTGTGGCTTATGATGATGAGTAATTACATCTGATGTGCAATTTTTTGTTTTTCTTATTATTTTACATTATATAGGCTACATTTTACCATTATCTAATTGTGACTCCTACCAGCATACAAGGTGCTGAGGTGCCATTGAGCAAGACACCGGCTCCCAGCTGGCTCCAGGGGTGCAGCAGCTGTACCGTGTCCAGAGTACGAGTTTCTCTGAAGACATCAGCGACCTATAAGAGCAATGTGGCTCCACTGACAGCAAAAACAAATCCAGGTTTGAAACTTGTTTGCTGACTGTGTTTCATGAATTAACCCTGTTTGAACTGCTCCTCCCACACAATCACATAGAGTTATAATCACAGGTAGTATTGTGCTCCGACCCACACAACTTATAATCACACACACGCACATGCATACGCACACATGCACACAGCTCCCACACACTTAGCCTACATGCACACGTACACAAATACACACACAGACAAAACAACACGAGGATAAAACGCAGACTTCCTTAAATTTTATGTGTCCTGGGTGATTTTGCGGCTCCACCACTGAGCTTCATAAACTGAGCTCCGTATCTTATGAAACTGTTTGACTTTGTTGCTGTCCTCCAACATTTTCCTCGCAATTATTTCATTAATGTTTTCCATTTTTGAGGTGTAGGTGCCTCCTTATCTTTCCAGTTTTGTAAGGTTAACATCTAAACTTAAGACTATTAAAAAAAAAAAAAAAAAGAATTAAAAAACAATTTGCTGTCCCGTTGAGTATCTTATTTTCCCAACATTTTCAAAGACACTGGTGAAAATGCAACTTTACAATTCCATGTTCTTATAATCCATCTTTCAGTGTCCCCCCAAGTCTCTCTAAATTTCTCACAACACCAAAAGGCATGAATGAGGGCGTCACTCTGCGTGCCATGTTTTAAACATCTATCTGAGGCGCTGGCTTCGGATTTATGAATTCTGTCTCCACTGTATTATAGTCCTGTCATTAATTTACACTGGACCAAATTTTCGTTAGCAGTAATCTTCTAGCAAAGCTGGAATATTTCACATCTTGAGGATTGTCGCAGCTAATTGATAAACAGCTCATTTCGTTTAAAAAGCTCAAATCAGCGAGTGAAAGCTGTGCGTCCCGCTCCCAGAGTGCTTTGGCTCTCTGGATCCAATCTGGAGAGGCATTTGCCTCTGAGAGCATTGATTGAACTGTCCAAGATCAAAGGAATAGAATGTGCGAATGTTTTAGGGTCAGTTTTCCCTGAAGGTGTGTTCATTAGCGCAGACTTTCATACTTCAGTGAAGTAATATTTAATACGGGTATTAATCAGTACTCAGAGGTTATGCTTCTATCACAAAACAAAAAAAGAACAGCGGCCTAGATGCTTAATTTCTGATGAGGACACCCCATTTAGAAGTTTAATCTCATAAGTATTTATTTAATTATCTTGGTCCTTCATTGATTTAAAGTCTAGTATTGAAGTAGCTCTGGGAAACAAATCAGAAGAGTCGGCTTGTCGGCGGTGGAATGTCTGAGTATTCTTCAGTGTTATATATACCCAAATGAAGTGAGGCCTGTGGGACTCTTCATGTTTGTGGTAGTTTAGCCTTGCTGGCGTGGCTGGGCTTTTGTGAGACGAGCCTCAAGGCAGAAACCCTCTCAAGGGTAAAGGAGGAGGAGGGAAGGAAACGAGAGAGGAGGAAAAGAGGGGACAGAGAGGCGAGAAGGAAGAAAATTTAAAGGAACACTGCAGCGTTTTGGGTAAAATACCCTTGTTCCGCCGTACCCAGACCGAGACGAGATGTTCGATATTGTTCTCAGGCCTGGTGGTTCAGTTTTTGAAATACACATCTTGAAATTTAAAAGAAATGTGCGGATCACCACGATAGGTGGAGGGGTGAATCCTAAGACGTGCATTTCAACACACACACGATACACTGTGTAAACAAGTCAGCTTTGGAGTTGTTGTAAGGTTTATTTTTTCACTTTGACAGAACCGGGCTAATGACTCCCATAGACTTCAAGTCTTTATGCTAAGCTAAGATGAAATGCTACCCACAGGCCCCGGACCACTGGATGTGCAGAGGTGAAAATGGTATCGAACACCTTGTCTGAGTCTGGGTAAGTTGGAAAAGGGATATTTTGCCCAAAATGGTGGCGTATTTTCTCAGTAAGGGGGAGGAGGAGAAGGAAAGATGGAGCAGAGGGCCACACAAGGACAAGGAGGCAAGAGGAGGGAGGGCAAGAGGAGGCCTGGCAAACGGTCTGAGTGTCTTCTTCCCGTCTGTATCACGCATCCTTTCAGAGGAGTTTCTGCGATAAACATCATGCACTGATTCTGGGGAAAAAGGCGACTTGGTGTTCATCTTTCAGAATTTAAAAATAACTTCATCTTCACCAGTGTCAATAAAAAAAAAAAAAAAAGAAAAAAGAAAAAAAAAAGGGGGACATTCCCACATTCCATGAAGATTCTTAGCAGGTGCTGGAGTTGGAGTCAAGCATGAGTCAAGTGGAGGAAAAACAAATGTTGCTCCCAAAGATTTGCTTACAAGAACAGAATCACAGCTGTCAATTTCCATCAGGTGACCAAACTGTTTCGCACGGAGATGGAGTTCTTGCACAGGTCTTGTGTGATGATCTCCCGAAGCTTTATTCTTGTGAAAACAGTAATAAAGGAAAAACTATGGGAGCACCAGAGGCATTGTGTGGTGCTTTTCTCCCGCTGACTTGCCCTCAGAAATGTTCCCTCTTTCTAAATGAGATCTATTATTAGAAAAATAAACAGCAGGCCTAGCAACCACTTTGTGAAGATAGGCATGGAGTTTTATTTCTATATTCTTCACATCTCATTTGGTAATTATGCTTTCGTATTAATCCTCAGTGTCCACCACAAAAGACGCTTACCCTTGGATACTTTTCTGTTCCATTACAACACCCATCATTTCCTGGTTTTAATATGAAGTTTTGCGGTTCCATGTTCAATAGATGTTCTGCTTTTTTAAGGAAACAGCATATTTCCCCGTGAATAAAACAAAATAGAGACCAGATGTGGAGCCAAAGCGTATGACCACTATTAGTACCCACAGGAGCTGCCATTGTCTTTCACTGGCTAATGAGATGCCAAGGAATTCCTCTGGGGACAAGAATCCAGACCAGAAATTTTATCAGTAGACTTCTTGTCTTAAAAAAAAAAAAAAAAAAAAAAAGGCACATTAAGGCTGTGTGGTTATACATAGACACAGAAACAAAAGGGTTGAATAAACAACAGGACCTCGAAGTCTTTGGTGCCCCTCCATCGTGAGATGTTACAGGAAAACCTGCGCTGCATGTAATTATGACTATATGGAGGAAAAATGAAAACAAAGGAAAGTTTGACAATAAGAGGAAACTCAAACAGAAAAGTTTGCATGATGAACTCGACATTAATAGAGGCAATATTGGGAGCATATGCCTGGGAAAGCGACATGCTCCCAGTCAAGAGGTTTATCTATGTGGTGGTGAGGCACAGGCCGCCACTTTAATACACATCATCTAATAAAGAATATGAAAATGTTAATATGAGGCTCGCGTGTGTGTTCCTTCCTACGGCAGTTACGCGGTGAAGTTTGACTCCAGGAGCATTTTGCCACAGACACCGGTGGTAGGCAGCCTCCTTGTGGTCAAGTCGCTCCACTGTGAACTTTAAAGGGCATCAAAAACTGATGAGGGGTGCAACATCATCAGTGCCGTGAGGTCAGAGTGAGCTGTTCCCGGGTCATATTTAACTCGCTCAAATCGTTCTTCATCCTGGAGTAGAGTGTGATTGGAGGTTTCACTTCACAGCTGCTGTAAAACCCTAATCAGACATGCTTTGTGGCTCTCAATTTAGTTCTACTTTTGTTAATGAATGTTTTTTTTACAGGATAAAGATGGGCTTTTAAAAGCATGGAAGTAAATGCAGGAACAAGCTTGGTTAATGCACGTATACTACACTTTTTTATATATATAGTTCACCAACTCATGGTGATAAAACAAATAAACCTAATGGAAAATAAAAACAACGAATTTCAGCTGCAGCTGTTGTGAATCGTTTTTCCTTTTTTTGTGGTTTGTTCTTTGATGGAACACGCTGGCATGTGAGAAAAGTTGTTTAAGAATTGCTTATTGTGGCACTCAGAGTCTTTGTAATGCAACCCAAACACAACCACAAGAACCAATTTCATGCATTCCCTTTAATTTTGTTGGCAATAGGCTCAGCTGTCATGTATGGGATGTGTAATGAATTAATAATGTCTACCTCTTAAATTCAGCAGTAAATAGTTGTATTTATGTTATGTTGCGTCGCTGGACTGGGTCCAATCCCGGCCTCCGTAACAGGGCTGCCGTCCAACCTGCTGCCTAACTAAGCACGGAGCCGGCGACATGCGAGCGCACAGACACAGCATGGAAAACACAAGCATCCCTTTGTCCACATTAGTCCCTTTTGGGCATTTTCCAAATCTGATTTCACACAGGCAATAGTTAGGGTGGCTTCAATGGAAAAGTAATGGGATCCATGTTGGAGAAGATTAGCAGGATTTTCAGAGAGGGTGTTATTGATTGGAAACAATGTAAGGGAACAATGCATTCTGTTTATCTGGACCGTGTGTCATTTCATTAGCCTTTAGGGTTAATGTTCTCCCAAGAGAGAGACCCAACTGAGCGTTTTTTGATTCACAAAAAGCCACAGAAAACACTGTATGTCTTATATTCAACAATGCAACAACTGTGTGTGCGTGCGTGCAAACAGCCATGTTTGTGTAAGTTTAAAAAAATTAGACTATTTTTTGGTTGGCCCAAAAGACCCAGAAAGAGCAAAGGTTACGCACACTTACAAAAGAATGTTTTACTCAAAATGTTTGTTTGTTTTTTTAGGACATTTACAGGCACTTGTACAGTAGGCTAATCACTCCACTTTACACGATGCCAAAAATCATCCTGATCTGTTGTTCCAGCACAGTAGACACAGAGAAACTACTCTGACACAATTATGGACAAAGAAAAACACTGAAGTCTCCTTCACTGCATCAGAGCTGAGGCTCCTGCTGCCTGTCCAGACGGGAGCCAACGAAGATCTGCAAATAATTCTGAACATTTGTTTCGACATTTACTTGAGCAGACGTCTCATGTTTACTTTGTCAGGAGAACTTGGAGGGCTTCAGGCAAGTTTTCAATAACCATAAAGTAAATTCAATTGACTTTCAAATACTTTTGTCTGATGGTTTAAACTTTCTCAAACTATGTGACGCTTGAAGCAGATCAAAGAAACAAAATGCTAGAAATTATTTGCAAATGTTCCTTTGCCCAGGCCCGTGAGCAGCACATACACCACTGGTGCACAGAGGCTGGGTTCCCTCTGGGATAACACGCCACAGTCACTCACTGCTTTCTTCTATTTGGGGAAACACAAGCTTTCAGTCCAATAGGGACATCTCAACTAGACACCTCTGGATGTGAAATAACAATTAGCCTCCCACTGCAATCCTTTTTTTCTCAGTATCCTCAACTCGTGCTCCTGTGTTTTCTTCCATCTCTTTCTCACTCCCGTCTTCTCCCGTTTGCCATCTCTGCTCCACTCAGTCTCCTTTGCCATCGCTGCTGTCCCGCGCTCCCAGGACGCTCTCCAGGCGCTTGGCCCTGATGGGAGGCAGCTGTTCGTAGGTATCAAAGCCCAACTCCGAGCGCTGCTGGGGCAGACGGAAGAGCAGCAGGTGGCTCCTCAACACCTGGACATGAGGGTAGCAAATTTAGCAAAAATGCAAGAAAGAAGCAGTAAAAAACGGGAGGGAGGCAAGCTTATTATAGTAACTAAAACTAAACTAAAACCTAAAACCAGGTGTGAAAAAACATTTTAGTTAGCTGAAATAAAAATAAAAACTACACTTTAGAAAAAAAATTCAAACTAACTAAAATGATTTTGTGTACTTATAAACTAAGTAACATCTCCAACTAGACATTTCATAATAAAAATAAATAAATAAAACTAATACCTAAACTAATAAATACTAAAACTAAACATTTTTAAACAATAAAAACTAAAATGAAATGAGCAAACCCATGCTGGAAACTGTGAGTCAAGCTTCCAAATGACGTTTCATCACTATCCTAAAACACTAAAACTAAAGCAGAAACTAGGTGTTAAGAACACTGCTGTAAACTGAAATAAGAAATTATGGAAAAAATAAGCTGTGTTGACTACATAAAAACTGCTGTAAAAATACAAGTGAAATGTTGTGTTCATAAGCTTATAATATGCATGGAAAAAAACATTAATCGATCCAAGACTTTTTGCCTCTTTTCGCAAAACACCGTTGGGAAAATGTGTGTGTTTGTGTATTAAAACGAGTGGGGTTTGGACATGAGAGAAGAGGGAAATAGTAGGCAGGATCAACAAATGCTGCGCTCTGATCGGAGGGGATGGAGAGAGAGAAAAAGGAAACCTGCCACATAACAGATGAAAGAAGATAAGAAGTGTGAGCAAATGGGAGAGGAGCACCTCATCAGTCAGGTAGTGGATCTTCCTCAGCATACTGCGTCGAGCGGCTTCAACCTCCTGCAGAGGAAGGGAGGATTAATGATCAAAGGCTACGGCTGTGGGATGTTAACCTGAAATGTGAAATAATCTGAAAATCCACCTTTAAAAGAGAATTTGCATGCCATTCCCATGAGCTGAGAGACAGTTACATCAATATTTGTGAACATGAATAACTCTAAGTCTTGAATCTGGGATGTTATCAAGAGAACTTAGAGACTAATAATGAAATGTCTGCTTAGGGTTCTGCATCCAGTGAGCTTGTTTTTAGGTTTGGCCCTGTAAAATAACTATAAACTCTGCTTACAGACTCAGCCAACACCACCAGGATCTGCAACACGTGGTGAAATGTGGAAATACAGTGGATACATAAAAGGACAGGACGGGATGTAAATCAGCACAACAGACATCTTTCAAGACAGTCTTGGCTCGCTTGTTTTTAGCTTTTGGAGAGGCTTGTTCATAAATCAAGGCTGAACTCTACAGGGTGACATAAATCACAGATTTCACTTCTGTTCTAAAGCAGATTTTTTTTTGCCTTTCACTTCTTCATGTACAGCAGAGACAGGATCATATGAAAATTCAAAAGTGCAATTACCGTGACAAAAAATATCTAAAAAATAAAATACTGTTTTCAGCAGTATTGCAGCATTGTCAAAAGGTGCAGAAAATAAACAATTACTGATGCAATCATTGCATCATGTTTCTCAACCAATACTACATGTTAACATTTGAAATACACATCAAAAGTGTGCAGTTTACATAAATACATGGCCTGGCTGAATCACACACACTGACTTGGACCGGGCCACACAACAACAGGGGGTGTTCATGGTCGTGCACGGGACAGGGGAAAGGGAGGGGGAAAGGAGACAGTATAAACGAGAGGGAAGGTTAAATCTAGATTTTGGTTTCAAATATAAGTCTTTCACAGAATCGCTGATGGCACCTTTAAAAAAAATAGCTAACAAGCTATCGTGTCGTGATGTGTAGTGGATGAACGAAGCCTGCAGAGCAAACATGAAGTGTGTTCACAAGAGTAGGCAGAGTTGACTGAAAACCTCTGTTTACATTTAGCTATTAGACAGATAAAGGACAATATATGAAGAACTGAATGGTGGATACTGACTTTCATCAGCATGGAAACACCAGGACCTTTTGAAAACCTACTATACAAAAACACTTATCGAGATAATTACACTTTTAAGTGGTGTAATTAACATATTTTTTCATGGTTTGAAGAACAGTCATCATTTCATCTATAATGTACAGGCTGCATTACCTGTGCTGCTGCGTCCTGGGAGAAGATGAAAGTGTTGAGGTGAGACAGAGCGACCACGTACAGGACAGGACACCAGCAGCGTTTGAGGGTCCCCGTTACCAAGGAGCGAAAGTAGAGACGGAGGAGAGGGAGGGAGTCTTCAGGAGGGGAGGTGAATCGTTCTAAGGGCACGGGCAGCTTGGACGGAGAGATGGACAGAGCGAGGAGACAGAGATAATGAATTAATATGATAACAGATGCAGCCTCAAATCATGGAGCAGTGAAATAAAACCATGAAGCATCTCTGCGCTTTGAAAAAACACTCATCCTGTGCAGGTACTGATCATGGAAACCATCAGCATCGTTACCTGCTCCAGAGTGACGCCCAGTGACCTGAGCATTCCCACATGCTCTCCGAACACAGCCAGCCTCAGGGTGGAGCTGTACCTCCTCTGCAGGGGCAGCAGCACCCAGCAGCCAAACAGCCGGTCTCCAAAGGAAACGGCCTCGTACTGGGCCAGAAGGGCCGAGTACAGGTCCTGAAAGGAGGCCAGGCCTGGAGGAGGGACATCGAGGTCCAAAGAGTCCAGTCTAGACGGCCTGTGTGTATGGAAGAGCTTTGATACTTATAATCAATCAACTGTATCTGCCAATTTTTCTCTTTAAGAAAGGCATGCTTTCTTTCTAAAACTGTGCTTGCTGTAAGTACCCCCTGAGGGAAGAAGGGCAAAATAAAGATTATTTATTATGTCAGACCTGGTGAGCAGTCGGAGCAGACCCCATGACAGTTTCTGGACGGGCCTCTCCAGGAACAAGTCACTGGAGCACAGGAACACACAGGACAGGCGGGCCAGCTTGGCCACAGGGAGGACCACCTACCGCAAAAAGTTTTTAAGCCATTAATAATGAAGAACCAACAAATGCAATTTATTACTGCAGGAGGGCGAGCACAGAGCAAGAGAGGATATTATGTCTTCACATGTTCCCATTAAAATGATCTCCCATTATTTTTACTTCCTGGGAAACAGTGTGGGAAACGGTGACCTCATACTGAACCAGCCAGCAATAATACGAAAAATGCAACCAATAAAACCTTGGAATCCACATAAAGAGACAAAGCAAAAATATAGGTTTCCAAGGGATTAGAGTACCTGAACCAGAACAGGTGGGGAATTGTATAACGCACAAAAACAAAACAATTAAACAATAGAAATAACCATCACAACATATTTTTCTTAAAATAAATATAGAAAATGTTCAATAAAATGCTGGTAACTTTAAAATGTTTTGACAAGTACTTGAGTTACGCTCCATTTAATTGTATCAGAGCCTGTCCAGTGATCCAGCAGGAACAAAAGAGTGAGCAAGCACACACCACACACACACAAACTGCACATTGCTGTTTTGGTCGGCTTAAGAATATTGGTGCAATGAGCCTTGTAATTTCTTCAGCCAGCTCTTACTATCTGATATATATCAAGATAATTATTGATAAACCGATAAGATACATCTAATCGTGATGACGTTCTTGTCCAAATCACTCAGCCGACAGCCACCCTCGACACAACCAATAACTGATGTATTGATTTTTGAATGATCCCTCCCCAAATGATTTCCCCCCTCAACATCCTGCTATAAAATCATAATATTCATAGGTAAATGCAAGGGGAACCACCAGAGACTTCAGACAAGATGTTTTGATGATCAGAATAAGCTGTCGGCGGTGTGCTGCTGGATCAGAAAGTACCTTGAGTGCGTCCTCCCTCCAGACCTCCAGCAGCAGCAGCCACTGCAGGCAGTGAGTCACAGCCTGCAGGGCCCCCTGAGGCAGCTCCTCCACCTGCAGCCCACCGCCATTGGACACCCCCATTCGCTCGTACAGGCTGACGAGCGGAAGGAAAGGCCAATCAGAGGGCAGGGTGGGGCCGGTGAGCTCTGGGAGCAGCTGGGAGTTGATCCAGGGGTTGCGGCCAAGATAGGCGTCTCGAGAGACCAGGACGGACGCCTCGAGGTGGGCCAGGTGAGTGAGGAAGCAGCCCCGGATGGAGGGGAGCTGGACGCAGGCTTCCCTGAGCAGAGCACCCACAGTCTGGAAAGAGGGAGCCGTGTGGTGGTGGGTGTCTTCGTAGAGTTTCAGCTCCGACAGCTCGATAGCCTCAGGACCGCCGCTGTGGCCCTCTCTGGAAGGAACGCACATGACAGAACTGCAATTACACACAGCAAGCATCGGATCAACTCTTAACTATCAAATAAAATGGCTCGTAAACTGGCTCCGCTGTTACTTTGATCCAATCTGGTGGTGACAACATGGCATAAAGTCTTAAATTGTACCACACTTTCTGAAAATTATATCTATTCCAAACATTTGGAAATGAGTACATCAGAGCGTGTCCTGTCATATTGTTGTTCGCATCAAAACAAATGAGAAAAACATTTCAGGAGCTGATTTAAGGGACTTTAAATCAAATCAATCAATTTTTTTTTTCACTACATTACATGTAAATAAAAAAATGTTCTTATTCTTTTAGCACTGAATCTAATAAAAGGGACATAAAACTTAAAACTTCACAAACTTCCCAAGCCTGTTTCACATTTTTTCACCAAAACTAGATCCAGACCACAGAAGACACACAAAGACGGAGCGTCAGACATTTTATGAGATAAAGTTGTAACACTTAGGAAAAACCAGATGGTATATAAAAATTACTTTGTTCCTTATGGAAAACGATGCCCAAGGCAAAGATTCCTACCAGTCCTAATGAGGTGATGACATATACCACACACCAGCGACTTAGGTTTTTATATATGGAGCCGTGGAAGCCATGGTTCTTTTTGTAAAGTATGCTGCCAAGTCGATTAGCAAAACAATGATTTTAATCCATTATGTCTTAATGGATAACTACCACATTACCACAAATATTCTTACCGTCGTTCCCTTGTTGAGATTTTAGCTTTTAGAGGGCCTGTTAAATAATTCTCCTTTCATTCTGCGACTGTGGCAACAGAAGGCATACCAGCTGCAGCTGGACTCATTATACTTAAAACCACCATTTTTGTGTTTTGTACATGTTACATACGCTATATTGCCAAAAGTATTCACTCAGCTATCCAAATCATTGAATTCAGGTGTTCCAGTCACTTCCATGGCCACAGGTGTATAAAATCAAGCACCTAGGCATGCAGACAACTTCTACAAACATTTGTGAAAGAATGGGCCGCTCTCAGGAGCTCAACGAATTCCAGCATGGTACCGCTGTAGGATGCGACCTGTGCAATAAGTCCAGTCGTGAAATTTCCTCATTACTAAATATTCCACAATCAACTGTGAGTGGTACTATAACAAAGTGGAAGTGACTGGAAGTGGCGCAGTGGTGTAAAGCACGCCGCCACTGGCCTCTAGAGCAGTGGAGACGCGTTCTCTGGAGTGACCAATCACGCTTCTCCGTCTGGCAATCTGATGGACGAGTCTGGGTTTGGTGGTTGCCAGGAGAACGGTACTTGTCTGACTGCATTGTGCCAAGTGTAAAGTTTGGTGGAGGGGGGATTATGGTGTGGGGCTGTTTTTTGGGAGTTGGGCTCAGCCCCTTAGTTCCAGTGAAAGGAACTCTTAATGCTTCAGCATACCAAGACATTTTGGACGATTTCATGCTCCCAACCTTGTGGGAACAGTTTGGAGATGGCCCCTTCCTGTTCCAACATGACCGCGCCCCAGTGCACAAAGCAAGGTCCATAAAGACATGGATGAGCGAGTTTGGTGTGGAAGAGCTTGACTGGCCTGCACAGAGTCCTGACCTCAACCCGACAGAACACCTTTGGGATGAATTAGAGCGGAGACTGAGAGCCAGGCTTCTTCCAACATCAGTGTCTGACCTCACAAATGCACTTCTGGAAGAATGGTCAAAAATTCCCATAAGCACTCCTAAAAATTGTGGAAAGCCTTCCTAGAAGAGTTGAAGCTGTTATAGCTGCAAAGGGTGGGCCGACATCATATTAAGTCCTATGGTTTAAGAATGGGATGTCACTCACGTTCATATGCGTGTGAAGGCAGACGAGCGAATACTTTTGGCAATATAGTGTACTCTGAAATAACAAATATCATGTCTCCTCTATCATGCCACTTTTCTAAAGTTGCAGGAACATATGTTCTTTGTTCTTTGGTTTGAGGCAAACAGACAGTTTATTAGCCTCATCTAAAACAAGCAGTAAATTGTTAAGACTTTGGTCAGCTGGCTATACCACAAAAAACACAGCCTAATGACACTGTCTTGCTGCAATTTGGGAAACTCCATGCTGACAAGACCCCAATTCCATGTGTGTCTTTCCTTCATCTAAAGATCTCAGTCTGACCAAGTTAAAACAAACTCACGAGATGAACTCCTTGCTAAAGACGATGGTGGAAAGGAGCTCATGGGCCAGATATTCACTGCTTGGTAAGAGCCATGGCAGCAGGACCAGCGCCACCTGGTGGTACAGCGAGGTGTGTTTGGCCACTTTTGGTTCATGAGGAACCTAAGAAGAGACAGGAGAGAGGAGGAAGGGGAGAAGACATAATCATGTCTGTTTGGGAACTACACCTGGATACCAGAGCCTTGGATTATACAGCATGACAAGTGTGAGCTTTTCAAATCGAACTTTTGATAGCATTTTGCTGTTGTAAAATTATGCAAGTATGAACCCAGTTTTTTTTCCACTGGATCACAGGTGGCTGGCATTTTTAGAAGACAAATTTACCATGAAGACTTGCAAAAGTAAAGCTTTCTTCTTTAGTGACTGAAGGCAGCGCACAGTGACTGCTTGATACAAATACAATCCAGAGTGGGTGAAGTATCATTTAACCTGGCCCAACTGATACACACTTTCGTCCAAATAATGAATGATCCGTTTCACTGTTTCTTACAATTTCTTTGTTCTCTGTTGCCTATTTTGTTTATTTAGGTGAGATTCCTTCATAAGCCTTTAGGGTTTTTTAAATCTCACCTGCCCCATCTGTTTCATTTGCCTGTTTCATTTGTGTGTGTTCCTTTGTGCAAAAAATTAAATCTAAACCTAATCTAATCTGTTCTGTGACTGGACATTATTACAGAAGAGTGGAGTCTACAATCACAGTCACAATCTCAAACGAAAGAAGGGCAAGCATAGGACAGAGACCAGGACAAATGTCTTGCTTGGGACAGGTCCTGGAGGGAAACTGTTTAGCCTCTTGGCAGAATATCATAGATATTTAAGGGGTGATCGCTGTCCCCCACAATCAAAGATTAGGGGACTCCATCTGTTCATCATGCACCATTTCTGAGCCTCTGCTGATCTGCTTTGAACAAAACCTGAGAGAATGATGGAGGATTTAGAACGAGGCCTACCAGTCTGTGTGCCAGGCGGAGCAGCAGGAAGAGGAGGTGGTGTTCGTGACGGAGGAGCCAGGCGCTGGTGTGAGACAGTGTGGGCACGGCCTGACTACAGCTGCGCAGGTAGCCAGTCACAGGCTCTGAGAGGAGGAGACCACTGAACTGAAGAATCACACAGAGAAAAGGGGAAAATTGAGATACTGGAGGTTTACCTTCCACCACAAGATGCCAATATATTTCCATCCGGTTTGTTTGTTCCGAACATGATGGAGAATACTTCCAAAAATGATTTTAATTGTTCAAGAAGACCTACTTTGCTGCTGAGACCTTTGTGGATGCCTGTTAATGTATCCATGAGGAGACCCAGGCCTATAAGAAGAGGGAAGGGGGAGTGGAGAGCAGCCAGGTTGGGACGATCCCTCCATCCTGCAGAGGCCAAACCAGGAAGGCTAGCTGTGATCTCTGGACCCAGACGCCCCGACTGGACTGTACACACTATTGAGAAAGACCTGGTGTAAAATAAAATTAGAGTGGCATGAATACACAAATAAAACGTTTGTGTTGTTAAAGGTGCATTTGATTTTGGGTTACAATTTTATGAGCAAAAAAAAGACAAGAATTTTCATTTTACTAAGTGAAAACATGACAAAGCATAAAAACAACTACGACATCTAACTGTAGCTGATGCTTTTTCTGCTGCAGCTGTATTTCATTTCCTGACACCATAATGTCATAATGTCAAATGTGACTCCATAATAAACAGGTTTCCCACTCTATGTTATATGTTCTGTATAATTATGACTTTTCCATGACTAAAATGTTAAATCTTCATTGACGATCAACCTGAATGTTTTTCCTTAACCAAACATTTTAAACACACAACCTGCTCTATTCCCTAACTTTCCCTGTATGGAACATGACTTCTCAGGAAAGCCAATACCTGCGGGAACCCTTCATAAATAACACTCACTTGAGGTTCTTCATCAGGCTTTGCACAGCATTGTGGGACAGCAGCGGGAGGAGAACCTCTGACGTGAGCAGCTCCAGTTCCTGAAGAGTCTCTACTGGCTTAAAACAGTTCTGGGTGGGTGAAGGTCACATAGGTTACAATTTAAATATTACAAGTTATTAATGTTGAATACTAATTCTGTTATTACTTTCCATTCAGTTGTACCTGCAGCTACTGAATCGCAAGTAGACTGAATGACGCTTGTATTTTATTTAATTCATACATAATTTATGGCTCTATAGCGGGGCCACTGATGTGGCATTTAACTCTACATCTGAAATCTTGTTACTGATTTGATTTGCCAGACAGCTTACAGATGATTTGTTGTGACAGTCTCAGCTGATATTTGCCAACTGGTTATGCACAGCGGGAAAAAAGCGTCTCTGCGGTACCTGTCTGGAGAGCTGATGGTAGTAGGCCTCCAGGTAGACCAGATAAGATGGTATCAGAGCTATGTTTCTCTCTTTCTCCACTGGGTTATCAAGACCCTTCACTAAACCCTTCAGGTGACCCAGTAAGGATGC
This sequence comes from Myripristis murdjan, assembly GCF_902150065.1. Lineage (NCBI taxonomy): Eukaryota > Metazoa > Chordata > Actinopteri > Holocentriformes > Holocentridae > Myripristis > Myripristis murdjan. The sequence goes on along the minus strand of NC_044001.1, from coordinate 16,589,245 downwards.
CTGCAGCCCCGTCACATGACCCCATGACACTGGAGGAGGAGGGGGGCACTCTGAACCCTGGGAACTGATGGAAAAAATAGAGACAATAATGTGTAGTTAGACTGGATACAGGGAATAATCCAAGATGGGCAGTTGTTGAATATCTGGATGATATTTAACAGTCCATATGAATTCATTCATCCGTACCTAACCACACCGGCTTGGAGCTCCTGATGGCAACCAGCAGTGTGTGTGACTTGTGTGAGAAAAGAGAGCTGAGCCAAGACCCTCTGGAGCTGGAGAGGCAGCAGGGGGTCTGAGGGGGCCAGTGCCCTGTGGACAGACAGCAGCACCTCCAGCAGGGTTGGGTACAAGTCTCTGAGGAGAAAAAACACTGTAGGAATTAAAGAGGAGAAAAGCTGAGAAGAGAATTATACCTTTACTTAATGTCAACAGTAATGAAACTAGTGTGCTTTATCTCACAGTGGCGTGGACTGAAAGCATTACTGCTGCCATTATTAAGTAATATTTTGTCTGGATGTTTATTATTCTAGTAAGAGGAGTAAACCAGTGTTAACACAAAGTGATTAAACACTTCCAAGGCGAGAGGAACTTCCTCCAAACGCTAAAAGCCCCTGGCTATTCTTTTTATTCTTCTTGTACTCATGCTTGTCAGAAATTTAGCTGATGCAACTTTTCATGTACCATTAAAAACAGTAGTCTTACATTGGATAAGTTATAAAATATTCTCTTTTAATTAAGGAGTGCTTTCTAAGTCTGTATAAATTATTTCCAAGATACTGTTTTCCAGGGATTCTAACATCCAAGATAGTTTTTAAGTATCTAACTCACATGTAAAGATTGCAGGCCTGGCCATAGCCGGCTGCCACTGCCCACAGTCTGTAGGCCTCGGTGGTGATTCTGAGGGCCTCAGCCGGCTCCAGCAGCAGCTCGCTCGGTTCGACGCTCAGCAGACGGGACAAACGCTCCCTCGCTCCCAGAGAGTTCAGCTGAACGAATAAGGAGCAAGGCGCTTATACATTATTTCTCACCAGTGATGGCTGGACATCCCATCAACATGACTTATAAGTGTTCATGTCAGCTGAAAAGTAAAATAGTTGAGGAGGACAGTAAAGTAAGCCACTGTTACAATTCAGTTCTTACCAGTCTGGCGCAGGCGTGTCTGCCGGAGGTAGCTATTACCCTTAAGAGCTTCATGGCACTGGCCAATGGGAGTCCATAAACAGACTGGGGGAGAGGCAAAGACTGCATCGTCCAGGAAGTTGGAAGGAACTCTGACATCACCGTCTCCATCAAGCGAGGGCAGTCCAGCACCTGAGAGGGCAAAATAAATGTTTATCGAATTTTGGCCAAAGGGAAAACAGGTGTAAGTAAGAATGACAAATCACGTGTGGTAGACACACTGCAAAAACGCAAAATCTTACCAAGATTATTTGTCTTATTCCAAGTAAAAAATGTCTTATTTCTAGTCAAAATATCTCATTACACTTCAAATAAGACATGATCACCTCAGAAGTAAATTGTTTTTAGACAATTTTTAGAAAATTTGCTTGTTTCATTGGCAAAATTTGCCAGTGGAAAAAGTGAAAATTCAATTGAAATAAGTGAAAATTAGCTAGAAACAAGAAACAAATTTTGCCAATGAAACAAGCAAATTTTCACTTGTTTCAAGCAAATTTTCACTTGAAACAAGAGACAGTTGTCTCTTGTTTCAAGCTTTCTGACAAGCTTGTAATAAATCTCATAAATATCATTCACAGGAAGATGTATATGGCAGAAAAGTTGAGAACAGCACAAGAGATCCAAGTGTCGGTGTTGTTCTTGCCATTACCTGAGTGGCGGATGAGGAGGAGTGCCTCGCGATACGGGTCAGGACTTCCAGGATGTCCTGAACCACTCGCGGCGCTGGCCGGACCACCTCAAGGATGTAACGCAGCCTGGGGAGAAGCTTCATCTTAAGAAGACCCTGTAACCGAGAACAAGAGAAGATCAGAGACCTGGTAATTAAACATTCAACTTTTAACAAGTCAATTTGTTCATTAAGTAGGAAAATTTTAAAAGTGTCCCCAGAGAAAGACCAGGTTATATTACCAACTCAGTAACATGGAAGCTAACGTGCTGAGCAGTTTAATGAAGTTTTAAAATATAGTATAAAGTGCACACGTTATATATAAAGTCATAAATAATTTACTGTTAGGTAACATTCAAAAGATGTTCAATGGCAGAGAGGGAGGTTATGATTTAAGTTAACTTAAAACAACCTACTGTCTGTACGACTTTTATAAGCATGTGCATTTCAGTTTGTGGGGAAATCCTTTGGAATAGCCTATGTGGCGATAAAAATGTGCGATAACATTAAAAAAATTCAAATGCAAACCATTATTAATGAACAAATATAAAATCTGGGGATTGAAAGGTAAAGAGAAAAAGGAAAAAAGAAGATTGGGTGATTTATTTGTTGGATCTGTTCGAGAAAAATAAAAAGAAAGACAGAAAGAAAGAAAGAAAGAAAGAAAGAAAGAAAGAAAGAAAGAGAATAAAAATACCCTCTTAATAAGAATGAGAAACCAAATGCAAACCAAAAGTGACAATAAACGAAAGAAAAAAACTGAGAAGCCGCATAGATTTTTTTATGCAACCAAAATTTGCCCAGTTACCTTGACAACATCCAGCCTGGCCACGTCATAATCCGTCTTCCTCTCCTCCTTCTCCTTGACAGTTTCCTTCATGTTCTCCTCCAGCCCTTCATTGTCTTCATCTTCCTCTTCCTGAGAGGAGGGCAGCAGAGGGAAGGAGGCCAGGCCACGGAACCAAGAGAAGGTGCTGTCCATGCACTCCTGGAGAGGGGAGACACATCTGATGAGATGCTGAGGGACCAGACATCGGGTCTTTGCACTTTTACAGAGGGACAGTGACAGATAAATATATTGTCTGTTAAACTTTATACCAACTGAGCGCTTACGTTTGTTTATTTTGGCAACAGTTTTTGCGCTAATTGGTCACTGCTGAGGTGGTTTTGCGTTGCATTTCCCAGACATCACTTTTCAATAAACCAGTGAAACCAGCACTGTAAATACTTTGGCCCTGTATTCAATTAAGTCTGAGTTTCCACTGGTAATGCTCTTTTCTTTGTTGTGGTGGTATAAATCCTGTTTACAGCAGTAACTAACTTAAGCTGAAATGTAAACACTTCAATTAACTGGGTGCTGGTTAAATCACAATTGTATTATCTCATTTGGCAAAAGAGATTGGCAAAATAGACGTGTATTTATATGCAAATGTTGCAGAATGCAGATTAATACTTTAAAACAACAACAAATATACACCTTCAGACTAATAAACCTGCATTAAAAAAGGGCTTAAGGCTTTCATGATGTGCTACATGTTTTAGAGGTGTCCAAGCTTCTCTGTATTTCCATACCTCGTCTTCTGGAGACACCAGCAGAGCTCGGAGCGCGTGCACAGCCGCAGACATCACTCCCTCCACGCTGTCGTCCAGTGCAAAGCGGAGCAGGAAGAGAAGACCAGCATCTAGCAGAGTGGACGTCATGTTCCCTCTCAAAACTGATGTATATTCACCAGCACGTGCCTACAGAATACCAAATGTAGCTGCATGAGTGAACACATGAACGATCCTCTGTTGGTGTGCATGTCTACGTGTGAATGTTTGTGTACCTTTGCGAGGACGCTGGCAATAGTGCTGAGGGCCAGGCTCCTCTGCTGAATGACCTGACTCCGAGACAGGAGGAAGAGCTCTTGGAGGGAGTAACCTGCCAGCTAGAGAGAACATTTTTATGTTAACATCAACAACATGAACAGAGAGTCTCAAGATTGGCAGGTTAGCAAGTGAACTTTGGGCTTAACCTTGGCTTTTCACACTCATAACAGTGGCTCTGTTTTACACGGGGAAAGTAAATTCACTCATTCACATCATGCATATGTTCATACCTCACTAGTCCATTCAGTTCCATTCCTGAGTCAGCTGTGTAATTTTTCACTTCAGTCATTTTTTTTTTTACTGTTCACATTTAAGTCAAAAGCACCTCAACAGTTCTAACATTTGAAACTATTTTGAAATATATTTTGTTCCAGACACAAAAGCAAAAATGGATGTTAGAGAGAATGCACAGTTTTTCACTAATACTGACTTCAGGCTCCTCTCCGTGGTGGTGCAGACCCAGATGGGTGGGCAGGTCCTCTGTGGGTGGAATCAAGGTGCCAGCAAAGTCAAAACGGGCCTGCATAGCCTATCAGGACAAAGACCCGCAGAACGTCACTGGATGAAAAACACATTTTATTCAGTTCATAAGATGTTGGCAAATAAACACATTTCGCAATGCTGCTAAGGCCTGCATCCTGAAAAACTAAACATAGAATTAGATTTGAGGAAAGACTAATTAGCACAATGCCAAGATCTTCAGCTGGTCTCTGCTGTTGTTTCTGAGAGGGGCATGCTCATCCTTTCCTGCTTAAAATGACATCTGAGACAAATTTAGTGTGCCGAGGAAACAGTTCTTGAGTTCCTGCAATGAGGCTTACAAGAACCCCCGCCCTCCCCACCTTCTTGGTTCCTTTCCTCCTGGGAGCAGGCAGGTCTCTTGTCCATTCAAGTTTCTCTGGCTCCAGTTTGTCCATGTGGACCCATTCCTTCTGAGGCTTCACCGGCAGCTCCTTCTCTGCATCCAGACACACAGGGGAAAGGTATGCCGGGTAAAAACGTATAACTGTTTGTAATTAGTCATTTCAATTGTCTTTTGTTGAAACTGACTAATAAAAAGCTGCATAATGTGAAACTGCAGATACAAACTGCTGTTGTGTGCACACAATCCACTGTGGCTGCAGTCTGCTTCTGTCTGATGGAAATTGGATATATGCTGTGTCAGAGGCTGATGTTGTGACTTATGCCATATTTTTGCTAAAAGGGTGAAGTAGGAGAAATAAAAATATAGATATATATTCAGAGGTACTACTACATTATGACAACAGTTCGATTCATTTTGTTTTTTGAGGGGAAATTGAATGATATAAGATTTTATGAGTCCTACAGTGGCCTCCTGTCTCTCTCATGACTGAGAGTTTCATTAGGAGGGGCTTTCTTTGCATGGTCTGCAGTAACTCTATTAGCCAGAGTGGCTACTTCTGGCTCTGACTGGCCTTTCTGCTAATCAGCCAAAGTGAAATCAATTATCAGCTTTAGCCCTGGGTTTTAGCCATGCAGCAAAAGCACTCCCCTGTCTGAAATACTGCATTAGTTACGCAATGGGATGGGAACTCAAGAGAGAGAGAGAGAGAGAGAGAGAGGTAAGGGAAAAAAGAAAGAGGCGAGTGGAGAGCAGGAAGGAAAGTGATCAGGTGACAGAGATAGAGGAGGAAAGATAGGGGAAAGGGAGGGTGGGAAATGAGGTAGAGAAAGTCTGGCAGCCCTCCAGGTGTTTTCATATTTATAATGCTGCCCAGATCTCAGTGGGTTGCTTCATATTTCCTCTGCTTTTCACAAGCACACAGGACCAGTAGGTTACTGCTCCATACACAGTGTCTATCATGGATCGAATGATATGATAGCAAAAGCAAAAAGGTTACAATGTCACCAAGCCTCAGGGATTAAGAAATCAGTAGAAATTATTATTTGAAGAACTATTCATCCACATAAATTAATGCATTTCATTTGGTCATATCTTCAGGAGTGGTACAGAATGAAATGACATGGCAGGAGAGATGAGTGGTCTATTATGATTTTATCATACCTGTTAAAGGAGGAGGTGGTGGCTGCTCATCCTCTTCCACTCCCTCCATCTCTACTTCCAGGGGTTTCTGATGCAGGCCAGCAGCGCTGGAGGAGTCTGACTCATTGTCAACATTTTTAGGAAGACACTCTTCCTGGTCTCTTTTGTCCTCGGGGTATTTGGATGGGGTAGTAGAGGGTGGGACGCTTTGGGCTTTGCGGGATCTAACAAACTCTACCAGTCTAGGATCTGCGAAGCAGAAATAATCGTGTTAGACGCAGCTGAACTAACCAAACATTTTTTTTTTTTATGTATATACTGGCCCGGCTAAAAAGTCAATGCAGGTGAAAACAAAAATAAATAAAGTGAGACAGAAATACTTTATGTGCTTTCATTTCAACATGCAGACATTTTGGAAGATGAGAATCACTGACTCCATCAACAACTATGAATCTGTAAGACAGCTATACCTACCAAGCTGAGACAGTAGTTTCTTCTGCTCCTCTCTTATCTCTGATTCAGACATGGCCTGGAGCTTGGCCTCATTCTCCCGGTGGATCCTCATGGTCTCAGCTGGGCTGTCCGGGCCCCCCAGCCCCTGACCAGACACCAGCCAGGGACCTGAAGCTGCACTCGGCCCTGGAGGGTGGAGAGGAACGAGCACATGGATAGAAGGAGATTTAAATGTTGACAGGGGTGTGGGGATTAACCCAGGGGATGGAAAAACAAGCATTTCAAAATATATTTGAGCACAGGATTAGTTGTGAATTTCAAATTGGTAGGGCAATTTAGGCAAGCAGCATTCTTTAAAAAGAAAATCAAAATGAACTGACATGTATTTTGCACTGAAAAATCGTTTTCTTACGGTCACATGTAGTAGCAAGAGGCTGGTCTGTATCCATACTAGTCTCAGCAGGGAGGCTCTGGCCTTTGGTCTCAGCTTTAGGTGCGCAGTGTAACAGAGTCTTGCCCTCCTTAAGTCTCTGAGCTGCAATCTGACGGGCGAAGATGCTCCTCTTCCCAGCAGGTAGTGGCACCTGATGAAAGAAAGGAACTGCACTGTTGATGTTCAGCTGGAGAACCGAATTATCTGAATTATTTCCAAGCATCCTCACAATGATGTAACAATCTTAATGGACAGTTCAGATATTAAGTAGACCATTTTAAATGCACACAGAGAAATGTCAAGGTATTAGTGTGCATTGTAGTATAAACCATCAAGATTCTCTATGACGATAAAATCTGGTGGTTTACAATCAGACTCGATATAAACTAATGATTGACTCGGCACGGGTATATATTTTGATCTCTTAAATCATGTCAATGAAAAATAAACAATGCCATGTTTGTACCTGGCCATCTGCCTCTGAAAGGCGCAGCACTTTGGGGAAAGCGGTTCCTGTGAATGGTGGTAGAGAGACTGGTGTCGAGCTGGTATCTCTCTCCTGAAAAGAAAAGCCAGTGTAACTGAGAGCTGCAGGAGAAACAATGAAAAAGCAGCTCAACCAAGGTACACAAAATCTCAGTGGCAACCTGTCTGCAGAGGAGACCTTGTGGCTTCAGGTTTGCGCAAGCTCGAAAAACCACGCTGACAATAAAACACCATCAAACTGATCATTCATGATGCGGCTGATAAGATCTGCAGACCAAAACCGAGGAGACGCACTGCACACACATCTATTATGGGAGAGATCCAGCTAGAACCGGATATCCTGTGGTTTTTCAGTTTTCATACGTAGAGAGATGCACTTTACCGCAAACACTCACAATGATCCTGGACAGAACAGCACTGATGTGTGTGTCCTGTCTGTCCAGCCGCTCTTCAGGGTCCTCCTCCTCGAAGCGGACAGAGTTGGCTTTAAAGCGAGACTTTTTAGGAGGCGCCGGCGTCAGAGTAGGGAGCTGGTCAGGAAGATCTGCAGCAAATAAAACACGTCGACTTAAAATACTGAATGCCTACATTAAATAATCCTAGATACATCTACTCCACATTGTTGCTCGACATGAACATAATAAAAATATACAGCCTGACTGAATAAAGCATTTAATGTGTGCAAAAACTTCAACATGTGCACAACCAATGAAATAATGCCTATAATATTTTTGATTTGCACTAACCACCAACAAAACTAAATGAGCAGGGATTCAAGAAGAAAAACAGATTCCTCCTCAACCTGCTATGGTGACCACATCTCTCTGAGTTCCTCCATGCTCCCCACTATTTTCTCCTCCTCCTCCTCCTCCTCCTCCAGCCTCCCCCCTCCTCTTGTCTGGACGGCGGACCACATTGACCTTAGAGGAGGCTCCAGAGTTCAGAAACAGCTCCTGCTCTCTCAGGAGGTCTGCCTCAGAGTCAGTGGGCTTGGGACGCCGCAACATCCCTCTGAAAGACAGAAAAGTAGACGACACATAATATATGACACTGAATAATACACCTGCTTGACTGAATTCAAATACACAACAGCTGTCCACTGCATTATCAATCTTTCAGGCGTCCTAAGTTATCCATCTTAGGGGATAATATTGACATCTACTCATGCCGGATGTGAACAGGTTCGCGTAAACAACAGGTAAGCGCAAACACCTTGTCGTCATTTAAATTATGATGAAAATCCGACAAAAAATAAAACTAGTTCAGCTGTTCAACATATCAGTGGCCTCGACTTTTTGGTTTCACAAACACCGGACTGACTGAGCTCACGTTGTGACAGTTCACGCCGTGCCGCTAGCTCAAGATAGCGTTATAAAGCCAACCTGATGTTTAGCTTTGCCAGCTGTTCAATTATACAGCATAAAACTACACAGACTGACCACAAGACGAACCGTGTATGTTGTTCGGTATGATTATCCTACCAAAAATTAGCCGCAGTTTTGCGCTGATGTTGGGACCGCTGATGTATTTACACAGGTTTCAGTAGAACTGGGGGAAGACTTTTCTTGTGGCACCACCAACTTCACTTTCAAAATAAAAGCTCGGTCATTGGTTATATCTATCTATCTATCTATCTATCTATCTATCTATCTATCTATCTATCTATCTATCTATCTATCCTTTTATATACAGATAAGTTAAAAAAAAAAAAACTAAAAGAAAAAAAAACAGAAAAAAATGCTTTTGTGGAAGCTATGCAAGCACTGCGCGCGCGCACACACACACACACACACACACACACACACACACACACACACACACACACACACACACACACACACACACAGCGGTGCCATGGTGATTCTGCAGGGTGCAGCAGGCTAGTCTCGCGCTCCACCTTGAGGACACGGGACCGCGCCAGGTGCGGTGTTGTCCTCATGTTTGCTCCGTGATCCTCAGCTTGGACCACGCCGTAAATCGCCGACCCCTGTCCCGTCCCTGTGTTCGTCCCCGACGGGCCTCATTTGGCACCAACATGGTGAACCTCTGCTGCCTCTGCTGCGGTGAGATCCCTCGACCCCGCCCCCCTGCGTCCGGCCAGTCGGGGCCACCGCGGGATCCCCGCTCCGTGCAGCAGCCTGGCTCCGGCCCAGACGGTCTGGGGCAGAGAGGGGGACAGGGAGGAGGAGACAGAGCAGGAGGAAGAAAATCTAAAACGGAGCAGGGTGAGAAAGCGGAGTGAAGTTGCAGTGTCGTTGCCATGCCAGAGATGCAGCATGCTCTCCTCCGATCTGGAAACTGAGACCACTGCGGAGGACACGGCGAGCAGCACGCCCAATGATGCTGAGGGAGAGGAGGAGGAGGAGGAGGAAGACTCACCGGCTGGCATTGAAATCCTGGAGGAGGTAGGTAGTAGAGAGGCAGCACTATCCTCACTAAATAAGCTTATTTCACTTATTTACAATAAAGAAAACAACTGGCAAACTATAGCAGCATTGAGTAAAAATACAGTCCTGATGAAAGAAACACTTTTATTCATGTAAATTAGCAATTATGACTAATAAAATGCCTGGTTATGGTTTAAGCATCACTTATTCTCAGGACAGATTCAAGCTTTCTAACCTTACTTTTTCCCCATATAATACTTTTTCCCATTTAACATATAATATTTCACTTCTCTACAATGGAACCTTGACTTTATACAAGTGCTGGACCACAGAATAAACATCCTCTGCCGTCCCAAATGTGGCATCACTACAAGTGATCCCACCTGCAGCAAAATACCATTTTTGGCCGCTCAAATGTCACAGCAGACCATTTCACATAGTAGAGGCATCCAGTGGCGCGGAAAGGCATGCCCTGATAAGATGATACATTTGGCTCTGAAGACCATTATGGACCTCTGCTGAGGTTAAGCAAAGCATGGGGTATGAAACCTTGTGTGGCAAAAATTTAGGTGGTGTAGGTGTTAATCAGTGCTGCTGTGTGTCTCTGTGTGTGTGTGTGTGTGTGCATGCGGTCTTTCCACAGTACCCTCTGTCTTTCCTGTCATGGTGTAATTACTGTGATTCCATCTGGGGAGCTGGCCGTGTGCAGCGAGCCATGGAGTACAGCGGCTTGAACAGACAGTGAAACGACAGTGCTTGTTTTACTTCAGATCATCCAGCAGCTCTGTAACTCTAATGTCCTCTTTCATAGAGTGGAGTCGCTTAAATTACATTTTGAGGAATTCTTAAAGGTTTAGAGCCATGTTATAGGCAAATTTTTCACACCACGCAAAAAAAAAACCCTCAAAATCCATCTTTGTGTCATCTGTCTGAGAAGGATACACAAAGTCAGTACTATTTTTGGCGCTAAATTGACTGGTGCTATTAATACGTTGTCCATATCTCCACAGACATCCATCTGAGTCAGGGATTTTATTTCTGATTGGAGTAACCTTGCCCTGAGTCAGACATTAACCAGATGTAGACCAAAGTGTAAATAATTTAGTAAATCATGGATGACTCGAGCCCAATGCGACTGCAAGATACAATAAATGAAAATCAGGATGAAGCAATGCAGCGCCTCATGGTGTTTTTAAGCTATAGGTATAACTGCTGCAATCAGGGAATGTTGGCTGTTGCAAAGTCAGTTCTCCCTGGTACACCACAAATGAATTCCTGTTGTCCCATAAATAACTGGGGTGGAACCACCAAAGTGACATCCCACCCCTGTGTCAGTGCAGTAATGGATGGCTGGATGTCAGCATAAATCCTTTCACTCCATAAAACACCAGAAGTAGGCAACAACAAAATAGGACCTCTACTCTTTCATGGGATGCAGCCACAAGAGGAGGATAAAAAATATTAGAAAGACTCATAAAGTAACTTGGTTCGTATGCTGTAATTTGCCCAAAAAAAAATTAAAAAGTAATTTTCAAATGTGCAATTCCCAGATTCTACCCACCTGGCACTACAGACAAATCCAATAAATCTTGTACCCTTGGTGAGGATCCTTTACAAATACAAGACATGTGTTATTGAATTTCTTCTGCACTGTTAGTATCCAGATACAACAGTGTACAGTGAAACAGATAGTGCAGCTCCGGGCCAGCGTCTTTGCTAGATGGCAGGAATCCACTGCTGTTGTGTATTGCAAATGTGAGCACTTTGTGCCTCTGCACGTCTGCACTGAGCCACCCACCCAGTGCTCAGTGTTAAAGTATAGGGCAGAGATTTTTTTTATTTTTTTTATGTGTGTGTTTATTGATGCACTTGTGTACCCATGTGCATCGTATTTGACTCTGCAGCGGCTGGAGAATCATTTGTTCACATCTGATATCAATATGTGATTACTGAAGAGGCAAAAGGCTCTATTCAAACCTTTGGCATTTTGTACCACATGCTCCCTAGAGCTTGGTACAGACATGTTTGTTTTAGTAGTATGATAATATGATAAAGTGCAAAAAATGATGACATTTATTTATTAGCAACTACATTTCCCCAGCTACAATAGAAATTAATTGAATTATCGTGATTAGATGTTTGGAAATATTTCACAGACATATTTTGTCTCTCTGCTCCATTGATACGTAGTCTTCCAGGGACATTATATCTGCAGCACAGCTTGGTTTAATTGAATTCAAGTGAGCTGTGTGCCTTTGATTTACTTTGAGCTTAGGTATTTAAAAAGCTCAGCAATTTATAGCCCAGCCATGTGCATTTGCATTGTGCTGCAAGCAATGATATCACTGCCATGTTTCACAGGCTCATCTGCATAAGTGCCCATTCCTCATTTCTGTGGGAGTCTGTATGTCTACTTATCTCTCTCTCTCTCTCTCTCTCTCTCTCTCTCTCTCTCTCTCTCTCTCTCTCTCTCTCTCTCTCTCTCTCTCTCTCTCTCTCTCTCTCTCTCTCTCTCTCTCTCTACAGCAGCGTCCAGTGAAGCAGTCTCTGGGTGCATGTGTGTGCCGTGAGTCCCACTGGCGCTGCCTGCTGCTCTCCCTGCTCATGTACAGCTGCCTGGGTGCTGTGGCCTGGTGTCAGCTCACCCGAGTCACCAAGATCAGCTTCAACTCCGCTCTCACCTCCTCCTTCACTGCCTCCATCACCTCGTCTCTCCGTGGTGCCTCCTCTGGGATGGGTGTCGGGGGTCACTCCATGATCTACCACGACAGCCCCTGCTCTGACGGCTACATCTACATCCCCCTGGCCTTCCTGCTCATGCTCTACTTGGTGTACATGGTGGAGTGCTGGCACTGCCGGGCCCGCAGTGAGCTGCAGTGTAAAGCGGATGTAGACAGCGTGTATGAGCGGGTGCTGCGGATGCAGCAGGCCCGGCCTTGCGTCTGGTGGAAGGCCATCAGCTACCATTTTGTTCGGCGGACACGACAGGTCACACGGTACCGTAACGGGGATGCCTACACCACCACTCAGGTGTACCACGAGAGGGTCAACACACATATAGCCGAGGGGGAGTTTGACTATAGCCACTGTGGGATGAGAGATGTGTCCCGTGATCTCAGAGGCTTGGAGGGCCACCCGGCTACCCGTCTGCACTTCACCAAGTGCTTCAGCTTTGCCGGAACAGGGCCAGAAAACGCTTACCTCAACCAGCGAGCCAGGTTCTTCTCTGAGATTGAGGGTTTAGATGATTACATGGAGGCCAGGGAGGGCATGCAGCTGAAGAATATGGACTTCAAAGAAAACCTGATAGCCTATGTAGACCCAGATCGGATGCCTTGGTACACTTCCCAGGTCGTCTTCTGGCTGGCGGCTCTTCTCATGTTGTCCTGGCCGCTGAGGGTGCTGATAGAGTATCGCACTGCCTATGTGCATTACCGCATAGAGAAGCTGTTTGGGCTGGAGTACAGCCACAGCAGCCCATCTCCTCTGGATGAAGACGGGCCCGTGAGGAATAATGAATGCTGTGGTATCCCAAGGGTAGACACACTGGACAGCACTGAGCTGGAGTGGCACATCCGCTCCAACCGCCAGCTGATTCCCAGCTACTCAGAGGCCATGTTGATGAACCAGGGCATGGCAGACTCCAACTCCATACAAGATGTTGCCGACACCTCCACGTCCCCTAACTCTTTCCTTCTGGACAGCAGCCAGCCTGCCCAGAGTTATGGCACTCTCCTCACCCAGGATGAGTGTGAGCGCTGCTGCGAGTTGCAGAGAGGAAGAGGAGAGGGAGGAGGAAGGAGGAGGACCATCACCAGCTCCAGCTGTTCCTCTCTCTTTTCCTGCCGGGGAGCGCTCTTCCACTCCCGCCTCTCCCTGGACACGTCTCGGTTCTCTCTCTGCCGGATGTACGGCTCCCATCGCACCGTGGGTCTGTGGCGGAGTCGCAGCAGCACCCTAACAGACCGCTGCTGTGTGGACGAGCAGTGCTGCAGGTCTGACTCCAGCCAGCTGGCACTCAATGAGAGCCCACCCACTTACCGGGACGCCCGCTTCTTCCCTGTGCTCATCGTGCATCGGCCCGAGGGCTGTGGCAATGAGGATGGGAGGGAGGTGCGTCGGTATTACGTACGCAGAGGGTCCTCCTGTCTGGAGACTTCTCTATGAAGGGGCCACAACTAGCTATCAGCTCTAATTACATGGTGCATAAATGACACTGATACTTATATGACTTCAGCGCTGTACTGTTTTCATGAACCATATTTTTTTCCTGAAGAGTCTAATCATAGAGAACTAAACCTCGTTTGTCAATACGTTCACCATGTGTGTATTATGTACGTGTGTGCAGGGGCGCTGCCAGGGATTTTGGGCCCCATGAAAAGAAATCTTATTGGGCCCTTGTATAGGCAGCCAATAGGCAAACCTTTTTATCTCAGGCCTTTCGAGGGCCCCCTCCCCCATTGTGGCCCTGGGTAATCAGTCCCGCTTTTCCCCCCACTACGACGCCCCTGCGTGTGTGGATAAATACTGATTGTTGACAGACATATTAGCCCATTTAGAGCCATATGCAAGAGTAATACATGTTATTACAAATGTATGTTATTACCAAAGGCATTGTCTTTTAATTTATCAAGGGACAGCAAGGTGAAACAAAAAATGCATGAAGCATTTAATTAGGAAATTCATTGAATATGTCAGAAGAATGCCAAAAAATAAGCAGTAAGTTCAAGTTCAAATTTATTGCAATTCAACCAAACATGGGTACACACAAAGCTGAATGAAATATTGCTTCAGTCATCAAGGTCAGTGAAAAGGCAGAAAATCATGTAGCAGGAAATCAGTTAAACTACAACTATAAGACATGCTGAAGGATAATTTAATGTTAACTATGAATGTAGTGAATAGTAAATTAAATTAATCTTTTTACCTTGACATCAGTCATGTCAAACTGAAGCAAATGTTTTCAAACTACACTGAAAGAGTATAGAAATAGTGAGAAATTGCATCTTTCATTCATAGCAGATGTTCAGGTTCCAAAAGAATGATATGAATTGAGAAAAAACAAACAAAAAAAAACTTGCATCATGATAAATAAGGAGTAGTCCAAGAAAAGGCAATATACAAAAAGTGCAAAAGACAAATGTATCAAATGGAAAACTTTTCGGTCCTTGGACCAGCCACAGTTGATGTTCATTAGTCCACAAAGGCTGTGAACCATCATTTGAACATCAGAATAGCTCACAAAATATTTGAAAAATGCTTTTTAATATGTGGCTCCTTCACATATCAGAGACCCTGGTGCAGGCACTCAAACAACAAACGTTTGCTTTTAAAATCATGGAAAACTTTGTAACTAAAGCCGTGTCTTCATTTGTTTATGTATGTATGTATTTATGTATGTATGTATTTATCTATTTATTTATTTATTTGGGAATGACATACAAAACCAATACTGGTGTGTTTGTGTGTGTGTGTGTGTGTGTGTGTGTGTGTGTGTGTGTGTCTGTCTGTCTGTCTGTCTGTCTGTGGATGTGTGTGTGTGCGTGCGTGCGTGCGTGCACATGGACTTGATCTTGTACACCAGCAGAGTCAGTCCCTTATATAACAGGTGCAGATGAAGAAATAAGAAAGGAGGAGAAGGAGGAGAAGAGGGATCAGAGTTCATCAGGCTGATCCAAGGTGACGATGTCAGCCGGTCTCTGTGTCAGTCGCTTGCTGGCACCTTTGCTGTCCTGAACTACAAGGGCAAGAAAACAAAGTCTGTGTGGAGAAACCACAGCACTGACGTTGGTTAGCAAACACCCTCCACTGCATTCTTAAGACGGGACAGGCATATAAAGCATGCACATGTGTTTAAACTCAAGAGGTCAGTTAAATGGGATGGGTAGTTACCAACAAAACATCCATCCTGATAGAATACAACTGACATCTGGTGATTAGAAGCAGTGTTTTGCATTTCCTTTTAAATTAGGAAAAAAGAGAGGAGAGGATAACAGGATACTGGGGAAAAAACAGAATAACCTGCAATATACAAATAACAAAAACATGTGGTAACACTTGTGAACTGTAACCCAATCTCACAATGATGAATGACAAAATGCTTTGGCAGTTTTGCCTGTGACTGTTAATAAAGAGGAAAAATAATGAAATTGTTCCCTTAGTTGTTTTTACATAGTTTTATCAGAGGTTCCCTAAAGCTTTTCGGGTCAAAGACCACTGAACACAACAGAAGAATAACTTTAAGTATTCTCAAAGGGAAACTGATCATGGGTATAAGACCCCAAAAAGAGAAGATCTGTGTATTTTAGTATGGAACTGTCTGCACTATACCAGACCAGAGGAGAGAGAAAATAAAGTTGAAAGCAGATTTTTCAAATACTTTCTCCTCAGGCCAATATCCAGTCAATGAAACAATACCCTCTCACTCCTGGTGGTCCGCGGACCAGTGTTTGGGAACCACTGCTTTTAAACCTCTCTTGCGGACTACACTGACGTAAAACGTTACTCATTTTGACCACTAGATGTCGCCATTTCTCAGGAATACATATTTTTTTGCAGCTAAAATATGTTTTCCTTTATGCAGGAAAGTTTATATGTACTTGATGATACTCCAAATGTGTTCAACTACCTTACCCATAATAATTTTCTGTGGTATTAACGTTCACTATAAATAAGTAATGGATATATCCATGATCATGGGTTATTTTTTTTATTTGTTGAAAGATATCAGTAACTTCAGGTGATATTTACTATTCTCATTCACAATACCAAACCAGTACATTGGGTAATGCAGAAATGTTCACAGTATAGATAATCACTTTTTCTTTTTCTTTTTTTGTCTCATTTGTGTGACTGTATTTCGGTTTCACACATTGTTTCAGTTTAATGTAGCTTCTGTGCGAGCTCGACTGCATTTAGAGTGTGCATTAATTTAGGTAGTCTGAATGCTTGTCGTTAGCGTGTTCCGTCTTGTTGTTTATGTGTTGATTTACTCTCATTAAATTACAGCCAAAGATATGGAATTGAATAAATTGTTAGTGAATCCGTCTTTGTCCCGTCCGGACCAAACACGCGCGCCTCTGACGTCACTTCCTTCGCGCGGGATGCTAACGCTAGCTGTCTGACAGTCAGTTAGTCCGCCCCAACCGAGAACGGGTCTACTGGCGTGGGCTAGAAACGGTGAAGGGTTTCATTAGTTTTTTCCCCCGAGAAATTCTTAAAAAATACACCCATCGACTGTGGAGGACACCACCGACACTCGTTCACACGCAGCTCCGGGTCTCCAGAGAGTTGTTGTGTGTTGTTTCTCCGTCGACGCTGTGTTGTTGACACTCAAGGCGACCACGTATGTGTGTTGGTATATAAGCTAAAGCTCAGCTGTTAGCCTTTTTAAAGTTTAGGTTTTCCCTGGCATGCCTTTAAAGCCCTCAGTGAACAACCCCGATTCGGCTTTCGGCTGGTGTTAGGTCTCTATTTTTGGGGGGGGTGCAATGAAACTGCAGTGCGATGTCGAGGTTGTGAATCGGATGCTCCCCACCTGTGGTTTGAAAAATCGAGGGAGGGGAACGAGAGCGGTGCTGTCCATCGGGAAGCATTTAGACAAGACGACCCAGCGCAGCAATGTTTACATGATGATCTGCACAGCCAAGGACAGGGCGGGATCCAAGTACAAGGTGGGTGCTGGTGTGTTTACGTGATGCCTCTTTTGCGCATGTTTCTCTCAGTGCCACCACAGCACGCTCATAATGTACCAATGTGCTGCATTTGATTGTTCTCAAGCCGGTGGGGAAATTGCAATTCACCCAGGGGCATGTTGGTGTTTTCCAAACCAAGCTAATTACAAGAGGCCTCTCATCATGATCATAAAGGTGCCATTGTCTGCTCTTGTTGAGGGAGTGATTCATTTTTTTTTTTTTTTTTTTTTTTTTTGGAAGAGCAATGACGTGCACCCACCCTGTTTTTGTGAAATGTAGTTTTCCATTGCTGAACTGAGGTGTTTGCCAACTCTCTTGCAGCTGAAAAACAACATAGAGAAGTTCTTCACATGGTTTGTGGAGGAGGGCAAGGCCACCGTGAGATTAAAGGAACCGGCTGTTGACATATGTCTAAGCAAGGTACATGTTCCAACATGGTGGTGGTTTATGTGTTTAAATGGAGGACCTGTGTGTTCATAATAAGTCTTATTGTGTTGCATGTCAGTCAAGAAAAGCATTTCCACATTGCAGCTTGGCTATTGAAAACCTACTGAGTCACAGTATTTAGAAAAAAATGATACCACCCCCAGATAATATCATAGTTAGGTTATGTTAGTGCTTCAGATACCAATATTGGGATTTACTCTTAATTAACAAATAACAGTTGAATATGTACACAGTCAAGTACAGTACAGAGTCAAACTACCCACTGTTACATTTCATCAGCTAGATGGCCTCATTAATGCAGTTCTCACCAGTGGGTAGTTTTGTTATTTCCAGTTTTTATAGTGCTGTTTCCATCAGGTGGTTTGTATCAGCAAGTCTTATACTGGTTATGTGGCACTCGTGTGCTATGCAGGCGATGTAGAGATAAACACCGTGGTGGCATAAATGTTTCCAGTGGCTGTGAATGCCTCCTGGCTGTTTAAAAGCAACGCTGACCTTTCACCGAGATTCAAACATAGTTCAACATGCGGTGCTGACAGCACAAAAACTGACTTGCAGCAGGTTAGGCAGGTTAACAATGAAACCAGATGTAATGTAACTGTGAAAGATGGGAGGGGGGGATCCATTGGACCTACTTTCCATAATAAGCCACACTCTCCTTTATTCCCTATAGGATTTAGTTCTTATTCATGCAAAGTAAGTGTGTCAAAAAGTTCTGGGTTAGTGAATTTAGGGCAGCTGTCTCAAGGATTCGGTAAATTCTGATTCATATCCTCTGTCTTTTGCAATGCTGCTGTGTCATACATGCATCTCTCTTGTGTCACTATTCCCATCAGCTACCACTCACAGAATACTACCACACCATTTTATATAACTTATAACTTATTTTTATTTCTTATTGTTTGTTTCTAGGCTGATGCAAATAGCTTGAAAAACTTCCTCTCAGCGGCTCGTTTGGCAGACAGGGGAAGTGACTCAAGCAGCCTTCCGCTCTCCACGCTCACTCCTGTGCGTGCCAGGGATGTCGAAAAACCCAAGAAGAAACTCACCATTGTCTCCAAGAAAGACTACCCCCTCACCTCCAACTTCCCCTACTCTCTAGAGCAGCTCCAGGTGTCCTACTGCAAGCTTTCACGGGTGGACATGCGCATGCTGTCGCTGAAAGGTGGAGTAGATAGTCTAGTCTGTGAAAACTTGTGTTCGATGAGTGTAAAAGCATTCGTTTATCTTTTCAGGGTTTACAGTGCCTGATTTGTACCCTGTATCTGTTTTAACTCATTTTTTTGATCACAGCTGTAACAGCAGTTTCTCAGCTTGCAGACAACCACTATCAGATAATAGCAGCATTAAAAAGCAATATTGTTATCTGACTAATTTTATTTACCGTAAATATTTGGTTGATGGTGGCATTCGCATTTGTGTGACTGTTTTTTTGTAGGAGTGTATCACTTAATACGACTGTGAAACTAGCAAGAGTAAAATTAACTTGGTCTTTTGTTTAAATAAACAACTACATGGAGTCAGGCCTATATGAAAAGCTGAACCTGTTTTGCACCTGCGTTTGTATTATAATTAGTTTAAAAATGCGTATTGATATCTGCCTCAAAAACATATTGCCACATGGCACCGTGGTTCTGTTGTTGCACTAGTTCTGAAAAATCATGGATGCATGAATTGTGCATTATGCCAGAATGTTAATAACAGTGTGAAGTTGAATTGGTGGAATTTCTTATTGTGTTTGTTGTTTTTGCAGCTCTCCGCAAGCTAGACCTCAGTAACAACCACATCAAGAAGCTCCCTGCCACCATCGGTGACCTCAGCTGCCTGGCTGAGCTCGTCCTCCACAACAACCACCTGGAGAGCTTCAGCGAGGCCCTCTGCCTGTCCACCCTGCAGCGGACCCTCCAGCACCTGGACCTCAGCCAGAACCGACTGCGGGCCCTTCCCTCTCATTTCTGCCAGCTCAGAGAATTGGTCAACCTCAAACTGGATGACAACAAACTCGTTTGCCTGCCGTTCCACATCGGCCACCTCTCGAAGCTGAGGTTCCTGTCAGCGGCGCACAACGAGCTGGCTCTGCTGCCAGGTGACTTCCGCAAGCTGAGCCTGGAGAACCTGGACCTTTTTGGGAACCCATTTACCCAGCCCAACCCTCTGGACCACACCATTCACCTCACATTCCCCCTTCCACTTCAGGAGATAGCTTCCAGGGCTGTGGCCAACCTCAGGTTAGAAATAAATTCACTCAATACACTAGGGCTGGGTGATATACTCCTCTTGTGATATTTGAGACTGTTTCATTTTGGATTTTAGATATTGTAACATCAAAGCATAAGATTTGTCTTTTCTGGTTGTAAAGTCAGGATTATAAGTACAGTTCCAGCTGTTCTTGTATGTGCCTCTCTATGCTTTGTCATCATGTCCACTTTACTAAAGAGTGGTTATCGAAATTCTTTAATTATCTTATGACAGTACCACAAGGTATTTATACAACTATATTCTACTTCTTTTTGTCCATACTGCCCATCCCTGTCATACACCATACTTGGTCCGATTTCAGTCTAGGGGCATACAATATGAAGTCAGTTTTGATATTTTGACAATATTTGACAATATTTTTGATAACCAGTCATTACCAATGTGGATATGTTGACCAAGCAGGAAGATGCAGGAAGAAAGAACACCTTTTCTTATGCCTTATCTCAGTATTACAATATCCAAAACCCAAGTTAATACAAATATAATAATATCAGTATATCACTCAGCCCTAGCCTGCACTGTAAGTGTTTTATCCACACTGTACTGAATTGTTTTCTCTGATTCCTCTCCTAGGATACCATATGGACCTCACCTGATCCCTGCTCACTTGTGTCGGGACCTTGAACTAGCGAAGACCTGCAACTGCGGCCGTGTCTGCGTCAGCTACTTTATCAAGACGGCAGTGAGCATGAACCTCCACCAGGTCTCTCACACAGTGGTGCTGGTGGATGACATGGGCGGCACGGACGCACCGGTGCAGCACCACTTCTGCTCCCTCTCCTGTTACTCAGAGTTCCTAGACCTCTGTCTCCAAAGAGGAATCAGATGAAGAACAGAGTCTGGCAGCAAACACAGCCACAGCTGGAAATGTGGATCCTCTCGTCTGGGACTGAACTGAGCTGTAAACTCGGGGTGATGTTACAGTACTTCCTGACATGTAGTTGTTATGGAGATTATTTGGTGAGACGGTGAGAAGAGAAATTTGCAGTGCAACAATAACAGAAAGCAGTGGTGCAGATTTTTCAGGCAGTTCGATTCTGCAAAGGGCAGTATTGACATTTTTCAAGCTTTGCTATTTAAAAAACGCTTCAGGCTGCCTGTTCAACACAAAGATCTCACTTTTAATGCACTCCTCACGTATCAAAGGCAGAGACTTCTGCAGATTCATACGTGACTGGGTTTTGTCACGAATGATTGGCCCTGATTGTGATGTAGCAATAGTGGACAGTGACTCTGACGGTGACAGTTTTTGCTGTGCTGTTGCTCAATCTAAGTTCTCTTCATTCGTTGTATCTTCAGCTAACACTTTTACTGTGTTGCTCTTCCTGCTTTCTGTCACAAAATGCAGGTGCCCCTACCTCAGACTTACTTATGCGACACGAGAGAAGAATGAAATCAGACACAAGTTTCATTCTAGTTTCACTGCAAACTCAATGCTTCAGGTTCCTTAAGTACTGTCTAAAGGGAGTTGGTTTTTACTTTGCTAACTGATAATCTGTTTTTATATGTATATGTGAAGAATTAAAAGAAAATAAAATTATTCTTTGTCATGTCCTACATTGCTTTAAGTGACTAAAGATAAGCATTTTTGTAATGTATATTTTGTGTTAAGTGACATAGTTTCCATGCTGTGAATTGAGGCAAGCCAGACCTAGAAATGAAGTATGTTTTATTTGATCTCTGTACACCTCATTACCATTTATTTTTCAAACACTTGTACTTGATGTTCCTGAAAAGGAAGTGCTCATGCTGTAATGTGAATCTGGTTTGTCAAGTTCAGCATAATGACCTCGCCTACACTGCACAAATTTTGAAAACACATTTATCTATTTAACACTGCTACACACACTGCTGACTTTATAACTGACTGTATAATTTGTCTGTGTTTGATCAAGACTGCTGCAGCACGAGAGAGACACTTCACTTTCTTGGGACTTTCCTACAAATTGGAATCTTGTGTGCAATTAAACTCGGCTGCTACATGCAGTTAAGTCAGTCTAGTTCATACAGCAGGGAATTTTGGAAGATGAACCCAGCAGATGTGGAGTGATCACTGATCACACGCTCATTTCTGTCCTCATCAATTTCCCTTAACACGACTGGTGGTGGACTGGTATGGTGAACTGGGAAGGTCTGCTCTGTCATCAAGTCGTCTTCATCAATATCTTCCTCAGAGAGGTGGGCATTCATCTTGCTTGAATTCCCACTAGCTGATGTCTCTTGAGCTTTTTCAGACACAAGCACATCCCTGATCTCTTCAGGTCTGTGGACTTGATTTGGAAGAGGCTGCATGGCAGGTAGGGCAGACACAGCAATAGGAATTTGGGAATTCTCACTGGATGTTTGAGTCAGAAATGGGTCCATTTCCACCTAGGACAAAAAAAACATGAAGAGGAAAAAATATTGTTAGTTGCTAGAAAGGTCTTGCAAGCCTGGGTGATAACGCCTCAAAACTTTTTCATAAAAAAAGTTTATCTCTCACCTTATTCAGATTTCCATGTGAGTAATCCACATCCTCTTGTGTCTGTCCCATCTCCCCGTGGAACTCTGAAGTCTTCATTTGGTGCCTTGTCTCAACACAGGACTTCAGACTTTGTCCTCTCTCCTCTCCTGTGCCGCTGGACTTTTCATTCGAGTCTGAAAAGGGCTGGTTTTCAGTTTTTGGTGATGCCTCATTAACATCACCCTGTGCTGAGTTTTTGTCCTCAGCAGCAACGTCCTGGTTCACAGCATCGTCACAAAAACCTGTCACACAGAAATCCTCCATCTGTGCTGCTCTGGCATGTCTTTGTCTCTCTTTATCTCTGTCTTTGCTTCTCTCAGTCTCCCTTTGGTCATTTCTCTCCTCATCTTCCCTTGTCATGTCTTCCCCTCTCTGTTCCCACTGTTTCTCCTCCTCTTCATTTTTTTCATCACCCCTCACCTGCTGCTTTTGTCTCTCCTCTACTCCTCTTCCTCCCTTCCTTTCACTCCTTCCTTCCCATTTCTGCTGTGTCCTTTCCTCCTCCTCAGCTCTTCTTTCTTCCTCCTCTTCACTTTTCTCATCTTCCCTCATCTGTTTCTTCAATTTCTCCTCCCTCTCCACTCCACTTTCCTCCTCATCTCTTTTCTCAGCTTCCCTCTCATGATCCTTCAGTTTCTCCTCCTCATTCCCTTTGCTTTCCTCTTCGGTTCCTTGGTTTTCTCTATTTTGCTCCGGTTGGTTTTCTTCCTCCTCTTCCTCTTCTCTTTTCTCAACTTTCCTCTCATGATCCTTCAATTTCTCCTCCTCATTCCCTTCGCTTTCCTCCTCTTCTCTTTTCCCATCTCCCCTCTTGTGATGCCTCAGTTCCTGCTGCTTTTCCATGCCACTCTCCTCCTCTTCTCTTTTCTCACCTTCCCTCTCATGTTCCTGCCATTTCTCCCCCTCCTGCACTGCACTTTCCTCCTCCAGTCTGTCATTTTCACTATCAGTTTGTGTGGTTCTTAGGGCAAAATCGTACGTCTCATTTGATGGAAGAACAGGCAGTGTGATGGTCAGCTGGCCTCTCTGTTTGTTAAACTTGGCCTCTCCTTTATCCTCATCCACAGGGTATGCTAAGACCACCTCCAGTCTGTAGGCTGGTTTCTCGGACTCCAGCAGCAGGCTTTTACCCTTTACTTCCAGACTGGCGGCCGCGGCTGATTTCAGAAGTGGCATGTCAACCGTGACAACAATCTCTTTGGGCCTAGGACTCTGTGCCGAGTCTCTGGAATATCTGAAGTCCTGCAGATCGATGAAAGATCTGTATTTCACTGTGTACTTTGGTACTATTGGCTCTTTGGGTTTGTGTGACTGGATCTGGGAAGCCACAGGATTGGCATCAACGCTGTCTTTTATTTGAGCAGGTGTTGTGGCTGTGGTAGGTCTTTTTTCATCAGGGTACGGGAAGGCAAGAGGGTCCGGATGTGCTGGACGCTCCTTGGCTTTGTATCCTGGAATAGGCTTACGGATCACACAAGGCTGAGGAGTGCCTTTATACTTAATGGTCAACTCTCTTACTTTGTTTTTATCCAGGATCACTTTGAAATTTTCCTGGATCCCCTGAATGGCTGTGCTGAGCACCATATTCATGAATCTCTTGTTTCTGCTGGCCATGTGGAGAGTGTCAGGGTGGAAAACAACATCATAAATCATAATCTTCTTTCCTTTGGGGTCTGTGTCTGGTCTCCCAGGGTGCAAACTGTGAGGGAGCGACCACTGCTGCCCTCGTCGGCCATCCTCGGATGTCCCCAGTTTACACTCTGGCTTCCCAACTTTTTCATTGGCACAGATGTTGATGAAACACTTTTGCGTGCCATTCAGACTCGTCCTGAGGGCTTTAAAGGGCTCCGGGTGGATAAAGTCAATGGTGTTTCCCCGCTCCTCCTCCAACAGTTTGATCTCCTCTTCATACTTTTTCTTATTCTCGGGGTCTGATAATTCCTTGGCATAGTCCCGCAGCATTTCCTTGAACTTCTCATCTTTGAAAGCGTTGGACAATCGGTCGACTTCATCCGGTGTCATATTTAGTTTTTTCAGCTGGTCTCCGACCTCCATGATGAGGATGGCGATGCAACCTTCCAGCTAAGTTGTTAGCAAGAACCAAGAAGTTTACTAAGTCGTGTAAGCCACCAAAGTGATCAAAAATACGACTTTTTTGTTTTGTTTATTGCCTGTTAAAACGTAGCTGTTTTAGTTAAAATGCTAAACGACGTCCAGTGCGCATCGGCAACCGTGTAGTCGTTGTGTTAACGTAACCATAGCAACGAGAGAAGCCCTGTGCAACCAGGAAACGCCTCCCCGAGGAAAATAGCACGTTAACAGATGTAAATTACAAAAATACTAATAAACGATAAATAAAAATAAAAACATAGTACTAATTTTAAAATAAGGTGTAACAGCTCTATCAGACAGGGTTAGGAGTCAGAAATGATGGGCTGCGTGTAAATAGCAAGATAAATATGCTGCAATTAGAAAAACAAAACAAAAAAAATATTCATATAAACTAAAATTTCAAAGGATGTAGTGTCAGCATAGAGCCTGTCCATCCTGTTAAGTTGATAACCTAGGCATTATGTTATAAAATGAGCTATACCAACATAACTACAGGCGACTCACGGTGGTGGCTGCTGCATGATGATCAATGATCACCAATCATAAGCTGTATTAAACACTGATAGCCTAGACTATATTTATACAAGCCTTTATGGACTGGAAAAATAGCCTATATAAGTATATAGGATACTCTATGTCGCCTGATTTTATTTGTAACATAGCCACAAATTTCACATTTGTTTCCTACATATTTTGAAAGCGTAAAAAGTCTCACATCCAGCAGGTGTCGCTGTTCACCGCTGCACAATGGCACATGGCCAGAGATTAAATAATTCGGTCAGTAAGGCAAAGGGGCGGGTATCCAAGAGGAGAGGTGATTGGTCGCACCCCCAACAGTTCATATTCCTCACTGCCTGATTGGAGGGGTCGCTGTTACTAAGTGTGGGACCAAGGTGTGTGTGTGTGTGTGTGTGTGTGTGTGTGTGTGTGTGTGTGTGTGTGTGTGTGTGTGTGTGTGTGTGTGTGTGTCTCAGCTCCACACTCAGACAACTGTCAGTGCCCCAACCCTGAGCAAAGCTGCTTTAATCAGGGTGATAAGGCAATAAATTATTGAATGGATCAGGGGATTTCGGATGGAGGAGCAGTGGCCTAATCCCAGGCAAAGCTTCAGCAGACAGAGTACCCGTGACACTACACAGCGGTGCTCCAAAAGCACATAAACAGCTTCTCTTAACCATTCCTTTCCCTTAATGTCCACTGTCATCCTCATATCCAGCACCTAAAGTGTGGATGTGCCCACTTTCTCCATTTTCCCCCATATGGCCTATATTCAGCCTATATTCCTTTGTGAGCATAAATATTGTTTTAAAGTTAGTAACCATAGAACATTGGGTATTCACTAGTACAGACCAAACTGTCCTTGGGCTTAAATAACAGATCAGGATGAAACTCAAAGGTATTCCCCATTATGCAAGGCTGACTCAGCCCCTATCCCTTCCTCATTCCCATGTGCCTGGTTTTTAGATTAGACCAGTAGGACAGAGCTGAATGGACTCAGATGATCTGCTAATGAGCTCTTATGAGGCAAACACTTCTGTCCCTTTGTCTATACTTGCGCCTCGCGAAACGGCTTGGCTCAGAGCTAATGAACAGGACAGAATGTCCCCCAGTGGTTTCACCAAAGAGCTTTTATAACGCCAGAAATTAATTCAGTCAGCAGGAAGCTACCCAGAGGCCAGTCAGCACATTCAGGAGGACACAAGAGTGTTTCAGCTGACCATAAGGAGGGGGAGTCATGGTGTGACGCACACAGGATGTGGTGAGGTACCACTCAACTCAATTTCAATGTGAAACAAGCGGGAAGTAGTGCTGACTCGACGTGGATCCCACCTTCTGATGACTGACTGTGGTTTTCCTGAATAACAATTACTTATTGGAAAGGTCATAAAAAACAATGCCACAAGTGGACAGAATGAGCAACTCGTTTCTTCTTTTTATTACAAATATGTATTAAATAATATGAAAAGCTAGACAGCAAGATATAATCAATGTATAATCATTGTATTGATGATTAATATTGACATTTACATTGTTTTGCATGTTAAACATTTCCTGAAATATGACAAATAAATGCATCTCATAGTACAACACTTACGCAATACATTCACATAGACCTATACCAATATCAACACAAAAAAGGAGGGTGGGGAGGGGGAGGGAGGTGCCGACGGTGAAATGTGTAAAACAAACACAAAGGCTTTGGCAAAAGAGTGCATAATTTTTTTATCAATGATACCAAAGTAAAAAAAAAAAAAAAAAAAGAATTCTTTTGAGAAAAATAAATGTACAAAAGAGCAGTAAGGGGGAAAAAAAAGAGTCCAGTGCATGTTTTTTTTTTTCCATGAGTAAAATAGGAACAGCCTTGTGTGCTTGGCTGCTCCTTATGTCCCTGTGGTAGCTTGGGAGCAGGTAGGGTGGTAAAGTAAGAGCTCATTGTCTAGTTTGAAGCAGCAGGTACCAGCACGCTTAGTGTAGCAAGGCCAGGTTTTGAGGAAGGTGTTTTGCCTGCGGCCATTTTATTTAGGCTCCGAACCTCTGCCTGCCATGAAGGAATCTTCTTGGTGGTCATGTGGCGGCGGGCGTGTTTGGTGAGGTGATCGCTGCGCATGAACCGCCGGTCACACACGGGACACACAAACTTTTTCTCGCCCGTATGTGTTCGCCTGTGACGTGAGAGCTCATCGGAGCGGGCAAACCTCTTATCACAGCCGTCCCAGCTGCAACTGAAGGGCTTCTCACCTAAAGAGGAGATAGAGAGAGAGAGAGAGTGGTAGGGAGTCAGCAAGTGAGTCATGGTGCAGTCATAAAACCAATAGAAACTGTCATGTCTTTGCTGTGATATAACAATGAGCTCATCCTCCTCCAATCAAGAAAAACAAAGCTATGGAAGGAATGCCTCACCAGTGGGCAACAACTCCCGCAGGAGTGACTTCTTACTAAAAAATAATATCAACCCCTTCTACTGCAGTGTGCTGCAAGCTCTCACCTGTGTGTGTTCGGAGGTGAGCCTTGAGATGGGAGCTTTTGAAGTACGTCTTCCTGCAGCCGGGGAAGTTGCAGACGTAGTTTCTCCTGCGGGAAAAGTCTATCTTGGTGGTGGTGGTGCCACCGCAGGGCCCCGCTGGCACATAAACCGGGGCCGGGGCCAGAGGTAGCAGCTTGGTGTTGCCCAGGGTCATGACAGTCTGTGGGCAGTGTGGGGCCTGAGAAACGGAGGACTGAGGAAGAACCAGCATCACTGTGCCCTGGGGCATCGGTGAGCCCACAATGAGGGGCTGCTGGACAGGGGCGGAGTTAGCAGGGGCGGGCTGAGGGAGGATGGGCGTGGTGGTGGTGGTCCTCAACCCTGAGGTGGAGGTCTGAACCGCACTGGGGATAAAGGCTGAGATTATACCTGACTGGTTGCTGACTGGGATCATCTGGCAGATGATTTGTGGGCTGGTAACTGGAGGTGGGGAGAGGGTTGTGGGAGTAGGAGGAGTGACTGGGCTGTTCTGTGGTTGGATGCTGATAGGAAAGGGGGAAGAGCTGTCCTTGAAGGGAGTTGCGTGATTGGCCTGCTGCTCCGTGTTTGAGCTTGATGATGAGGGTGTGACAGGAGCAGGAGGAGGTGGAGGTGTGGCTATCTGCTCAGTCTTTACAACACGGTGCTGCTGCTGCTGCTGCTGGCAGACCGTTGCAACCGTTACTGTGTCTCTGTGTTTCTCTGGACTGGGGGCCACTGGAATGTGGTGCTGGCAGGGGGTGTTGTCTGCAGTGTGGCGGATGACGCTGGTCGCCATGGCTCTACACGGCTGCAGCAGTGGCGGGGGGAGGGATGGGGTCTTGTCGGGGGTCCCGGCAGCCTGTTGGAACCCAGACCCACAGCGTAGGGATGATACAGCCAGGCTGGAGCTGGTCCTGCTCACTGGGGAGGAGCTGGGCTGGAGGGCAGAGCCGGATGTGGAAGTCTCAACAAAGCTGGGGCTGTGGGGGGGAGTCATACACTAGAGAGAGCCGGGAGAGATGGAAAGAGAATAATTATGAGATGCATATGAAAACAGAAGCACACAATTTTAGTTGTAATGGTGCTATAATAACACAGTAATATCATAAACTAACTTATAAAAACATTCTGGAGTAGGGTTTTGTATCTTGAAGATGTTTATAGAGATAATAATTCTAGGAAGCAAGCAGGTACACAGAGAGCTAAAGACAAACCTGAGCCGTAAACTGTAATTTTTTACAACCCAGCATGAGAAGAAGAGCTCTGGGTGAAGTTCAAACCACCTTACTGTATTTCAGCTTATCTTGCTACAGACAGAGATAGTGTTTTTATCACGTTCACGCTAAAAGGCCAAGAGGTTTCCATGTAAAGCTCAGGTTCCAGGAATATGTTTGCTAATCAAACATAGGCCATAGACAGTTGTCACTCCCCCCTCACACAAACCAGTATGAGCTAGAACCCTGTCTTCCAGCTACTGACTTTTTAAATCAGTGTGTCTGACACAGAGCTGTTGCTGGTTTACCAGTCCTAGTCTGACAGTCTGAAACTGTATTTTAGGATCTTACCAAAGAGGAGAGGGAAACAAAATCCTTGGGGGGCTCTGGGAGTTCCATAGGCAGGACAGAGTCGCAGGAGTCTGAAGCCGGGGTGAGGGGTCTGGGCTTGCAGGGGTTCAGTTTGCTGCCACTGAGGAACTGGCCTTGGCCCCAGGAGCTCATACACACCAGGGCCTCTGCGGCCTCCAGGTCTGTGTACTCCAGGCTGGAGGGACAGCCACCGGCTCCACCAGAGTGAGACTGCTCACTGTCATGCCGCCTTTTCTTCAAGTAGGACCCACACTGCTCCATGTACTGAGAGACACATTCAGAGTAAACGTCAGACAAAAGGGAGGAAAATAAAATTGCACTCAAGTGTAGTCACGCTGCTTGGTCATAGTGGTTATTTTTGGTCATGTGTGTGGCGCACGGGAGGTGGCAGGGGGTGTGCGTGGTCTGAACCTTGAGATATGACTAATAGCTGATAATGGAACACATCCAAACAAAGGAGAGCTTGCTGTTCCATTAGCCAGAATGAAAAGGAAAAAGTCTCCTTCTTTGAAGAAGTCATCTGCTCAGTCACTGCTCAAGTGTCTTGAGGTCTTGGGCCAAACCACACAGTGTTGCCAGTAACGGGGCTGAGGGAAAGAGGGGTTTGAGACTACACCCCAGCCCAGCTACCACTGCCTTTGGCTCCCAGCCAGGACACCTCCCATTGCCAAATATAGACCAAACAGTGACGTGCTCAAAAGATGAGCCATGTGAAATCCCCATAAAGCGGGTTTGCATCAGGAAGTAGGTTCATTAGTCTACAACTCTTTATTTCCATAATGAAAAAAATGAATTACTTGTCCTACACTTAAGCAAAACAAAACGAAACGAAGTGTCGACTTACTGTAATCCTGGACACGTTTTCATGAAATAATTTTTACTCTGATATATTTTTCAATCATCATTAACTGAGTGAAATTCAATACACAGAATGCTACATTTATTTGTTTCCATTTGCTAATGAGAACTGAAACAAATCAGTGTTTGCACTTTGATTTAATACTGCTGATAGTGCACAAATGTGACTTTGACGTGATTATTACGTATCACTGTAATAAGGGCCACAGAAATGTTGAATTGAATTATTTGCAGTGAATGAGTTACAGTGTTGCAATGTTAAATAAATCAAAGTAAGCAACCGACGGGTGCTGGACTGAAAAACAAATACAAAGCTTGTGGCAGGATGAAATGCTGATATTAAAATTGTCTTACCCCATGTGAGTCCTCCATCTCTGTAAATTTGCGCGCAGGCATGAAGGAAAAACAAATTTGTGTGTGTGTTTCAGATATTAAATTTCTTGTCCTTTTTGTCAAAGCCAGTGTAGAACAAAGAGACGGTGGTTGCCGGTGCTCCTGTTCTGGGAAGGGTTGAGGTCGTTTTTTCACTGACTGGCTCCCTTCTCTCTCTCTCAGCTGTGTGTAAAACATGGGCGGAGAAAAAGGAAAAACAAAACTCACAACACGCACCGGCGGGTGGCAACACCCGACCAATCATAAATAAATGTGTGTGAGGCGCCGGCCAATGGGAGAGCAGGCGACGCGTGAACACTGCGTGGTCGCAGGGCGGTTGGAGGAAATAGGGTGCGTGGCTGTCGGTGGGCGTGGCCGTGGGAGTCAGCAGTGTCAGGGTAAACCCGATGAACTACCATCCGCTAAACTAGGCGAAAGGTCGCTCCAGTCTATGCTGCGTTCACGTCCCGTGGGAATAACCGGAGGAGCGGCTGGACGGCTCAAAGCAACAGCTTGGAAATATTTACATGTTGGGGCGTATTGGATGCCATCAAACACCAAGATGGACGTTTGGACTCTTAAGACGTGCACATGCTAATTTCACCCAGCTTTGCCGCATGTAACACATGTGCACTCAATGAATTAATCAAATGAGTGTATGATAAATGTTGTTTTTAATACTAAATAGAATAGAAATTTATTCTGTGCGCTTGAGTGGATATA
This sequence comes from Myripristis murdjan, assembly GCF_902150065.1. Lineage (NCBI taxonomy): Eukaryota > Metazoa > Chordata > Actinopteri > Holocentriformes > Holocentridae > Myripristis > Myripristis murdjan. The sequence goes on along the minus strand of NC_044001.1, from coordinate 16,558,223 downwards.
TTTTCACGTTGGCGCCGGAGAAATAAAAGCAGAGTTGTATTTATAACCTGAAAACTGGTGTGACTTTGAGGCAGGAATTTTGTTTATTATATTTTTCCCATATGACATGAATGCAGCACTAGTGCCAGATGAACCGCGGGTTTTGCTCATGGGTTTTGTTTATCTGGTCCAGTATGCGCTCCTTTCTTAGAGGGAAAACAGATAAATAAGTGTTTAATTGTCAGAGTTTTGGAATTACACAAGACAGGAAAGCTCAAAGCTGAAGAAAAAAAAAAAAAAAGTTAAAGAGTTTTATTTGAACAATATTGCCACTGCAGCCAATCTGTCACCATCTAACAACATATCTTAATGTTTCCTGGACCTCAGACAATTTATGGTTTCTTTGTTGCCCACATCCAGTGATCGAGGGTAAACCCACTTAAACTCAGCTGACCTTCCTCTTCATTTATAGTTTTCCCCATCTTGTTTGGCTTACATAAACAATCATAAAAGTGAAACTGCACATTATAATATGTGCCATCAAATTGCTGAAAGTTTAATGGATTAAGTGTATTTCCAGGAGCAATGCAAACAAACAAACAAACAATCAATTTTATTTTACGGCTATTTTGGTGCTAATTATTCCTTAATATTCATCAATTGCAGGTCATACTTCACCCATCTTGTTATTTACTGCTAGATTCCTACCCAGAAATAACCAGTTCCTTGTTTCTCATCTTGTAAACAACATTTAAGAGCTTTGGCAAGAAGAGTTGAGATTTAATGATTAAACTGAATAAAGCACTATTTAACAAATGTCTCTGAAAGCCAGGTCTGACCAGAGGAAGACCTGATGTGTCCCCACAGTTGGACATGATCTTGTAGCTTGTTTTGTCTGTGGGTGTAACCACCTTTCAAGGAATTGTGGGGTGGAGCCAGCACCTTGTTTTTCCATAGAGCAGAGACACAACAACAGTCATTTCGATTTCTAATGGTCAGAAATGCAGGATTAAATAAAATAAGATAAGATAAAATAATAATAATAATAATAATAATAATAATAAAAACAGCTGAAAACCTTTTAGTGTCAAGATGATTTTTTCTCCTGTGGCAT